>NC_136421.1:21102500-21702500 GCF_052625555.1 Lactuca saligna | reverse complement strand
AATATCAAAAATGGGCTAAAAGTGGCAATTATGCGAAATCTGGCCGAGTCTCGGCCTTCTGGTGCTGAACCGAGAGAGAGGGAGGCAGAAACCGAGAGAAGAAGAAGAGAGAAGGAAGGAGCCGAGAGGGGAGAAGGGAGAGGGTAGGAACCGAGAGGTGGAAGGGGACAGAGAGGCGCGCGAACAGAGAGCGAGTTAGCGAATAGAGAGGCGGAGGCGGACCGAGAGGCAGAATAGCAGACAGAGAGTGGGACGGACCGAGAGGCACCGAGAGGGACCAACCGCTCGGTTGTGAACAGTACTCTCGGTTCCGGTTCTTGCTTCTTGGGCTCGGTCTCGGTTCGGTTCAGCATCAGGAGGGTTCGGCTCTACTTTCGGTTTCGGGTACTTGCTTCTTGCTCTCGGTTTCGGTTCTCTTGGCCACCAGAGGCTCGGTCTCTGGTCTCTTGGCCACCAGAGGCTCGGTCTCTGGTCCTAAGAAGCCTCTCATTCCGGTTTCGGTTCCTAAAGCCTATTTTTCTCGTTTTCGCCCCGTTTTAAGCCGTTTTTGACCCGGTTAAGGGCCGGAATGACCCGAATGATTCCAAAAAGTTACGGGAAACTTTCGAGAGAGATTTGGGAGAGATTTCTTACACTTGGAGAGATTTGGGAGAGATTTGACATTCTTGGAGAGATTTCTCATACAAAGAGATATTTGAGAGAGATTTCACATACTTAGAGGGATTTGGGAGAGATTTGACATTCTTGGAGAGATTTCTCATACAGAGAGATATTTGGGAGAGATTTCACATACGTGGAGAGATTTGGGAGAGATTTGACATTCTTGGAGAGATTTCTCATACAAAGAGATATTTGAGAGAGATTTCACATACTTAGAGGGATTTGGGAGAGATTTGACATTCTTGGAGAGATTTCTCATACAAAGAGATATTTGAGAGAGATTTCACATACTTAGAGGGATTTGGGAGAGATTTGACATAGTCAGAGATAGAGTGAAAACGATTGAGAGGGGATCCATGTGTGACAAATGTGAGTGTCCGGCATCGCAATGCATGGTTCGTAAACCCTGTTAAGCCTTGTTTAAGGATCATACACACTCCCGATGAGTATGCATCATTGTTTTATCAGTTTGGCTCGCCACGTAGTACAGTTTTTAGGTTAAAGAGATCTAGTTGTACGTACTTTTCGATTCATGTTTTCTTATTAGAGTAGCGACTTGTTTAGTAAATACTGAGCGTAAGTCCAAGCACACACGGGTTAGTGGAGCTGACCGGTTTGACTTGTTGACTTTATTTGACTTTGAATTGACCAGAATATGACGGTTGTCACATCATCCCCCCGTTAAAGGGAATTTCGTCCCGAAATTTGCACTTCGAATGGGGATCCAGGAATTTAGAGGAAAGATGGGGATGACTTTTCGTAGTACAAGAATTTGATTATGGCGAGGAATAACTCGCCCGATGTCACATGATTACTACTATGCATGCTTTAATCGATGCTAGATTTATCATATAAAGAATTTCGGGATTTAATAAAGAATTTCGGGATTTAAATGTCGATGTTAGAAACACGTACTGATATTTGCGGGCAGTTCCGGAGTGGTTTCTCCCTCGGTGATTGCAAACACCCTCCTGCCACCACCAACATCTCTTGTCCTTGGGCATTCCCTTTTAAAGTGTCCCGTTTCTCCACACTCGTAACAGGTTGGGCTTGCTCCAGAGCCGGGTACCTGGTTGATGGGTCGTGCTGGTGCCTTATAGAAACGAGCAGTGTGCCCCTCTCTGTCGCAGTTTTTGCAATGCAACTTTCGGCAAGCCCCAGTGTGATGGAAGTTACACTTGTTGCATTTTGGAAGTGTTCCTGCGTATGGTTTCATGGGAGTTGGTGTGGTGAGGGTTGTGGCAGCATGAACAGCAAGGATCTGTTGCTTCTTAGCGAGGCCTTGGGTTGATTGGTCTTTCTTGTTGTCCCAAAAATTTCTTTCGTTGTTCCCTCCTCTTGCTTGGGTAAGGGTGGTTGCCATAGTGTCATGGTGGGCATGATGGTCAATGAGTTGTTGTGCTAACTCCTTGGCGCTGTCGAAGGTAGTTGGTCTTGAGGCGAGCATGCTATCTTGAATTTCGGGGGACAATCCCCAGAGGTAACGCTCCAACTTTTTGTCTTCCGGGGTGACCATAGCGGGACAAAGGAGTGCTAGATCACAAAATCGGTTGGTGTAAGTTGTAAGGTCGGAGCCTGCCATTCGGAGATTCCATAGTTCTTGCTCCAGTTTTTGCAAGCACTCTACCCAAGGAGGCGTCGGGCCTTGAAATCCGGTCAAGGGTTGGGATTCGGAACAAGACATCGGGGTTAAGTTCTCCACTTCAGGGTCGGAGTCAGAACCATCAGCATAGCCTTCAGCTTGGTGACCATCTACAGGGGTTGGGTAATCATTCTCTGGCTCCTCTCCGAGCCATTTGGTATTGTAGTGGTTAGGGTAGTACGGGTCGTCGTGTGGGTGGAATCCAGCCATGATATCTTCGCGAGAAATGGGGATATAAGAAATGATTAAGCAAACGTACTAATTTGCTAATTATACGAGGATCTTTATCAGGTACTTCAACAAATTGTTTAGTGCATACTAATTATATGTATTCGGGACAGGATAGACCTTCGAATAAGCGACCCTAACTCTAAATCCCCAATCCAACGAGAACAGGAAGTAGAGCAAAGATCCACAGATTCTAAGTCTATGACGTCCTGGATACATAAAATTTTAATGTATCCACTAAGCAACTATTGACCTATTGATAAAGATCTATTTAGTTCTTGCAGATGTAATTTTTAATAATGCCAAAATACCCCTATGGTATTCCATTGTGGTAGTGTTGGTAAGTTTTTAGACTTGTTGCCACATCACAACCATTCTTGGGCATATGCTAATCACTCCTCGGACCAGCATAGTTGATCAGGCTATGCTATTCCCAAGACTGATCATACATCCCCAGGCTTACCTGTGATATCCAACAATCATTACTTTTGTTTTGTCCTAAAATAATGCTGACCTTAGTATGTATGCATGCATGTATACTTTTAACAAGAGTTATTTATTCTTAAAGGTATAGTGGTTTTGAAATCTTAAAATCAGAGACCTTAGTCCCAATGCATTTATAGTTTGTATATCTTATGTGGTTCGATATACTTAGTTCACTATAAACAATGCTCTGATACCAATCTGTCACACCCCCAAACCAAGGATGGCGGAAACGTCTGGGGGTGGAGGACTTCATGTACAGTATCACAACAACGTGTATAATAGTGCTCAAAGTAAAAACAACCACCATATATATAATTGCAAAAGTTACACCAAAGTATATGTTTACATGTTTCAAAAGCAATTACATTATGATGACAAAATAATTTGTTGACGGTTTAGCGTCCCATCCTCAAAGCGATGAAGTTTTCCTATTTCACTGATTTCCTGAGAATACAAGTAGTTTTAAAGAGTGTCAACACAAAGGTTGGTGAGTTCATAAGAGTTTTGTTTGAAGTAGAAACCGTTTTTCCTTGTAAAATCGATTTAGTTTGATTTCCAGAAAATCCAATATTTTCTTAGTTAAGTATGAATAGAAATAATCCTACATGATGCTGTAATGAACCCTAGAGTAATCCGTAGAGTTCCTCTATAATCGTCCAACATATAAAGTTATATAAGGCTTAACTTAGATAAAACGTTGAATATAGTGGGTCTGCCCTAGGTCCACAACCCAACGAGGAACAGGAGATGAGGCGGGCACCACCAATTCTAGGCCAATCAAGACTAAATTCTTATATGACTCAACATATACGCTCAGCGACTATAGTTGAAGTCTAACAATTTTAGAGGAAGTGTAGTTTTAATATCATAAAAGCTTTGTATAGAGACCCGGCACTTTGTATTTGTACCCCTTTTTGTATAGAGACCCGGTACTTTGTATTTGTACCCCTTTTTGTATAGAGACCCGGTACTTTGTATTTGTACCCCTTTTTGTATAGAGACCCGGTACTTTGTATTTGTACCCATAGAGATAAAAGGTAATTTTAAATCGACATAAAACTCATTTAGGTTTTAAAAATAAAATCCCGTAAACTTATGGATTGTTCCCTATGTGAGCCGTTATAATCATACTATGACTATGTGAACCTGCCACGACGTTCTCAGTGTCGCGAAAAATGAAATGACATTTGTCACCCGTAGACCTGCAGGTCCAACTGTAGCTAGCAGCAAGGTGTGGGGTGTCAATCCCAATATAGATCTATATACAAGTATCACGTTCTCCCTCAAGGAGATTCTGATTATAACTACCAGGAATTATATCCCGCACTCGGACGTACGGGGAGAGAGAGAGAGAGAGAGAAATAGAGAAACTCACAATATAGGATAACAAGTTTACGTGAAATGTGTGTGAATATAAATATTTCTTGTATGAATGTACCCTTCTTGTACGAGTGCGTAGAGTGATGTATCATAAACTATACCTATTATAGTTTATCTAAAATATATGTACTATGTATGAACTCTTTTATGGAAAAGTATTAGTGTTGTGAATTTATTGACTATACTTTTTATAGTTTAATAGCACGTGTTCCAAAATGAATGAATAATATTTAATATGAATGTTTTAGTTTCAGTTCATAATGATAAACTAGCAAGGAAACACATTCAAATATTAGAACTTATGATTATACACTTTGCTCAACATAATACAAAGTGTTATGATATTTACATGCTGTTGGCAAAATTTAGCAATTCTGCCCTGTTTTGGAAAAATCATAGAAAAATCATACGAAGTCGAAAACTAGATCCGTAATTTCTGAGAGTTCAAAAAATGTGTCTAGTTTGCTCATAATTTTTATCACAATTTATAATGACCTCTAACTTGGGTGAATAAGTCCATAATCACAGACTGGTCCGGATTGTTGTTTGAAATGATAGGCAGTTTTGTAAAAATCACCATAAATTGTAGAAAAATCGTATGGAGATGTGCAAGTAGCCATTTTAAAGCTAAAAACTTGAACTATTTGCACCTTGTACAGTTTTGAAAACAAAAGTGTTTAAGATGCCCAAAACAGTCTGTGAATGGGGTTGAACTTTTCTGATGAAGTCTGTTAGAAAAATTTAGATATGTTCTTAGTGTTTTAACTTGTATTACCCCCCTGAAAACTTGAGAAAACATGAAAATGTAGGGGTATGAACTCACCTTAAGTGATTCCAGTAGGTAAGTGTTGAAGAAGGAAAGTGTTCAACCCAAGAACACTTGAAGAATCACTTGAAGATTCGAAGATCTAACACAATTATGAGAGAGTTTGTCTAAGATATCCATGATTTGAGTGGAAATAAATGAGATAATCATAAAGAGAATGGATTATGCTTACCAAATGTGGAGGAAAAACTCAAGATCAGCCCTTGAATCTCGAATTTCTAGAGAGAGAAAGTGAGAGAGGAAAGAGTTTGATCTTCTTGTGAAATGAGAGCAAATGAGAGAAGTGAGGAGAGAGGATGAATAATCAGCCCTCAAAAACGTGGGAAGAGGGATAATTGAGTGGAAAAGACATTGATGTGACCTAGGTAAGGTGGAGAGGTGTGGTTAGTCAAAGAGTGGGTGTGGGGTGGTTGCTTGTGACTTTGGATAAGGCAAAGTCAACACTCCACCTTTAATAATTCATCAATTTGATTTTTTTTTATTTAAATAATGATTTTCATCAAAATATGTTTAAATTATGAATATTTAGAGTTTATAATGTTAAAATATAATTTCTGGAGAAAATCCCGCTTTAAAATCATGAAAAACGGGCTTAAAATGTCAAAAATATCAAAAATGGGCTAAAAGTGGCAATTATGCGAAATCTGGCCGAGTCTCGGCCTTCTGGTGCTGAACCGAGAGAGAGGGAGGCAGAAACCGAGAGAAGAAGAAGAGAGAAGGAAGGAGCCGAGAGGGGAGAAGGGAGAGGGTAGGAACCGAGAGGTGGAAGGGGACAGAGAGGCGCGCGAACAGAGAGCGAGTTAGCGAACAGAGAGGCGGAGGCGGACCGAGAGGCAGAATAGCGGACAGAGAGTGGGACGGACCGAGAGGCACCGAGAGGGACCAACCGCTCGGTTGTGAACAGTACTCTCGGTTCCGGTTCTTGCTTCTTGGGCTCGGTCTCGGTTCGGTTCAGCATCAGGAGGGTTCGGCTCTACTTTCGGTTTCGGGTACTTGCTTCTTGCTCTCGGTTTCGGTTCTCTTGGCCACCAGAGGCTCGGTCTCTGGTCTCTTGGCCACCATAGGCTCGGTCTCTGGTCCTAAGAAGCCTCTCATTCCGGTTTCGGTTCCTAAAGCCTATTTTTCTCGTTTTCGCCCCGTTTTAAGCCGTTTTTGACCCGGTTAAGGGCCGGAATGACCCGAATGATTCCAAAAAGTTACGGGAAACTTTTGAGAGAGATTTGGGAGAGATTTCTCACACTTGGAGAGATTTGGGAGAGATTTGACATTCTTGGAGAGATTTCTCATACAAAGAGATATTTGAGAGAGATTTCACATACTTAGAGGGATTTGGGAGAGATTTGACATTCTTGGAGAGATTTCTCATACAGAGAGATATTTGGGAGAGATTTCACATACGTGGAGAGATTTGGGAGAGATTTGACATTCTTGGAGAGATTTCTCATACAAAGAGATATTTGAGAGAGATTTCACATACTTAGAGGGATTTGGGAGAGATTTGACATTCTTGGAGAGATTTCTCATACAAAGAGATATTTGAGAGAGATTTCACATACTTAGAGGGATTTGGGAGAGATTTGACATAGTCAGAGATAGAGTGAAAACGATTGAGAGGGGATCCATGTGTGACAAATGTGAGTGTCCGGCATCGCAATGCATGGTTCGTAAACCCTGTTAAGCCTTGTTTAAGGATCTTACACACTCCCGATGAGTATGCATCATTGTTTTATCAGTTTGGCTCGCCACGTAGTACAGTTTTTAGGTTAAAGAGATCTAGTTGTACGTACTTTTCGATTCATGTTTTCTTATTAGAGTAGCGACTTGTTTAGTAAATACTGAGCGTAAGTCCAAGCACACACGGGTTAGTGGAGCTGACCGGTTTGACTTGTTGACTTTATTTGACTTTGAATTGACCAGAATATGACGGTTGTCACAGCTCCTTTATGGCCGACACAACTCCAAGATCACCAATGAAGTTCTTTAGCCATATTGCCTCCTTCGACGCTTCGCTCGCTGCAATGTACTCTGATTCGCACGTTGAATCAGCTACGGTTTCCTGCTTGGAACTCTTCCATGTCACTGCTCCTCCCTTTAGGTAAAGACCCAGCCCGACTGCGAACGGTAGTTGTCCCTGTCCGTCTGAAAGCTGGCGTCACTATACCCTTGCACCTTCAAGTCATCACTCCCTCCAAGGACTAAGAACCATTCTTTCGTCCTCCGAAGGTACTTAAGGATGTTCTTCACCGCAATCCAATGTGCTTTGCCAGGGTTCCCTTGATATCTTCTAACCATGCTCAAAGCGAAGGCTACATCAGGGCGAGTACAAGTCATAGCGTACATGATTGAGCCAACTGCGGAAGCGTATGGTACTCGGCTCATTTCTGCTATCTCAGCTTCGGTACTCGGACTTTGAGTATTACTCAACTTGGCATTTCCTTGTATCGGTAATTCTCCCTTCTTTGAGTTTTCCATACTAAAACGTTTTAGTACCTTCTCTAAGTAAGTATTCTGACTAAGTCCAATTAGTCTCTTACTTCTTTCTCTTACTATCCTTATTCCCAAAATGTAAGAAGCCTCTCCGAGGTCCTTCATAGCGAAACACTTCCCGAGCCAGGACTTGACCTCCTGCAGAGTCGGGATGTCGTTCCCTATGAGTAATATGTCATCGACATATAGAACGAGAAAGCTTACTATACTCCCACTGGCTTTGACATATACACAAGATTCGTCTTCGCTTCGTACAAATCCAAACTCTTTGACTTTCTCATCGAAGCAAAGATTCCATCTGCGAGACACTTGCTTAAGTCCATAAATGGACTTCTCAAGCTTACACACTCTATTCGGATGCTTCGGATCCACAAACTCCTCTGGCTGAGCCATGTAAACATCCTCAGCCAACTTTCCATTAAGGAAAGCGGTCTTGACATCCATTTGCCAAATCTCATAATCATGAAATGCGGCAATTGCTAGCATCACTCTAATAGATTTAATCTTCGCAACTGGTGAGAATGTCTCATCATAGTCAACTCCGGGAGTTTGAGTAAAGCCCTTCGCGACCAATCGCGCCTTATATGTGTGTACGTTCCCATCCACGTCGGTCTTCTTTTTGAAGATCCATTTGCACCCAACGGTCTTACGTTCGGGCACATAATCAACCAAATTCCAAACTTGGTTATCGTACATGGATTGGATCTTGCTATCCATTGCCTCTTTCCATTTCGCAGACTCCGGGCCTGCCATGGCTTCCTTATAGTTATTAGGTTCATCAAGATTTACTAGTGTACCATCACTAATATACGTGTCCCCTTCGGTAGTAATATGAAAACCATAAAACTGGGGGTGAACTCTAACTCTATCGGAACGTCTGAGAGGTAAGGATTCGTCAATCGGTTCAACCGGAGTTTCCTCCTCGGGTTGAATGCCAGCGGTAGAGGTTCCTTCATCTATCGACTCTTGAATCTCTTCAAGTTCGATTTGCCTCCCACTGTCTCCTTGGCTTATGAGTTCTCGCTCTCGGAAAACTCCTCTCCTCGCAACAAAGACAACATTGTCTTTCGGTCTATAGAAGAGATATCCAAAGGATGTTTGCGGGTAGCTGATGAAAATACATCGCTCACTTTGAGGTTCAAGCTTGTCGTGAGTATCTCGTCTTACAAAAGCCTCGCAACCCCAAACCTTGATATGTGCCAACGAGGGAGCTTTCCCTGTCCACATCTCGTGAGGTGTTTTGGCAACCTTCTTAGTAGGGACTCGGTTAAGGATATGGGCGGCAGTCTCTAAGGCATACCCCCAAAAGAAGATAGGTAGTGAAGCACGACTCATCATAGAGCGAACCATATCCAATAAGGTTCGATTACGCCTTTCTGTCACACCATTCAACTGCGGTGTCCTAGGAGGCGTCAATTGCGAAACTATTCCACACTCCTTGAGATAATCGTGGAATTCAAGACTTAGGTACTCTCCTCCTCGATCGGATCGAAGCATCTTGATTTTCCTGCCCAATTGATTATCCACTTCATTCTTGAACTCTTTGAACTTTTCAAAGGTGTCTGACTTTTGCTTGATTAAGTAGATATACCCATATCTACTATAGTCATCGGTAAAAGTCACATAGAAGCGGTTCCCATCCTTCGTGGTTGATCTAAAGGGTCCACATACATCGGTATGTATTAGGTCCAATAGCCCGTCACCCCT
The DNA here is from genome assembly GCF_052625555.1 of Lactuca saligna. NCBI lineage: Eukaryota > Viridiplantae > Streptophyta > Magnoliopsida > Asterales > Asteraceae > Lactuca > Lactuca saligna. The sequence goes on along the minus strand of NC_136421.1, from coordinate 21,693,084 downwards.
TTCACAAGTACTCGTGAAGGGTGACTTAGTCATCTTTCCAAGTAAACAAGACTCGCATGTGTCATCTTCCCTAAGGTCGAATGACTCCAACACTCGATCCTTTTGGAGTTGTGCTATGCGTTTCTTGCTGACATGTCCAAGACGACAATGCCACAAGGATGCTTTATCCATACTAGTGGAAGAATCAATATTCAAAACATCATTTCCTAATTTATCAACAATCATAACAGTTTCATATATTCCATTACATGGTATAGCTTCAAAGTAAAAGACACCATTTAGATAAGCCAAAATAGAACCATTCTCATTATTAAAAGAAAATCTAAATCCTTGTCTATATAAACCATGAAATGAAATGATGTTTCTAGCCATTTCTGGCGAATAGCAACAATTGTTCAAATCTAAAACCAAACTATTCCTAAGCACTAAAGAATACACTCCAATCTTGGTCACAGGCGACGATCTTCTATTCCCCATGATTAGATTGATCCTTCCTTGCTCTACATCCCTACTTCTTCTTAGTCCCTGCACATTAGAACAAATGTGATAACCACAACCGGTATCAAGAACCCAAGAAATAGCATGATTAGAATCGTTAGATTTGATTGTGTATATACCTGCAAAAGATGGCTTGATCTTTCCTTCTTTGATCGCTTGCAGGTAATCCGGGCAACTTCTCTTCCAATGTCCTATCTTGTGGCAGTGGTGGCACTCTACCTCCTTTGGGTTGGAGCAGGGCTTAGCGGGATCAACTTTGGTCCCACTAGAAGAGGCACCATCTCGGGCTTTCACCTTGCGATAGTTATTCGATGAAGCTTTCCTCTTCTTTCCCTTCCCTTGACCAATAGCCAAGATAGGAGCAGCGGACGGATTGGGAGTAGGTGCAACAGACTTGTCCTTGAAGTTGCTCTCAGCGACCCTCAAGAGACCTTGGAGTTTGCTTAGGGTGACCTCTTCTTTGTTCATGTGGTAGGTCATCCTAAATTGGTTGTACATCGGAGGCAAAGAGTGAAGCACCATATCGATCGCCAAGTCTTCACCGAAGTCAACATTTAACTTGCGAAGGCGGTCGACATACCTTTGCATCTTTTGTAGGTGCACGGTAAGAGATTCTCCATGACCCATCTTAGCGGAGATCATGTTAGTGAAAATCTCATAACGCTCTTGTCTCGCGTTTTGGTGGTATCTCTCCAACAAGTCTTGATGCATCTCGTATGGATACATGTCCTCGTAGGACTTTTGGAATTCGGAGTTCATGGTGGCGATCATGATGCAATGTACCTTCGTTGCATCTCGCTCATGAGTTTCAAAGGCGGTGATTTCTTCGGGAGTAGCAACTTCGGGGTTGATTTTCTCGAGCTTCTCATCGAGGACATACTCTTTATCCTCATAGCGAGCAATGGTGCGAATGTATCTTATCCATTAGCTAAAGTTCGTTCCATCGAAGGTGACCTTTTGGCAAAGGCTCATCAACGTGAAAGAACTAGCAGCAGCGTTGTTTGCGTTCGACATCTTCAATTAGAAAAAGGACAAAGATAGATTAGAATAATAATCCCTAATTATCACCCAATAAGAAAATTAGGGCTAGGATCCAACAATAACATTTACATACTAGAAAAGGGATGCCGTAATCTAACATGCAAATAAATTGAAGGTAAGTGAATGACGATTCACTAATTCTCCATTACAAAACTTAAACTATTAGTCCTAAGTGTTTTTGAGAATTCCTAGGTTCGGATGAGATTCATTGAACTATTCAATGGCATGTTTAAATCTCGATATGCCCCTCTTGTTTGTGACTGGGATGCCGAGGATCACAAAGCGGGTGTGAATTACCATGCAAATTCACATGGTGCCTTCATTGTAACGATCACCTATTCGATGTGCCGGTAAACCACACACGCTCCATCGAACTATGATAAACAATGAATCACCCTTTGCCACCTTCGCTTAGAACCAATTAGTGTGCCGGTAAACCACACACGCTCCACTAACTTCTTAGCAAGGTGCAAAGTGTAATTTCATGGGATTGCATCAATTCACTTTTCCTAAAGTAACTAAGATTGGGAAATTTTTAAAACGTGTAGTTACTTTGTATTTCTTATTATACTTTTAATGAGAAGAGGAGGTTGCCCTATCCTACCCGTTCGGCTAACGACCCTCCACCAATCAAGCAAGCGGTGGGTGTGAGTGTACACCCATTAAGCGCCATTTTATAGGCCGCAACCTTATACCCACCTTATAGATCGGCTTCGTGAATGAGGCCTACTAACGGTAAGACTAGCATTTAGTTATACATATATATATTATTCTAGTAATATCATATTAGTATAGGGTTGCATTTTAAACTTTTCAAAATCTAGGGTTTGAAATTTAAGTTGTCTAAATTAAAACTTTTAATCACAAATATAAATTTCAAAACTTTAGGGTAGGTTTTAAACATTTAAAACATGAAGGATCAAATAACAAATAATTCCAATTAACAATTAATATCCTAATTATCTTTATTTGATTTATCCAAGATTTCTTTTAAGATAATTATCAAAATAATTAATCATTTATCACATAAGGAAATTAAATATTTTATTAGATGATAAATATCTTTAATTAGATCAAGATTATAGTCATATATATCAAAAAAACGGATTAGGGTTGATCTAATATGATTAAGGTAAGTTTCCATAAGATAAACATGAAAAAATCCCGGTTTTGCCTAATCCAGACGCCCGGACTCGCTGAGTACAGGCCTACTCGCCGAGTCCACTTTGGAACTCGCCGAGTCCATGACTCATAAACCCAAAATCGAATTTTGCAGGTTTGTTCCAGTTAATCAAGCAACAATTTAAAGAAAACCAAGCTAGGCTCTGATACCACTGATGGGTTTTAGCCATAAGAACTTTCCTATGTGCGCATGCAAAACCCTAATGATTGGATCTAGGCTTTCTAATTAAACATGCTTTGAATCCAAGACTTCTAATGGCTAATTAGGTTAAATAACAACATTGAAATAGATCTAGAATCATACCTTTGGATTCCTTGTTGATCTTGTTGTCTTGGAGCTTCTAGAGTCACAAATGTCACTCCTCTAATGGCTTACAAACACCAATAGCAAGCAAGATGATTTAGGAGAGAGGAGAGGGGAGGAATTCGGCCAGAGTATCTCTACTTTAGATGGTGTGTCGAATTCCCTCACCCCTAGGGTCTATTTATACTTGTAGACTCCTTAAGGATTACAACTTTAACCCTAATTGGATAACTTAGACTTTAAGTTGATCCATATCCTTTCCTTGATAACCCTATGGACGATTTTGGCTTATCCAAGCCCTAGAAATCGTCCATCCTATCTAGGATAAGGATTTATAGTCTAAAGTGTAACTATCAAACAATTGACAGTTTATACCCTCTTATTTAATTAATCTCTTTAAGTCACCAAATTAATTCCAATTAATTTATGACTTATATTAATCAAATAACCATATATTATTCCTTATAATATTTACTCTCTCTTAACAAATCATCCATCAAGTTGCTATGGTGAAGGAAACCCAAAAGGACCATGCACAACCGGATCAAATACTTGCCTAATATAGTTGCAGCCTTAGACACTATTCCAACACGTGTGTGGTTAACCGACACACTAACTTGGACTTAACAAGGTAGGTAAAGGGTGACTTAAGGTCTATCATAGTATTGGTGGAGTGTGTGTGGTTTACCGGTACATCGATTGGGTGATAAAATTTAAGGGTACCAAGTGATTTGCATGGTTACTTCACAGCTCGTTTTGTGATCCTCGGTATCCCAGTCACAAAACCTGGAGGGCACAATCGAGATTGAAACATGCCATTAAAAAGTTCAATGAATCTCAAAGAATATAGGAATTTCTAATAACCAATTAAAAACCTAATATAAATATTTCATTTTTCATGGTGGAACTTGGTGAATCGTCATTTACCTACCTTTCAAATATGTTATAGCTTATATTACGGCATACCTCTTCTATGTTATAATATATTGTGATTGGATCCTAGCCTTAATATTACATTTGGGTGTTTTATTAAGGACTCTCTTAATATCTAAACTAATCTTGTTCTCTTCATTCAGATGTCTTCAAACAACGTTGCTTCTGGATCTAATCCTAATAGCTCCTTTACCCTTATGAACTTGTGTGGGAAAATCACTTTTGATGGATCCAACTTCAATGAATGGATCAGAAACATCTTGATGATTACCTGCTACGAGGACAAAGAATATGTCCTTGATAAGGAGCTTAAGGAGATTGATGAGACCACCGCAACTCCTCAGGAGATCGTTGACTTCCAGGCACATGAAAGGGATGCTACCAAAGTAGCATGCATCATGATGGCCACCATGAAAACGAAACTGCAAAAGTCCTATGAGGACTTTTATCCTTTTGAAATGCACCAAGATCTGATGGAAAGATACCATCAAAGTGCACGAAAAGAGAGGTATGAAATCATCTACTCCATGATAACAACCTTGATGAAGGACGGAGAGTCCGTCACGAGCCACATGCAGAAAATGAAAAGGTATGTGGATCGGTTGCTGAAGCTTAATGTGAACTTCCCTGAGGAGCTTGCAATAGATATCATTTTGCACTCCTTACCATCGTGCTATGATCAATTCCGCATGACATATCACATGAATAAGGAAGAGGTTACATTCAGCAAACTTCAAGGACTTCTCAAGACCACAGAAACAAGTCTTAAGGGGAAGTCGGTTGTTAACACTCCTACTCCAAGATCCGCCCTGGTTTTGGTAATCGGGAAAGTCGAGGGAAGAAGAGGAAGAGCTCTTCGAAGGTTACCAAGGCTAGGATCCTTGATGGCTCCTCTTCAAGTGGAACCAAGAAAGGTTTTGTCACTCCTTCTTCTGACCTAAAAGAGGCTGAACGCTTCTATTGCCATGAAAAGTCACATTGGAAGAGGAACTACCCAAAGTACCAGCAAGATGTGAAGGATGGGAAAGTTAAAACCAACCATGCAGGTATTTACACTATCTTATCTAATAAGTCACCCCATTCTAACTCTTGGGTTGTAACGACCCAAAATTCAAGACCAAAAATTTCTTTTAATAAAACATTACTTTAAGCAAAGTCATCATTCCAAAACATAATCAGAGTATTAATTATCAAAACACATGTTCGTTATCAGAGTAAACATTCACAAGCTGTCTATTCTATGGTGTCTGCCATGCGATCACCCCGAGTTCTTCCCTCCTCTACCGGAAGTACCTGAAACCAAAATTGAAAACCGTAAGCACGAAGCTTAGTGAGTTCCCCACCCTACCACATACAATGCATAACCACATACTGCACATACTGGGCCACACCCGCTATCTTGGGCCTCGCCCCCTCCCTCGGGCCTCGCCCGCTATAACGGCCCCGCCTGGCTTCGAGCCCCGCTCGGATACAGATCTGTTTCACTTAGGCCTCGCCTGTCACAGGGCCTCACTCGCCAACAAATAATAACACATAAACATATCACATCACATAAGCTAAACTCATACGACTGATCCTGTCCTAAGGCCTCGCCTATCCTGGGCCTCGCCCATGTCCTGCTACTGATGAGCCATGGAACCCCGTCCACGCTCCTACTGGTAGTAAGATACGGGCCAAGCCCACTCTCACTCCTTCCCTAACTTGGGCCTCGGCCCTGTTCTGCTACTAATGAGATATGGAACCCCATCCACACTCTGCTATTGGTGAGATACGGGACCTCGCCCACACTCACCTCCCTACCAGGCACATACATGTATCACACAGACAACAAGTATAACTATCATATAAACAAATCCTTGGGTACCCGCCCGCTATTAATGGACCTCGTCCTGAATATCATACTAGCATATTGTGCCTAGGGCTAACCCCCGGGTCTTCTACTCATAACTACATGGGCCGACATTGTGGCCTTAGACCTATTCACACAAAGGGAAACTCACCTGCACTGGCTGAACTTGCTGATGATCTCACTAGCTGTTGTCCGACAACTCACCGAGTCTCCACCCGACTCACTGATTCGAGTCTCAACTCGAAGGGTTTGGTGTTTCGCAACTTGACTCGCCGAGTCCAAGAACAGACTCGTCGAGTACAAGGCAATCTTCATCTGACTCGACGAGCTGTTCATCCCATTCGTCGAGTTGCTCCTAATCTTCATGCTACTCGCCGAGTCCACTCAAAGGACTCGCCGAGTCCATTCAGATGTCCTTACATGCAGAGGACTTTTGAGTCATGCATGGACTCCAAACTGTAGATCTACCCTTCCCAGGCCTATTCCTCGCGTAAATTTGCAAACTTTACGTGTAGAGAAGGAGATCTAGGTAAAATACACCATAAACTAGGGTTTAAGGCAAAGATGATCCATAATAAACTCAAGGGCTGATACTTTATGCTTCTCAAGACCATAAAATGCTTAGATCCGAAGTAGCGACTTCAGATCTGGCTTCTAACTCAAATGAATAACATTATGGCTAAAAAGCCCCAACAACCACACATAGATCTAGGTGCAAAAGAGTCCAAGAACTAGATTATTACCTCCAAATGCTCAGAAATATCCTCACAATCCCAGATCTCCAGTCCTTTCTTGCACCTCCAAGTTCCTTCTTCCTTCTCCAAGCTTTAATGCACCCTTCAAGGCAACAAATGGATCAAATAATGGATATGGCGGCTAGGGTTTGGTGTTATGGGTTAGAGAGGCAGTAAAGGAACCCTAGGGGAGAGAATGAGGCGTTTAAATAGGCTCCAAGTCCCGATTTTAGGGTTTTCCTCGCACAGACCAGACTCGCCGAGTCCCCTTGGCCGACTTGCCGAGTCGGTCACTTACTCCTCGAGCCGGATCCCACTCGGACTCGCCGGTCGCCCTTTAAAATTAGGGTTTTCTTTCCTTTCTTGGCCTTCCAGACTTTGGGTGTTACAACTCTCCCCCACTTAAAATAAACTTCATCCTCGAAGTTTGCTATAATCCACCGCCTGCGATCTGCCTCCAATACCCCACCAATTATTCTAACACCGACTGCCTACCTTTGCTGGCCTTCCGCTCAGTCATTCAGACTAATGTCAATCCTTGCGGATAATAATCTCGGGTCAACCCTGACCCTGAACATTCTGGAAACCCAAATTAATCCACCGACAATCCTTCTTATACTCTCCGAATACAGCAACCGAACCCACAACGTTCACCCCTTCTTTCCTTGCGTGATTTCCTTGCCTTCCCAAGGCATTTCTCCATAACCATCTATTTCCTCTGCCACTGTGAAGACCCTATCTTCACCAAATCTATTACTCCCGCTACTCCCAGTACGGGTCATCATCGCCAGTATCCACTTGGTATTCTTTCTACTATCATTTGGTGTCGAGCACCCCACGACCAACTAACTGAATTCCACCATACGCTGCATACTCGCACTGTTACTGACTGAAAATTCTGCTATCCCTTGTCTGGCTTTCGGATGAACTGAGACCACCCTGGTCCCTACCAACCTATCAATATCTGGATTACCGGCTCCCACCAATCGCTGACCCAACACAACTACTAGTCGCTCCAAGCGACTTTCGAAGAAGCTTCAACCACCTAAAATTGCTCAATCTATCCTGCCTTGCAAGCACTTACAGTTACCAAGTATCCCCGATCCCCTATCCAGACACTAAGATCCCTACCAGGTCCCACCTGTGCTGCTAAAACTCATGGGCCTCGCCCACGGGTCTCACCCGCCCCTATCCTTCTAGTCTCTCTTGCCTAACTACTCTCGCACGGGCCTCGCCCACGGGTCTCACCCCAACCATACTACTGAGCAACCCTGCTCTCAGGTCTTACCTACACTGCTACTTTCATACGGGCCTTGCCCGTGGGTCTCACCCGCTATATTGTATAGCTGCCTCTTCCAAGGTCTCACCTCTCAAGGGCTATACAGGTAAACTCCTTACCATTATCATCCATTACCCATTCGTGATCCCTATTTGAATGCTAGGAGATAAGGGCCTCGCCCCAACTCCGCCAACGAAACTACTATGGAATGCTACGACTTACTCGCAGTCTTACATAGCCTTCTATCGCCGTCTGCTAGTGAATGCTACGGCTGCCTCGTAGTCTGACAACACTTCCCACCACTGACTGCTAATGAATGCTACGGCTTCCCCGTAGTCTTACATCACTTTCCACCACTAACTGCTAGTGAATGCTACGGATGCCCCGTAGTCTTACATCACTTTCCACCACTGACTGCTGCTGAAGAAAGATGAGGCTCTCCCGCCGCTCTTCCATGCTCTACATGCTGCTTCTGACACTGTCTACTAACACGAAAGCATCCCATGCTATCTGACCTCAAGATCTTCATTCCGACTCACACGAGTCCTACAGGTGATCCTTCAACCTGAATACGAACCACATACTCACCATCACCATTTACACGTACGGACTGATGGGGAGTTTCTCAAACTCCCAACCCCGAACTACTCAATCCATCAAATGCTGAACTACCTCTTTTCCTTCTCAGAAATCACGTACTCGTTCTGGATTTGCATGCTCTTACCCTTGTACATTAGGAGAATTCTCCCCCACTTCGATCCTGCTTACACCTTGCTACTCTATGAATAGAAATCCCAATCGTTTCTACCAATCCATAATCAATCTGCTGAGGAATCGCAAGCTTACCATAGCTAGGGATCTAACCAGTCCATTTCTAAAACTTATATGGCTCCGAACTAGCAAGACATACCGAGTCCCTCCAAGACATGCTATAGTTACTGCACCCTAAGTAACCTTCTTCGATAGAACCTATCCCTTAACTACTAACCAAATATCCAAGGTATGTAGATGGCATATAACTCTATCACAATCATGGTTGCAGAAATCGCTAATCGGCTGCTAATCGGTGGACTAGCGATTAGGGATTAATCGGGAGATTAATCGGGGACCATTAATTATTAAGAAAATTATTCAAAAATTTATAATTCTAATTTTAATCCTACAAAAAAAGTGAATAATTGGCGATTAGGTCCGATCAGGTCTGATTAGGGCCGATTAGGTCCGACTTTGACCTGCGTTGACCAAACCCGATTAGGTCCGATTAAGTCCGATTATTTCCGATTAGGCCCGATTAGGTCCGATTAATTCCGACTTTGACCTGTATTGACCAAACCCGATTATAGTGACCGATTAGCAATAAATCTCATCGGTGGAGGTCCGATTAGCGATTAATCACCGATTAATCGGCCGATTAGGCCGATTTCTGCAACACCGATCATAATCAAACCGTTCAAAGATAAAATACTCATACTGATAATGATGCAGAACCATAACAATATAATCATGCATAAATAAAAGAACTAAAACGGAAGTCGCATACCTACAACGTCCGGCGCTGCTCGCATCTCCAAGGTAGCCATCTGAAAAGCCCTGCCTCCTACTGCAGGCGCCTCTGCATGGCCCTGACGGCCGTCTGTGATCCTCAAGGTTGCAGGGGTAGGTACCATCACCCATCCTGCTAAAAACAAACTAGGGCACTAAGCCTTCTTGTGGCCCCGCTGATTGTAGTGAAAACATATCAAGTCTGATCCCTAAGTGGTGGTAACAGTACAATCCCTGCTAAAATGACCAGTCCGACCGCACTTGAAGCAGCCAGACTCACCACCGCTACCACTCCTGCACGTGCCCCTGTGCACCCTGCCACACTTCCCGCACCGGCTGTGGTCTTGGTAATCCCTCGATCTTTAATCCGATCCCTTGGGCCTTTTTCCCGAACTCGCGGCTACCTGAACCTCATCCGGCTTCCTCTTCTGGATCTGCTCCAAATCAATTTCCCTCTCCCTGGCCCGAGAAATCATATCTTCCAGCGTCTTACAACCGGACCTAATCACGAACTCCCTGATGTCAGCCCTCAACATCTCGTGATATCAGGCCTTCTTCATTTCCTCGTCCGCAACATACTGCGGTACGAGAAGAGCCCTCTCCCTGAACTTGGCAGTGATCTCCGCCACAGTTACATTAGTCTGCGTCAAATCCTGAAACTCCCGTGCCAACTGCTGCAGCTCAATAATCAGCGAAAACTTCGCCCTGAACCTGGCCGAGAAATCACTCCAAGTAATCGCGTCCAACGCGAAATCATCACCCAAAGCATGACCAATCTCTTCCCACCAATCCCTTGCTCTGTCCTTTAGAAGACAAGAAGCGAGTCTGACCTTGTCCTCCTCAGGGCACCGGCTCGTACGGAATGCGTTGGCAACATCAACCAACCATCTACTGCTAGCGATGGGGTCCCTAGCCCCATGATAATCTAGTGCCCCGCAAGCCCTGAACTCCCGAAATGTCAAGGTGCGCGCTCCCATCATTGCCATCATCTCAGTACGGAAGGCTCCCAGCCTCTCATCCAAAATCTCCAGTATACCCTCCTTGACCGTGCCAAAGATCACAGGAGTCTGAGCTAGAATACTGCGCGTAACCTCAGCTGATATCAACTCCCTCATTTGCTCCTCGAACTGCTCGGCCCCTGAACCCGAGCCCGATCCCTCGCCGGCCCCTGATCCACCCATTGGTCTCTCTCGCAACATCACCATGCTGAAACATATAATATAACCACTATCGGAATACTCCTCACTGCTGCGAGACCAAACATACACACTACCAGGTTCCCGATGTTGTCTCGGCCTTTCCCGAATCGAGTACGGATCCTCTGCTTTCAGTAGTACCGGCCCATACTACCTTCCACATCTATCCGTACTTTCCTCAAGAACTGCTTCGACTCCACCAGGTCACTTTTCTACTACTACTGCTCCCAGCACCACCTCATCCTAGGCTTACCCTTGGGAAACCTCTGACTCAACTCAAACCAGTCCTCAGCTGCTGAAGGTCTCCTTGTGATGCCAATTAGCCACCACCTGGATACCATCACATGTGATGAGGCTCAGATAATCCTTCAAGTAAAAGACTCGTTCCTACAATGGTTGGACTCAAACAAGAGCTGCGCAATAGGACCAAATCCAACACTCTGAGATTATTCAATCCTGATCACATGTGACGTGTCGTATCCACCTAATGGATGACTCCCATCACAATGCACAAAGCAAGTAGCATTCAGACAAAGGGAAAAATCTAACCACAACATATTCAAGCAATCATAATATCATACCAAGAATTTGAACTAGCTGTTGGAATAGTGTCTAAGGCTATAACTATATTCGGTGGTGCATGGTCCTTTTGGGTTGCCTTCACCATAGCAACTTGAAGGATGATTTTGTTAAGAGAGAGTAAATATTATAAGGAATAATATTTAGCTATTTGATTAATATAAGTCATAAATTAATTGGTATTAATTTGGTGACTTAAAGAGATTAATTAAATAAGAGGGTATAAACTGTCAATTGTTTGATAGTTAGACTTTAGACTGTAAATCCATTAGGATGGACCTTGGACGGATTCTAAGAGCTTTAGGATAGCTCAAAATCGTCCATAGGGTTATCTATGGAATGGATTTGGATAGCCTTAAGAGAAGATTATCCAATTAGGGTTTAGGGTGAAACCCTTAAGGAGTCTAAAGGTATAAATAGGCCCTTGGGATGTGGAATTCGTGTACAACCTTTCAGAACCTAAAGCAAGGAACCTCTGGTCGAATTCCATCCCCTCTCCTCTCTCCCAAATCATCTTGCTTGCTATTGGTGTTTGTAAGCCATTAGAGGAGTGACAATTGTGACTCTAGAAGCTCCAAGACAACAAGATCAACAAGGAACTCAAAGGTATGATTCTAGATCTATTTTAATGCTGTTGTTTAACCTAATTAGCCATTAGAAGTCTTGGATTCAAAAGCATGTTTATTAGAAAGCCTAGATCCAAGCAATAGGGTTTTGCATGCGCACATAGGAAAGTTCTTATGGCTAAAACCCAACACTAGCATGCAACATAAACTCATAAACTCAGGCATAACCTAAACAGGCTATCCTACTACTGTCTAAATAGTACTATCATGCAGCTCAAAAGCACATATTACAGGCACATAAGGCATCCTCCCTAGATCCTTAGTCCAAATCTAGCATGCTGCTCTATTAACTGATAATCAAAACATAGACTTCTATGGGTATTTTGGGGTACTTACTTGAGCTCGGTTGATTGCATACACCACACCTCTTTTCTATTTTCAAAGTCCTTATCTTTCTGAATTCTTGTTGCTTTTCTAAAACTGTTTTCTTTCTCAAAACTCTCTTTTTACAAAACTGCCTTTTCATTTTGAAAACTTCTATACCAATTCCTCAGTTTGAGTTCAGACACACCCGAGAGCATGTTCGAATCCCTCAAACCAAGGCTCTGATACCAACTTGTAACGACCCAAAATTCAAGACCAAAAATTTCTTTTAATAAAACATTACTTTAAGCAAAGACATCATTCCAAAACATAATCAGAGTATTAATTATCAAAACACATGTTCGTTATCAGAGTAAACATTCCCAGGCTGTCTATTCTATGGTGTGTACCATGCGATCACCCCGAGCTCTTCCCTCCACTACCGGAGGTACCTGAAACAAAAACTGAAAACCGTAAGCACGAACCTTAGTGAGTTCCCCACCCTACCACATACTATGCATAACATCATACCGCACATACTGGGCCATGCCCCCTGCCTCGGGCTGCGCCCGCTATAACGACCCCGCCGCTCCAGGCCCCGCCTGGCTTCGAGTCCCGCTCGGATATCGATCTGTTTCACTTAGGCCTTGCCTGTCACAGGGCCTCGCCCGCCAACAAATAATAACACATAAACATATCACAACACACAAGCTAAACACATACGACTGATCCTGTCCTAAGTTCTCGCCCCTTTCCTTCTACTGATGACCCATGGAGCCCCGTCCACGCTCCTACTGGTAGTGAGATAGGGGCCCAACCAACTCTCACTCCTTCCCTAACTTGGGCCTCGCCCCTATTCTGCTACTAATGAGATATAGAACCCCATCCACACTCTGTTATTGGTGAGATACGGGACCTCGCCCACACTCACCTCCCTACCAGGCACATACATGTATCACACAGACAACAAGTATGAACTATCATATGAACAAATCCTTGGGCACCCGCCCGCTATTAATGAACCTCGTCCTGAATATCATACTAGCATACTGTGCCTAGGGCTAACCCCCGGGTCTTCTACTGATAACTACATGGGCCGGCATTATGGCCTTAGACCCATTCACACAAAGGGAAACTCAGCTGAACTGGCTGAACTTGCTAATGATCTCACTAGCTGCTGCCCGACAACTCACTGAGTCTCCACCCGACTCACTGATTCGAGTCTCATCTCGAAGGGTTTGGTGTTTCGCAACCTGACTCGCCGAGTCCAAGAATAGACTTGCGGAGTACAAGGCAATCTTCATCTGACTTGACGAGCTGTTCATCCCACTCGTCGAGTTGCTCCTAATCTTCATGCTACTCGCCGAGTCCACTCAAAGGACTCGCCGAGTCCATTCAGATCTCCTTACATGTAAAGGACTTTTGAGTCATGCATGGACTCTAAACTGTAGATCTACCCTTCCCAAGCCTATTCCTCACGTAAATTTGCAAACTTTATGTGTAGAGAAGGAGATCTAGGCAAAATACACTATAAACTAGGGTTTAAGGCAAAGAGGTTCCATAATCAACTCAAGGGCTGATACTTTATGCTTCTCAAGACTATAAAATGCTTAGATCCGAAGTAGCAACTTCAGATCTGGCTTCTAACTCAAATGAATAACATTATGGCTAAAAAGCCCCAACAACCACACATAGATCTAGGTGCAAAAGAGTCCAAGAACTAGATTATTACCTCCAAATGCTCAGAAATATCCTCACAATCCCAGATCTCTAGTCCTTTCTTGCACCTCCAAGTTCCTTCTTCCTTCTCTAAGCTTTAGTGCACCCTTCAAGGCAACAAATGGCTCAAATAATGAATATGGCGGCTAGGGTTTGGTGTTTTGGGTTAGAGAGGCAGTAAAGGAACCATAGGGGAGAGAATGAGGCGTTTAAATAGGCTCCCAGTCCTGATTTTAGGGTTTTCCTCGCACATACCAGACTCACCGAGTCCCCTTGGCTGACTCGCCGAGTCAGTCACTTACTCCTCGACCCAGATCCCGCTCAGACTCGCCGAGTTCCTCCTTGGACTCGCCGAGTCGCCCTTTAAAATTAGGGTTTTCTTTCCTTTCTTGGCCTTCCAGACTCTGGGTGTTACATTGGTTCGATTAATGCTTTCTTTAATAATGTTCTTTATATTAAAGCATTACCTTGTGATGGTGTGTATGAAACTGTATCTGTGGTTGATAACTTAGGAAATAATGTTTTGTGTATTGATTATGTTAATGATAATAACTTGGATAAAGCATCATTATGGCATTGTCGTCTTGGACATATAAGCAAGAAACACATATGCCAACTCCAAAAGGATGGAGTCTTGGAGTCATTTGACCTAAAGTCAAATGATAGTTGCGAATCATGCTTACTTGGAAAAATGACAAAGTCACCCTTCACAGGTTCTTGTGAGAGGGGTGAAGGTTTGTTGGATCTTGTACACACAGATGTGTGTGGGCCCTTCAAACTGCCAGAAGGGATGCTAATCGTTATTATTTGACTTTTACTGATGATTATAGTAGATATGGATATGTCTATTTAATCAAGCGTAAGTCAGAGAGTTTCGAAAGGTTTAAAGAGTTAAAATAGGAAGTCAAGAATCAACTGGGCAGGAACATTAAGATGCTTCGATCCGATCGAGGTGGTGAGTATCTTAGTTCAGAGTTCCTCGACTATCTTAGGGAATGTGGGATTGTCTCACAATTGACACCTCCCAGGACACCGCAGTTAAATGGTGTGGCTGAGAGGCGTAATCGGACCCTTTTGTACATGGTTCATTCCATGATGAGTCGAGCTTTGCTACCAATCTCATTTTGGGGGTATGCCTTAGAGTCTGCCTCCCATATCCTTAATCTGGTGCCTACAAAGAAAGTTCCCAAAACTCCTCATGAGATGTTGTAACACTCTAAAAATCGAAGCCAATTTAAACTTTTCAAAAACAACCCAATTTCATTAAGTTATTACAAAAAGGTTTTCAATACATTTATTATCAGAGTATTCCTAGAACCATATCATAAATTAAGAACATGAGGAGCGGTACGAGCACGCCTTCGCCTTGCCACGGTCTCCTGAAGTACCTGAAAACATTAAACCACAACTGTAAGCCCGAAATCTTAGTATGATACCCCCAAAATACCAACCACATATGCCATACACATAACATATCATACAAAACAAAACAACCATGCACTTCGGGTATGCTGTGTGACTTGTCCGCCGCACCGGGCCTGCAGTCCACCTGGTTCACCTTCTGAGTCTAGCCATATACATCGAGTATACAGTGTGATTGGCCGCCCGCACTGGGCCTTCAATCCACCTAGTCCACTCTATGAGTCTACAGTATGAATGGTCCACCCGCACCTGGCCTTCAGTCGGCCTGGTCCACTCTCTGAGCCTTGGCACGTCTGGTCCGCCCTCGTGGAGCCTTCAGCCTATCCGGACCGCTCGCTGGGCCTTCGGAATATCTGGTCTGCCATGGGTATGTTGGCCTATAGCACAAAGCAGGACCCACCTCAATTCAACCCCAATCAACCAACCATGTGCACATAAACATATAACCATATAACAATTAATCATCAATAAACCGATCTAGCAGATCACATACATATCTTACTCTAAACATGATACCGACCAAACCGGTCACTAATATAGCATCATCCTATGTACCAGGATACCGACCTTAACCATGTCTTTAACATATATCATCCTAACTAACAGAATGCAAACATAGCAAAGCAATAACATAACAACAATACCTGAATTACATTCCGATAAAGGGCCGGCCTTGGTGCCTTAAACCCTGTCGATATAGTGAGGATAACTCACCTCACAACTGCTTACTGAAAAGATAAGATCACGCTGCTCCAACCTCCGACACGAACTCCACCACTGATCAATACCAAATGACTGAACTCAATAAATACCAATAATTACCAAAATACCCTTGGAAGTCAACTGGTCAACTCTTGGTTAAAGTCAAAGTCCTCAGTCAAAGTCAAACTTCCTAACTGACTCTACTCGCCGAGTCAACTCGCCGACTCGTCGAGTCCCACGAACTCTGAGTCACTTCCTGCTCAACTCACCGAGTCATCCCTCGACTCACTGATTCACAGCTCAACCAAAAAGGTTAGGACTTCACGACTAGACTCGCCGAGTCCAAGAAAAGACTCGCCAAGTCCAAGGCAATCTTCATCAGAATCGCTGAGTTGTGCTTCTAACTCATCGAGTCCAAGCATATGTTCATACTACTCACCGAGTTCACCCATGTGACTCTTCAAGTCTCTTCAATCCTCATTCCATACAGAAGCTTTCAAGCCATGCAGTGATTCCAATCCATAGATCCAACCTCCTACAACATCCCCCCACGTAAAGGTGCAAACTTTACGTGAAACCATGAGGAAATAAGCCCAAAATACTCTAGGGCTAAGGCTTAAGGCAAAAGGACTTCACCAACCACTCTAGGACAACACCTTTACAACAAATAGGATCATTACAAGCTTGGATCTGAAGTTTCAACTTCAGATGTAGCTTCTAAACTCGAAATGGATTCCACTTAAGCCATAATCCCTAAAATAGAAACCAAGAACGAATCTAGAAGAAGGAAACTCAAGGTAACGGATTGTTACCTTAGAAATGATCCAAATGAGGAGTAGATCCCTGATCTACAATGATATCCAGATGCTAGCATCTTGATCTTCAACCTTCTTCTTCTCAATTTCTCTTCCCAAGCTCTAATCCTTCATCAATGGAGGATATACACCATTTTGGGGTTTTCTGGGTATTGGAAGGTAACAAAGAGGCTGAGGGTGGGTTATAATTTCCTTTAATAGGGCACAACCCCGAAAATTAGGGTTCTCTCCACCCAGCACCAACTCGCCGAGTCACTCCTCCGACTCACCGAGTTAGTCACGTAACACATGACCAGATTTGCGACCCGACTCGCCGAGTCTACCCATTGACTCGCCGAGTCGGTCCTCCATATTTACACTAAGCACACTGAACTTTGCTCTTCTAAACTTAGGGTGTTACTAATCTCCCCCACTTAAATTAGGCTTCGTCCTCAAAGCCTGTTGCAGCACACAATTCCAATAACCATAACCCCACACTGCAACCTCGGATCTCTACTGACTCAGATCCTTCCAATCAATGCTATCGTCCCAAAAATGATCCAACTCCTTGTTTACCGATTCATATCAACTATCTCAAGCCAACCACTAGCTCTTTCCTCTAATAGCGACACTTATCACTCTTGATCTCCATATACACTTGCCTCTCGTAAGACTAGATAATACTGTGAACCATCGAGTTCTGACCGGGTACTCACTGCTACCAACTGCTATCCCTTGCCTCGATTAACACAACCTTATCGAGTTCACTGCTGGGACTTATCCCTCTTCCTTTTATGAATTCAACTCTACTCTTTTCATGCTGACAGGATGATACATCCTTTTACTCCCGAGCACTCTCATGAGCTCTCTTCCGCAATCGCATAAATGTGCTGACCCTGCTCTAGCATCCTCAGGTCGGGAACCCAATACACTGACGGTACCTCCAGACATCCCCCAGGATGAACTTCCACTACATACATAACCTTCTGATCACAATCATACTGAGAATCCAAGACTCCGCCCTTGCATCCCTTCTGAACTCCTCTGGTTCTTCATCACTGGAAACCCTTCCGTGATTCCAACCGACATCCAACCCGGATGTACTTCCATATAATTGGCACAACATAATGCCTAGTAACCATCCTAAAATACTTCCAATCATCCTTTCCCGCTGTTTCTCACACTTCCGTGAATCAACACTCCCTCCCGGAGCTACATACCCTTCCTTAACCAAGGAAATATACCAACCAACCTTGCTACTTCAAGCAAGTACTACGGTGCTCACACCCCCACTCTACATTATCTCTTGTAAAGTAACCGCTACTTGATGCATTACACATGCTCTGAATCTGCTCACTAGGACTCTCAGGTCCTCGCACTGCCTTCCACTAACATGATCGATACCCGTGGTCAGACCTACCTGTTTCATCACAACGTGCTCAATTCATCTCCTCATACGTATCTATCAACAAATACAGAGTCTCCAGCGCAACTGGATCACCTTACCAGGTCTTCAGTTCATCTGGACCACTCTAAGAACCTTCAACATGCCTGGACCGCCCTCTAGGGCCTTTAGCCTGTTCGGACCGTTCTCTAAGCTTTCGGTCTGACTAGTACACCGATCGGCCTTCAGTCTCCCTGGACCGCTCAGACTAACATACATCATCTCGAACTCTCTTTCCCGAGAATCTCTCCTGAACATACTGTTCTAGCCCTCCAGTGGTTCCGAACTCTAACTCCATTCCCATACTCTGATCCTGGCCTAATCCCATGCCTCTCAATAACCAATCACCTTTCTAGGAACCCCTTTCTGTATCCCGTCCCATCTGTCTGCCCCTTACTCATACCCGTCCACACTCTTGGCTGACTAAAATACTGCTGAAATCCACACAACTAATCAAACTCAAACGCTTGTCGATCCTTTAGAGAATCTTCCAACTCTTTCCCACTTAGAACACTGACCTCCAAATATCGGTGACTCATCCGGCCTAGAACAATCATCTCTATCCCAAGGGAGTACGACTCCTAGTTGAACACTTCTCACATGACGAATGCTATACCCAACAACAAGACCACACAACCAATCCTGACCATCCATCCCTTGGATACTAACCAGCTACAACTCCTAGCTATAAAACCCTCTACCAAAAGATAACCCAGACGAAAAAGGCGAACAATACAACACTATAAATCATGCAAACAAGACTAGCATATGCAATACTCCACAATAACCACAAGATAACAAGATAACAAAATGAAAACATACCCGCAGCTGCATCTGGCTCTGCCCTGATCTCCTCTGCAGTAAGCTGAAAAGTGCGCCCCTGAGCCCTCGAAGGCTCCGCTCCACCTTGGCCCCTGCTAGTAATCCTCAATGTGGCCGGTGCTGGAGCCTGCACCGACCTCCCAACTAGCTGTGGACAGTTGGCCCTCATGTGACCAACCTGATGACACTGATAGCAAATCCTCATATCCTGAACTGGGGCTGATTGACAACAATCCCTCATGTAGTGCCCCTCTCTCCCACACTTGCGGCACGCACCACTGGACCTACAAGCTCCTGCATGACCCTTCTTGCACTTCTCATATGTGCGGCTTCTCTGACTGCTCAATCTGAAATCAACGGTCTTAGACCGTTTCGGCATCGGCTGCGACTGTACCGGTGCCTGCCTCTACTCTCTCAACTGTAACTCGATTTCCAACTCTCGCCGCCTAGCGGCTTCCTGTAACTCCAACAATGTCTCGCACCTCTACGTAGACACAAACTGCCTGATATCCCTCTTCAGCATACTTAGATATCGGGACATCTGGGCCTGCTCAGAAGCAAACTTAGGGCAAAACATCGCCCTCTCAGTGAACACCCTGGTGATCTCCATCATCGACTCGGAATCCTGCCTCAGCTCTAGGAACTCCTGAGCTAATCTCTCCCTATCAACTCGCGGAACATAGCGAGTACTGAACATCTCTCTGAACTGATCCTAAGAAACCGCAGCTCACTGCGTATCAGAATACGATCCCGTGGTCAACCTCCACCAATCCTTCGCCCCGAGCCTCAAAAGGTTCAGAGCACACCTCACCCTCTGATCTGCAGGGCATGAATATGTCAAGGAAAAACCCTCCACGTCCGACAACCATCTCATCGCAATGATCGGATCCTGAAATCCATCAAAAGTAGGGGGCTCCGTATTATCGAAGTCCCGATACTGAAACCCTCAGCTGGCTCCTCCACCTGCTGC
The DNA here is from genome assembly GCF_052625555.1 of Lactuca saligna. Lineage (NCBI taxonomy): Eukaryota > Viridiplantae > Streptophyta > Magnoliopsida > Asterales > Asteraceae > Lactuca > Lactuca saligna. The sequence continues at coordinate 21,673,145 of NC_136421.1, read as the reverse complement.
CGCGATAGCCGTCTCTGCAAGAGCTGCATAGCGCTCATCAAAGTACTTAATCATGGCGGTCTTGATCGACCCAAACATCACCGGCATCTTAGCCCTGAACATAGCAGCAACCTCGTCATGCAGGATTTCATGAATCCTGGCATCCAACTCGTCCGTACTCATCTGACCAATGGTCTCGGGTGGTGCTGATCCACCCTAACCTCCCTCTCCTGCACCCGATCCTGATCCAGATCCACTCCCAGCATGCCTCGTAACCACCATACTGCAAAATACACCACGAAATATCAGATGCCCTCCCAATAACCCGGGAACCAACTCTCAACTCAACCCTAGAGGTTGTGACTTCCTTGATACGCATATGGGTCCTGTGCTTTCAGTAGTACGGGCCCATACTACCTTCCACACCTACCCATATTTATATCAAGTATCATCACAACACCCTATCGATAATCATAAATAGCAATACTCAATCCTCACCTCTAGAGGAACTGCTAACTACCTCATAACCGACCTACTGGTCCCACACAACTCACTTATCCATGAAGCTTCCACCAACCCTACAGTTCTAATGTATGCTAGTCATACATAATAATGGACCCAATAGACTTTCGAATATCCAATTCTACCCTAAGCTCCCAATCAAACAAGAACAGAACAAAAGGCCAAATCAAACATTCTCAGGCTATAAGATCTTAATTATGTATAACTATGATGCATACACTAAATAACTGCAGTAATGATGTCAATTCCATCACAAGAGAACCCTAGGCTAGCAGGCATCATATAATCAGACAATTCTATCATGCAATTCCTGAAGATCCCTAGCCTAGTACTAGCATGTTGTTCTAATGTATCACATAATCAAATAACTCGTGTAATATTTTGGGGTCCACCTACTGGCTCTGGCTGATAGTACCTACGTATCCTCATTTACTTATTTTGAAAACCATTTTAAATTCTATTTTGAAAACATTCCTTGATTTGAGACTTGATTCACACGAGTGTTCCTCCAATTCACTCAAACTAAGGCTCTGATACCAACTTGTAACACTCTAAAAATCCAAGCCAATTTAAACTTTTCAAAAACAACCCAATTTCATTAAGATATTTCAAAAAGGTTTTCAATACATTTATTATTAGAGTATTCCCAGAACCATATCCTAAAACAAGAACATGAGGAGTCGTACGATCACGCCTTCGCCTTGCCACGGTCTCCTGAAGTACCTGAAAACATTAAACCATAACTGTATGCCCGAAAGCTTAGTGTGATACCCCCAAAATACCAACCACATATGCCATACACATAACATATCATACAGAATAGAATAGCCATGCACTTCGGGTCTGCTGTGTGACTGGTTCGTCGCATCGGGCCTTTAGTCCACCTGGTCCACCCTCCGAGTCTAGTCATATACATCAAGTCTACAGTGTGATTGGTCTGCCCGCACCGGGCCTTCAATCCACCTGGTCCACTCTCTGAGTCTACAGTATGACTGGTCTGCCTGCACCGGGCCTTTAGTCGGCCTGGTCCACTCTCCGAGCCTCGACACGTCTGGTCCACCCTCGTGGGGCCTTCAGCCTATCCAAATTGCTCACTGGGCCTTCGAAATATTCAGTCTGCCCTAGGTATGTTGGCCTATAGCACAAAGCAGGACCCGCCTCAACCCAACCCCAGTCAACCAACCATGTGCACATAAACATATAACCATATAACAATTAATCATCAATCAACCGATCTAGCAGATCACATACATAACATACTCTAAATAGGATACTGACCTAACCAGTTACTAATATAGCATCATCCTATGTACCAGGATACCAACCTTAACCAGGTCTCTAACATATATCATCCTAACTACCGAGATGCAAACATAGCAAAGCAATAACATAACAACAATACCCGGATTACAATCCGATAAAGGGCTGGCCTTGGTGCCTTAGACCCTATCGATATAGTAAGGATAACTCACCTCGCAACTGCTGACTGAAAAGATAAGATCACGCTGCTCCAACCTCCAAAACGAACTCCACCACTGATCAATACCAAATGACCGAACTCAATAAATACCAATAATTACCAAAATACCCTTGGAAGTCAACTGGTCAACTCTTGGTTAAAGTTAAAGTCCTCAATCAAAGTCAAACTTCCTGACCGACTGTACTCGCTGAGTCAGCCCGCCGACTCGTCGAGTCCCTAGGCTCTGAAAAACTCCCATATCGCGACCCAAATCGCCGAGTCGCCCGAAAACTCGCCGAGTCCCACGAACTCTGAGTCACTTCCTACTGAACTCACCGAGTCGTCCCTCGACTCACTGATTCACAGCTCAACCAAAAAGGTCAGGACTTTGCGACTAGACTCGCCGAGTCCAAGAACAGACTCGCCGAGTCCAAGGCAATCTTCATCAGACTCACCGAGTTGTTCTTCCAACTCGTCGAGTCCAAGCATATGTTCATACTACTCGCCGAGTTCACCCATGTGACTCGTCGAGTCTCTTCAATCCTCATTCCATACAGAAGCTTTCAAGCCATGCAGTGATTCCAATCCATAGATCCAACCTCCTACAACCTTCCCCACACGTAAAGGTGCAAACTTTACGTGAAACCATGGGGAAATAAGCCCAAAATACTATAGGGCTAAGGCTTAAGGAAAAGGGGCTTCACCAACCACTCTAGGACAACACCTTTACACGAAATAGGATCATTACAAGCTTGGATCTGAAGTTTCTACTTCAGATCTAGCTTCTAAACTCGAAATTGATTCCACTCAAGCCATAATCCCAAAAATAACAACCAAGAATGAATCTAGAAGAAGGAAACTCAAGGTAACAAATTGTTACCTCAGAAATGATCCAAAGGAGGAGTAGATCCCTGATCTACAATGGTATCCAAATGCTAGCCTCTTGATCATCAACCTTCTTCTTCTCAATTTATCTTCCCAAGATCTAATCCTTCATCAATGGAGGATATACACGATTTTAGGGTTTTCTGGGTATTGGAAGGTAACAAAGAGGCTGAAGGTGGGTTATAATGTCATTTATATAGAGCACAACCCCGAAAATTAGGATTCTCCCCACCTAACACCAACTCGATGAGTCACTCCTCCGACTCGCCAAGTTGGTCACTTAGCACATGACCAGATTCGCGACCCGACTCGCCGAGTCTACCCAGTGACTCGCCGAGTCGATCTTCCATATTTACACTAAGCACCCTGAACTTCGCTCTTCTGAACTCGGGGTGTTACAGATGTGGACTGGTAAAGTACCCAAGCTAGATGACATCAAGATTTGGGGTTGCGAGGTTTTCATGAGACGCGAGACTCATGATAAGCTCGAACCTTGAAGTGAGAGGTGTATTTTCATCGGCTACCCACAACAGTCCTTTGGTTTCCTCTTCTACAGACCTATTGAAAATGTGGTCTTTGTAGCTAGAAGGGCGTTCTTTCAAGAAAGAGAGTTCATAAGCCAAGGAAACAGTGGGAGGCAAGTTGACCTTGAAGACATTCAAGAGTCAAGCGGTGAAGGAACTTCAAACCCTAACACTCAACTTGAGGAGGAAACTCTTGTTGAGCCAATTAACAAGCCTGTACCTCTAAGGCGTTCCACAAGGGTTAGGAATGCACATGAGCATTACTATGGATTCCATATTACTGCGGAAGGTTATACACTTATCAGTGATGAGACACTGATAGGTCTGGATGAACCTAACAGTTACGCGTAAGCCATGGCAGGCCCTGAGTCAGCTAAGTGGAAAGAGGCAATGGACAGTGAGATACAGTCCATGTATGGCAATCAAGTTTGGAACTTGGTTGAGAATGTACCCTGTTGTAAGACTGTAGGGTGCAAATGGATCTTCAAGAAGAAGACCAACATGGATGGTAATATACACACTTATAAGGCACGACTGGTTGCAAAGGGTTTCTCACAAACTCTGGGAGTTGATTATGATGAGACCTTTTCTCCAGTGGCCAAGATTAAGTCTATTAGGGTTCTGTTAGCCATAGCTGCATTTCATGACTATGAAATTTGGCAAATGGATGTCAAAACCGCTTTCCTTAATGGAAAGTTGGCTGAGGATGTTTACATGAGTCAGCCAGAGGGTTTTGTCAATACAGAGTACCCTAATAGAGTGTGTAAGCTTGAGAAATCCATTTATGGATTAATGGAAGCACCTCACATATGGAATCTTTTCTTTGATGAGAAAGTCAAAGAGTTTGGCTTTTCTAGGAGTGAAGATGAATCTTGTGTATATGTCAGGGCTAATGGGAGTATAGTTAGCTTTTTGGTGTTGTATGTGGATGACATACTACTCGTAGGAAATGACATCCCAACTCTGCAGGAAGTTAAGTCCTGGCTTGGGAAGTGTTTCTCTATGAAGGACCTAGGAGAGGCTGCCTATATTCTGGGGATAAGAATTTTGAGTGACCATAGTAAACGACTAATTGGACTTAGTCAGAGTACCTACTTGGATAAGGTGCTGAAGAGATACAACATGTAGGATTCCAAGAAAGGAGAGTTACCCATCCAGAGTAACACCAGATTAAGTTAGACACAAAGCCCTAGTACTGAGGCTGAGATAGCAGAAATGAGTCGAATACCTTATGCTTCGGCTGTAGGATCGATCATGTATGCTATGGCGTGTACTCGACCTGATTTAGCCTTTGCCTTGAGCATGGTTAGCTGGTATCAGGGGAACCCTGGCAAGGCACACTGGACTGCAGTAAAGAATATCCTCAAGTACCTACGGAGGACTAAGGACTGGGTTCTTACCCTCGGTGGGAGTGAAGACTTGAGAGTTGTAGGGTATAGTGATGCTAGCTTTCAGACTGATATGGATAATTTCCACTCTCAGCCAGGCTGGGTCTTTACCCTAAACGAAGGAGCAATTTCTTGGAAGAGTTCCAAGTAAGAGACAATGGCTGATTCAACTTGCGAATCAGAGTATATACCAGCTAGCGAGGCAGAAAAGGAGGCGATATGGCTGAAGAACTCCATTGGAGACCTTGGAGTTGTACCAGCTATTAAGGAGCCAATGTAAATTTTCTATGATAGTGAAAGTGTTGTTGCCTTAGCCAAGGAACCAAGGGATCACGGGAGATCCAGACACATCAACAGAAAATACCATTTCATCAGACATCGAATAGAAGAAGAACTCCTTATGGCAAAGAGGGTATCATCGGATGAGAATCCAACAGATCCCCTCACGAAGGGACTGACTCGGGTTAAGCATCTCCAACATGCTCGGAGTATAGGGCTGAAGGATGATATTAGATTTAGTAGTTAGATAACCTTGAAATTTGTAAAGTGTAAGTGACATTAGATGATGAATAAAAGGTGTTTTATTTATGAGTAAAGTGTTTCTATCTCTTGTCAATCGTTTACTATATTTCTTTTGCATGTTTTGACTTCCAGAATAATTATGTTTGGTATATCATATTATTCGAACCTCGACAGTTGGTCATATGTCGGAAGTAGGTATGAATCAAGACTGTCATGATTGGTCGCAGAGGTCTAAGGTGTTGGACATGGCTACAACAATCATGAGTGCCCATAAGGTCCGAGCATTGGACTCAACCCACGCTCACTGGAATCACTTCATGGAATTTATCTCAAGTGATCGTGAGATAGTAATATCATACAGTCTTCAAACCTAGAGATATGATTTGTTACTTATGAGTTGGTTATGCATTGATTGTACAAAAATGCATTGGTAACTCGATGTTATAAAACGTGTTGTTGTGTATAATTCAATGAGTGGTAGAACAAACATTTGAGTCGAAGTTTATCTATTCCTTCTTGGATTAGAAGCTGATATCTGGGCCCCTCGATGATTTTGTTTTAACCTATGTACCGGGCCCGGTCAGAACTAAGTTGATGTGTTCAATTAAGTTCTTTGTCAAACAAATCGGAAATCGGGAAACAAACTGTTGGACAATAAGTAAGACATTGTCCCATGTATTTGTCCGGCTGATATCTCGAACAGAGGATTATATGATCACTTATCTTAAATGGCGTATCATCATCTTCTAAATTCCGGGAAACCTTGTAAGAGCTACGATTGCTGATCGGTTCCTGAAGTCATACTTGCAGTTATAGTTATTAGACTTATCCAAGTGGGAGACTGTTGGATAAGGTGTCTAAGTCCATAACTATTTCTGGTATGTACTTGACCCGACCCGACATGGTCCATTTGGGTTGCATGGCACCATGCAACTGGGTAGACTAAATGAGAGAAATAACACTTGTGGATTATTAATATATTATAAGTTCTAATATATTAATAATATTATTTAATTAGTTTGAGCAAGAATTAATTTAGAATTAATTGAGTGATCAAAAGATAACTAATTAAATATATGGGTTGATTATGTAAATCATCCATACTTGTATAGTGGGCTAAGAGGCTCCATGGATTATCAAGTTAGGTTCCACCCATAGGATGCTCCATGGATGCTCCATGGGAGTTACAAACCCATGGGTCATGGAAATGAAGAGTCATGACACATTAGGATTTACATGGTGCAACCCTAGATGTGTCAACACTATAAAAGGATCATATTCTCCACCAAAATTGGTTACACATGAACAAGTGAGGGCTAGGCCGATTTTTGCAAGTGTAAGATTCTCTCAAAAGTTTACTCCTTTGCATTTGGTGTTGTGTGAAGCATTTGAGACATCACACTTGGGGTGCTAGGCTCACAAGGTTTCAAGGATCACAAGCAACAACAAGGAAAGGTGTTCTATCTTCCATTCAAGTTAAATATTGTTCCCCATGTATGCTAGATAGGAATATAACTTTGGAATTCAACTTTGCATGATAATTAGAAAAACATATATCCAAGGTTATTAGGGTTGATGTACACTTAGGAAGTGTTAGAATGCTCAAAACCCATCATTTACACTATTCTTTCTAATAACTCATCACATGCTAATTCTTGGGTCCTTGATACAGGTTGTGGATTTCACATTTGTTCTGATTTGCATGGTCTAAAAGGAAATAGGGAAGTGGAGCACGGGAAGATAAACTTAATCATGGGGAATAGGAAAGTGTCTCCTGTCACCAAGATTAGATTTTATTCTTTATTTCTTAGTAGTTGGTTAAATTTAGAGTTGAATAATTGTTGTTACTCGTCGGATATGGAGAGAAACATTATTTCTTTCCATGGTTTGTATAAACAAGATTTTAGATTTTCATTTGATAATGAAATTGGTTCTATTAATGCTTTCTTTAATGATGTATTTTATTTTAAATCATTGCCTTGTAATGGTATATATGAAACTGTGAAGGTTGTAGATAACTTAGGAAATACTGTGTTGAATATTGATTCATCTAATGGTTTGGACAAGGCATGCTTGTGGCATTGTTGTCTTGGACATTTCAACAAGAAGCGTAGAGCTCAACTCTAACAGGATGGAGTCTTGGAGTCATACGACTTAAAGTCAGATGACACTTCCGAATTTTGTTTGCTTGGAAAGATGACCAAGTCATCCTTCACTGGTACTTGTGAAAGGGTTGAAGGTCTGTTGGATCTTATACACACTGATGTGTGTGGACCCTTCAAATCCGCCACAAGGGATGCTAACCGCTTCTATATGACTTTTACTGATGATTACAACATATATGGCTATATCTACTTAATCAAGCATAAGTCAGAAACCTTTGAAAAGTTAAAAGAGTTTAAGCAAGAAGTGGAGAATCAATTGGGTAGCAATATAAAGATGCTCCGATCTAATCTAGGTGGCGAGTATCTTAGTATCGAGTTTTATGACTATCTTAAGGAATATGGAATTGTTTCTCAGTTGACGCCACCTAGGACACCACAGTTGAATAGTGTTGCTGAGAGGCGCAATCGAACCTTGTTGGACATGGTTCGTTCCATGATGAGTCGAGCTTGTTACCTATCTCATTCTGGTGGTATGCCTTAGAGACTGCTGCCAATATCCTTAATCTAGTCCCAACTAAGAAGGTTGTTAAAACACCTCACGAGATGTGGACATGGAAGGTTCCCTCGTTAGCAAACATCAAGGTTTGGGGTTGCGAGGCTTTTGTAAGACGAGAGACTCACAACAAGCTTGAACCTCCTAGTGAGCAATGTATTTTCATTGGCTACCCGCAGAAGTCCTTTGGGTATCTCTTCTATAGATCGAGTGACAATGTTGTCTTCATTGCGAGGAGAGAGAGAGAGAGAGAGAGAGAGAGAGAGAATTCATATGCCAAGAGGACAGTGGGAGGCAAATTGACCTTGAGGAGCTTCAAGTGTTAAGTGATGAAGGAACCTCAAACACTAGCGCTCAACCCCAGGAGGAAACTCCTGTTAAACCTGTAAATCCAAAATCTGCCCGTGTATCAATCAGATCTGTTTGATGGTGCGGAATCCCAATCAAACGGATGATGTCAGATCAAATAGAAGAGAAGGAGAAGAAGAATAATATGAATCTATGTATGAGTTGATAATATAAATTAAGTTCCTTACACAAGATTCACCCACACAAACGTTCCTTTCTCTCTTTCTGGTCCTCAAATCTCTAAGGTTTATCAATCTCTACTCCTCACCCTAACACCTCTATTTATACTTGAATATGGGCTGGACACACATGGGCCGTAAATGAGTTTACGGTTGTAAGGTGTTTACGGCCGTAAACTCAGCTGTAAACTAGGCCATAAATTCATAAATATTACAGAGAAATATAATTGCCCAAAAAAGTAAAGTATAAACCATATTTTGACCCAACAATCTCCCCCTTGGTTTATAGCTTTCTTTTCTTAATGACCCAACAACTCCCCCTAAAAAGTTGCTGGCTCTTCTTGTCAATCTTCAATGGGAGCTTGGCTTCAGCTTTAACCTTCGATTTCTTCACATCATCAGGATGAACATATGAATCTTCAATGAATGACTTCATCTTGAGCACTTGAGGTTTTCTTCAGAATTTGGCATTGAACGCACATTGGGTGAGGAGGCTTGACGTACTGATTCTTGAAAGATGGCGCTTTCAGCTTGAGAATCTTCAGAGAGAACATCAGAGAGAAATAATTTTCTAGATCACTTCAGCAGGTTTAAGATAGCAGCAGACTGATTGAGGAGGCTTCAATGCAATCCGTCACATATTCTTCAATTGCAGCTTCACCTTGCTTCTGGGGTTGAAGGATTGAATGTCGAAAGAATAATCTTCATTTCTTGGTCCTTCGAATGTGAATTCTTCGATGCTCACGGACGAGGCTTTGGCTTAGAAATCTTCAACACAAACTCCATGAGTCTTATCTATACCTGAAATCCCTTTTCAAGACAAAACAAAACTAAAAGAAAACTTAGCACACAAATTAAAACAGAAACAAAAATATTTTTGTATTTTTTTTTTATTTTTCTAATTTTTTTTTTATTTTTTTAATTTTTTTTAATTCTCCCCTAATATTTACATTAGAAGAAACTATGACAAATTTAACAAAAAAAAAAAATATCTAACTTTAAGAGTGATTTGGGATCAAAGTTTTTAGACAACCTTTATCCACTTGTCGGTACCTTCTATCTTCACGTCTTTGTCTAGTCGATCGTCGGTATTGTGGTCCACTTAAGCACGAAAAATTGTGACAAATTTAGGACATATTATTTGTTACAAGACAGGATGAACTTAAAATCCTAAAATTACATCTGATCCTAATTTCTTAGATACTATATATTAAGGACCATTCAACTGACGACGACCAGGGATATTGTTTTCCACCTAAATCGAGCAGCGAGATCTACAAACAATCTGTATTTGTTCAATTTTAAGTGTACTAGAACGTGTTTCCCGCTTCCTGAAATGCCCCAGCCATCAAGAACTTCCAGAGTACTCCTTACACTGGGTGAGCAGACAATCATTCAGAGAGAAGATAGATTCAGAATTCTATAACTTATTACTTTAGAGGGGTTGAGAAGTAGAATGTTGCATATGCTGTGTACCAGGTCGGATTTGAAGTCACGCAAAGGAGACAACATATGGCTGATAGATAAGAAGAATTTCATATATATATAGCATGCAGAGAGATAGAGTTGCATATGTTGCAATGCAGGTCGGATCTCTTCCAATCATGCAAAGGGTGCAACATATGACTAACAGACAGAGAGAAAGAAAATAATATTCTACAGACCTAATTTATCGGAATTTACCAGTCGCCCCATCCAACCAGAATTAAGGACAGAATCCACACATCGAGGAAAAGATTAACCACGGTTCCAAGTACGGGTTCATTTAATGTGACAAGTAGATTCCCATATATATCTCCCTGCTCAATCTATCCGATCGTCGTATTGTCAGGCTGAACGTATCTAAGTAGGTTAATATTTGTCAAGTCTATAAATTTCCTAAGTTCAACTCTGCCTAGTCAAGTCCATTTAGAATCTTTCGTGCCTACCGATGCATCAAACCAGAGCATAGACCCTTCAACTTCGGGTACGTTACGTAGACTCAGGTTGCCTGTTATCACTTGATAATTTCATTTCCCAAAACATCTCCCTCAAGCACATTTCATTTACACCATTTTTTTTTAATTTTGTAATGTTTTTGGATTTTTTTTTAATTTTCTAATTTTTGTTTTGTTTTTATTTCTCCCCCTAAATTTGTGCATAGAAGAGAAACGAAAGTAAATGCGCAAATTTAAACTATCCTAAAACAAAAATTAGTCTTTAAAGCGAATCAGTTTAAGAAAAGCACAGGAGTATAAAGAAGAAAACGCAAACCGTAATTCACCGATTGAATCTGCATTCAGAAGGTCTGAGAACAGCACGCGTAATCTCAGAACATATCCGAAAATTCTTTACGTCATTAAGCACTAACCCCGTGAGTGATCACTTCTTTTCTTCCCTTCCCGCAAAGGACACATACTCCCAAACTATGTTCTGAGTGTTATACAGTTGAGAGATGCCTCCTATCATGTGCCTAGAATAGCTACTACCAACACACCGAAGTCTGGTGATATGCCTCCATAGCTGCTCCGACACAGAGCAGGATTAGTTGGTCTTTGGAACCCAATCCATTTTAAAACTGGGTCGACCTTTGTCATCCTTGCACGTTACTCTCTCCCATGACTTGTCCTGTTTATCACAATCAGAAGACATAGAAACGTTAGAAGCATTAGGAGATTTGGGAGTTTTCACCTTTGGTACCCATCTATATTCGGGTTTAACCCATTTCTTGTTCGATCCGATGGATGCCTCGACACTTGATTTGGAACTTGAAGCCGGCTGCCGAGATGACTTTGACCTAACTGGTCTTGGCTTCACTGGAGCATCTCTTGAACTAGACTTCTGGGCCAACATTCCCAGCTTGTTCTTGGGAGTTGGATGCTTGGCCTTGTGCGCATTCCAGTCATCATGGTCTGAACATGACCTTGAGGGGTTTCCTTTGGAGTATCTCCCACTTGGCACATTTTTCCATCCTTGTGCATAGTAGGGAACGTATGCACGATTAGGACAATTTCTGGCAATGTGTCCAGGTGTTCCACAATGAAAACTTGTCTTTTTCTTCACTGCGAAGTTGTTTCTTCGTGCCCCTGGTGGCGTATCCTTGCCTTGTCTCTTGTTGTTCCCACATGCACACTTGCCACAAGAACTCTGTTGCGTTGGAATTGGTGGCCTATATTTCTCAACAGCAGGTTGATCAGAAGCAGTTAAGTTCGAAGCAACAGATTCAAAGTTCAAGGAGATGTTGGTTTGTTCAATGGTTTTCTCCTTGTTCTCATCTTCTGCTACTTTTCCTGCACATGAAGAAGAAACATTAGTATTCTCAATATTAATAACTCATCCTGACATAGATCCAGCTCGTTTGCCATATTGAAGATGTGGCTCCCTGTCAGTTTCATCCTGTGTCATAGGGATGGATGTGTAGTTATGATTATAAGGAGGAGGTACACTATCATACCCTAGACCCTTGTTTTGATTTTCTTTGAATTTTAATTGGGTTTCATATAAGGACTTGACTGTCTGACTTGACGCAGTATAATTTTTGAAACTGAGATCTGTTTTTCCACACTTCATTTTTAAAGCGTCAAGTTCTTCATTTACAGCAACAAGTTGTCTCTTAACATAATCATAATTTTCACACTTGTTGCTATACTCTTCCTGAAGTTTCCTAAAGTCCTTGGTTTTTGCTTCCAATTCAGCCTTCAGGGGTTTCTGTCCTTTCCTGAGTTGATATCCTGCATATCTCAGGTCCTCAACTTCTCTTTTAAATAAATCAATTTGTTCCCGAAGAAATTTAATTGTGGCTTCACAAGCTAGAGTACATGTAACTTCAGTGACCGGAATATTTTTAGAACTCATTGTTTCTCTACACTTCAAAGCATCAAGTTCTTGAATAACATCAGCAAGACTAAGATGATTGAGATCTTTTGTCTTCTTGATGATGGCCATGTTCATATCCCATGATTTCGGAAGTGAATTTAGCAGCTTTTTGTTTATCTCGGATTTGGACAAGAAGATCCCAGCTATATTCATCTCAGTAATGAGTGTGGTAAATCGCTGCAACTGAGTTTCCAGGGTTTCTCCAAGAATATAATCGAACATGTTGAAATTTTGTCTTAACATCTCCTGACGACTCACTTTCATGTTTTTCAATTCCCTCGTAAAGCACAACTAGAAGTCAAACTTAAATTTAAAAATGCCTTTTAACTATAAACTTCAAAAATCAACCGTAAAAGTCAAATTTAAAAAATCAAACTCAAGAGTCAAACTTGAAAATGTCAAAGTTGAAAAAGTCAAACTTGAAAGTCAAACCGAAAAGATAAATTTGAAAATTTAAAAGTTAAACGAAAAAGTCAAAGTTTAAAATCAAAGGTCAAACCTGAAAATCAAAATCAAAATTTTAAATAAAAAATCAAAAATAAAAGTTAAAAAAAAATTAAATATTTTATTATTATTATTATTATTAATTTATTAATTTATTATTTTATTTTAATTTTTTTTTTATTTTGGATGAAAAATGAAATTAAAATTAAAAGGAATTGAATTTTGGGGTTAAAAGTGTAAAAATAGTGAAACTTGCTACGAAAAAGATGCTTTATGAATTAAATGGGGAAGTAAAGTATTAACTTGTGCTCTAGAGGAGTTGGAAGAAGCTCCGCCTAGTGAACCAGAGGTTGTGAGTTCGAACCCTGGCATTTCCGCTTCTGCTTTAGAATTTTTTATATGCGAGGCTGCTATTGCGAGGAAGCCTTCCGGCCGCGAACTTCGGACACGCTGCTGACCGTGAACCTCGCACCGGCCATAAACTCCGAGGCCGCAAGCTCGGGCCGTGAACTTCGGGCAGCAAACTCCAGACCGTGAACCTCGCAAAACCTTAGCTGCTGGCCGCCACCCCTCGCAGGTTACGACCAAAAACAGTGATTTTTGCCCTTTTTTGCTCCAAAACTCAATCAAAACCCTTTTTTATGAAAAACACGAAGAACCAACCCCCCTTATTTTTGCGAGATCTATCCAAAAACGCAAGAATATTTTGAAAATATGATCAAATAATGCCCCAAATCTGACAAAATTGACTGATACAACTTGGCTCTGATACCAATTGTAAATCCAAAATCTGCCGGTGTATCAATCAGATCCGTTTGATGGTGCGGAATCCCAATCAAACGGATGATGTCAGATCAAATAGAAGAGAACGAGAAGAAGATTAATATGAATCTATGTATGAATTGATAATATAAATTAAGTTCCTTACACAAGATTCACCCACACAAACATTCCATTCTCTCTCTCTGGCGGTCAACTCTCTAGGGTTTATCAATATCTAACACCTCTATTTATACTTGAATATGGGCCGGACACACATGGGCCGTAAATGAGTTTATGGCCGTAAGGTGTTTACGGCCGTAAACTAGGCCATAAATTCATAAATATTATAGAGAAATATAATTACCCAGAAAAGTAAAGTATAAACCATATTTTGACCCAACAAAACCGATTGACGAGCTGTACCTTTGAGATGTTCCAGTAGAGTTAGTGTTCCACCTGTGTTATATGGTTTTCATATAACAGTTGAAGGTGATACATTTATCAGTGATAGTACACTAGTAAATTTGGATGAACCTAACAACTACAAGGAAGCCATGGCAGGCCCCGAGTCTGCAAAATGGAAAGAGGATATGGACAGCGAGATTCAAACCATGTATGCCAATCAAGTTTGGAACTTTGTTGACAATGTATCAGGTCGCAAGACAGTCGGGTGCAAATGTATCTTCAAGAAGAAGACCAATATGGATGGGAAAGTGCACACATATAAGGTGCGACTGGTTGTTAAGGGCTTTAGTCAAACTCATGGAGTTGATTATGATGATACCTTCTCACCATTAACGAAGATTAAATCTATAAGGGTTATGTTAGCCATAGCTGCATTTCATGATTATGAAATATGGAAAATGGATGTCAAAACTGCTTTCCTTAATGGAAAGTTGGCTGAGGATGTTTACATGTGGCAGTCAGACGGTTTTGTCAATGTAAAGTACCCTAATAGAGTGTGTAAGCTTGAGAAATCCATATATGGATTGAAACAAGCATCTTGCAGATGGAATATTTATTTTGATGAGAAAGTCAAAAGTTTGGTTTTTCGAAAAACGAAGATGAGTCCTGCGTATATGCCAAAGCAATACCAAGCTAAGTAAGACTCAGAGTCTAAGTACAGAGGTCGAGATAGCAGAGATGAGTCGAATACAATATGCTTCCATAGTTGGCTCAATCATGTATGCTATGACTTGTACTCGCCCTAATGTGGCCTTTACTTTGAGTATGGTTATCAGATATCAAGGGAACCCTGATAGAGCTCACTGGACTGCATTAAAGATCATTCTTAAGTACCTGCGAAGGACTAAGGACATGGTCCTTACCCTCGGTGACAGTGATGACTTGAGAGTGAAAGGGTATTGTGATGCTAGTTTTCAGAATGACAGAGATAATTTGCGCTCTCAGTCGGGCTGGGTGTTTACCCTAAATGGAGGAACAGTTACATGGAAAAGTTCCAAGCAGGAGACTATAGCTGATTCAACATGCAAATCAGAGTACATAGCAACGAACGAAGCATCGAAGGAGGCGATGTGGTTGAAAAACTTCATCGAAGACCTTGGAGTTGTACCATCCATAAAGGAGCCTGTGGAGATTTTCTGCGATAATGAAGGAGTGGTCAGCTTATCCAAGGAACCGAGTGATCATGGAATATTCAGGCATATCGACGGAAAATACCACTTCATAAGGCATCAAGTAGAGGAAGGACACCTAGTTGTAAAGAGAGTATCATCAAAGGACAACCCACCAAATCCCCTTATGAATGGACTGAGTAGGGTTAAGCACTTACAATATACAAGGAGCATTGGGCTAAAGGGCGATATTAGTTTGAGTGATTATATTAATGTTTAGAAACTTGTAATAGCTAAATTGTAATTGACATTTGATGATTGAATAAAAGGAGTCTTATTTATAAGTAAAGTTACTATTTTGTGTTAATTGCTTACTATTGTTTCACGTTTTCATGTTTTGACTTCCAAAATAATAAGATTATTCAAACTATCCACAGTCAATCATACTTTGGAAGTAGGTTATGAGGCTATACTATCATGAATTGGATTGTAGATTGTCTAAGGTGTTAGACATAGCTAAAGTTTGCTACAACATTCATGAGTGCTCTTGAAATAAGATTTGAGTATTGGATTAAACCCACGCTCACATGAATCAATTCATGGAATTTATCACGGGTGATTGTGAGACGATAATATCATATAGTTTTCAAACCAAGATATGTGAGTTATTGACTACGAGTTGGTTGTGCATTGGTGGTATGAAAATTCATCAGTAACTTGATGTTATAAAATGTGTCGTTGTGCATGATTTAACGAGTAGTTAGTACAAGCATATAAGTCGAAGTTTATATGTTCCTTTTATCCTAAGAGGATTAAAAGATATATCTTGGGCCACTCGATGATTTTGTTTTTGCTTATGTGCCGGGCCTAGTTAGGACAAAATTGATGTGTTCAATTTAGTTCTATGTCAAACAAATCGGAAATCGGGAATCAAACTGTTGGAAAATGAGTATGACTATGTTCCATGTATTTGTACACACAATATCTTATAGAACAGAGGATTATACGATCCCTTATTTAAAGGATGCGTCATTGACTAGGTCAGAGTTCGACAACGACTTTTGAAAGCTACGATTGCTAATCGGATTTTGAAGTTGCTTTAGTAGTTATAGTTATTAGACTTATCCAAGTGGGAGACTGTTGGATTAGGTGTCTAAGCGCATAACTATAATTGGTATGTACTTGACCCGATAGTAGCATGGTCCTTTTGAGTTGCCTTCACCAGAGCATTTTGATAGGATGGACTTTTTGATAAAAGGTTATTTGTGATTTATTAATATATTTTAAGTATAATATATTAATTGAGAAATCATATTATTTAATTAGTATTGATCAAGAATTAATTCGGAACTAATTTAGTGATAAAAAAAGACCGATTAAATATATGGGGACTGATTAAGTAAATCAGTAATACTTATAGTTGGCCTAATGATCTATGGTTGATTAGGGTGGGATAAACCTATATGATAGTCCATAAAAGTTTAACCTATGTAACCTAAGAAATATGAAGGGTCATGGTGAATTAAGGTTTTCATGGATAAAACCCTAGGCTTTGCCACACTATAAAAGCAACCCCATAGTCACTAAAATTGGCCCCCATACACTCTTAAGAATATTCATAACTTATTTTGAGCTACCTAGCCACTTTTCATAAGCTTCCTTTTCATTTGGTGTTTGTGACACATTAGAGGCATCACACTTGAGGTGCTAAAGCTTTCAAAGGCCAAGCTACATCAAGAGGTATTCATCTAACTTGGTTTTTATGTTGTATATCCTCAATTGTATGCTAGTTAGGATGTATGCTTTGGAAAACTGAAATTGCATGTATAATTAGAGAAAACTTAGATCCAAAGCATCTAGGGTTGCATGTGCACCATAGGAGTGTTATAGTGCTCAAAACCCAACAGATCCTTCTCTAGAGCCACAACTAAACAATGAGCATGCAGGAAAGCCTATATCAAGAGTTCTTAGGCTGTCCTACATGATCACATAAAGTCCCTAGGGCACTCCACTAGATGATAACCAACAAGTACAGGTAAACTTACATATCTACAGATCACTACCGCATAACGACATTATATATACCAAGACATAGATCTAACAAATCACTGCAACATAGCAACATCTATATACCAATATACAAATCTAACAGATCACTACAACATAACAACATACTAAATACCAACAATCCAAGGAATGTATAACCGTATATACTTAGAGGTGAGATAGACACCCGTACAAGTGATCCTACTCTAGAGCCACAACCAAACAAGGAACATGCAATAAATCCTATGTCAAGAGTCTTTAGTCTATCCTACATGACTATATATAGTCCCTATGGATGAGGGTAATGTACATTATATGATCCAAGAGTTTGGTTTGTGCTTTGGAGTCAAATAGTAAAATATGAAAAATAGTGTTTTAGACTTCTTTTATGAAGTATGGATTTTATTTCAATGTGTTTTAAGTAAAAAAAATAATTAGATAGGGTTGCAGAGCTCCTCAATACCAATCTGTGGATATAAAGATCATCAAAATGGAGTTGGAACGAAGAAGTTATGACTGTTAGAAGTGAGGAGGGTTTTGGGCTTATACTAGTACGATGGGCGTACAGGAAGTACGTTTGGCATATTGGACATCCCTGGTATTTGTTACATCCCGAAAATATTGACATAAAATTTTATTTTATTTATAGAAGAAGTATCATCAATTACTTGTTTCAAAACTGATACATTACAATTTGAGTATAAATCCCAGGATAAAGTCAAATGCAGAACATAAAATGTGTGCCATGCGATCACCCCGAGCTTTTACTATTTAAAACCAAAAATACGTAAAACATAAGCTGAAAACCGTAATCACAAAGCTTATTGAGTTCTCCAAGATACCACATACCAGACATACATAATCACGTACTAGGCCCCCGCCCTCCATCGGGCCTCGCCCACTAGAATCAGACTTCGTCCTCGAAGTCTTACTCTGCAAACAACTCTGGATACTGATTACGCATCTCTCGCTCCAGCTCCCAAGCCAGCTCCGATCCTTTCCGATGCTGCCACTAGACCTGCACCAGAGGCACTTCCTTGTTCCTCATAACCTTGATCTTCCGATCCCTAATCACAACCAGTCTCTCAACATAGTTCAAGCTCGCATTCACCTGAATATCCTCTAATGGTACCATTACTGACTCGTCGACAATACACTTCCTCAGCTGCGATACGTGAAAGGTGTCATGAATCTGACCCAACTCTGCAGGTAACTCTAACTGGTAGGTTACTCAACCTACCCTCGAAATCACTTGGAATGGACCAATATAACGGGGCCCCAGCATGCCCCTTTTCCTGAACCGGATCACCCCTTTCCAAGGAGATACCTTCAGGAGTACGAAGTCACCGACCTGGAACTCGATCTCTGAACACCGTTTATCCGCATAACTCTTTTGACGGCTCTGGGCCGTCAGTAACCTCTGTCTGACCTACTGAATCTGCTCGATCGTCTGAAGCACAATCTCGGTTCTACCCATCACACATTTCCCTACCTCTCCCTAGCAAATGGAGGTTTGACACCTCCTCCCATACAACAGCTCAAAGGGTGGCATACCGATGCTCGAATGATGGCTGTTGTTATAGGAAAATCAGCCAAAGGCAAAAATGTGTCCCAACTCCCTCTGAAATCTAGTACACATGCCCGAAGCATATCCTCGAGCGTCTGAATCGTCCGCGCGCTTTGTCTGTCAGTCTATGGGTGGTATGCGGAGCAAAAATGCAGCCTCATACCCAATTCCTCATGAAACTTCTTCCAGAACTTGGAAGTGAAACGAACATCTCGATCCTTGACAATCGAGATTGGCACCCCATGTCGTGATACCACCTCCTTCATGTACAACTCTTCCAACCTCTCAGCGGAAGAGCTCTAACTGATAGCAAGGAAATGAGCACTCTTTGTCAACCTATCCACAATCACTCAATTTGCATCGACACCCCTCGCAGTCCTCGGCAATTTGGTGATGAAATCCATGGTAATTTGTTCCCATTTGGACTTGGGAATCTCTAATGGTTGCAGCTTACCATGTGGATGCTGGTGCTCGGCCTTAACCCTACGACAGGTCAAGCACCTCTCAACGAACCATGCAACATCCCTCTTCATACAGGGTACCGATACTCTTTCTTCATGTCCAAATACATCTTAGTGGCCCCGGGATGGATCGAAAACTTCGATCTATGCGCCTCCTCCATCAAGATGGTGCACGTTCTGCCCATAAATGGCACCCAAATCCATCCCTGAAAAGTCATAAGCCCTCGGCTATCGGTGACGAACTCCAATACCTGCCCGATAACCTGCTCCCTCTTACGGTTCTCTGGTCTTACAGCCTCAGCCTGGGCCCCTCGAATGGCTTCAAATACTAGGGTCATCATTGTTAGCCTCATACAAATATCCTGTATCGGGGCGCCCTCCACCCTACGACTCAGGGCATCGGCTACAACATTAGCCTTGCCCGGGTGGTACCGGATCTCACAATCGTAATCCTTCACCACATCCAACCATCTCCTCTGTCGCATGTTCAGATTGGGCTGATCTATTAAATACTTCAGGCTCTTGTGGTCCGTGTATATGGTACACTGAACCCCATACATATAGTGGCGCCAGATCTTGAGGGTGAACACCACTACCCCCAACTCCAGATCGTGGGTGGGATACCTCATCTCATGAGGCTTCTGCTGCCTTGATGCGTATGCTATCACATGCCCCCCTCTACATAAGCACCACTCCTAACCCTGATATTGACGTGTCACAATACACCACGAAGTCCTCCATCCCCTCCGGAAGGGCTAACACGTGGGCTTCGCATAGTCTCTGGCGAAGTGTCTCGAAGGAGGCCTGCTGCTCTGGGCCCCATGAAAAAGCAACACACTTCCGAGTCAACTTGGTGAGTGGCACGGTGATCTTGGAGAAATCCCTGATAAAACTCCGATAGTAACCAACCAACCCTAGGAAACTCCTAATCTCAGTAGGTGACCTCGCCACCACCCAACTCATCATTGCCTCAATCTTCGCCGGATCGACCAATATCCCTTTTTGGTTAACGAGGTACCCTAGGAGCTGGACCTCTCGTAACCATAAATCCCACTTGGAGAATTTGGCATAGAGCCTCTTCGATCTCAAACCTCCGAGGATCTCTCTCAAATGTTCCTCATGCTGCTCTCTGGATCTCGAATACACCAATATGTCGTCGATGAACACGATCACCGAGCGATCCAACATCGGCCTACACACTCTGTTCATGAGATCCATGAACACCGCCAGTGCATTGGTGAGCCTGAAAGGCATCACCATGAACTCGTAATGCCCGTAACGAGTCCTGAATGTTGTCTTCTGGATGTCCTAATCTCGCACCCTCACTTGATGATATCTAGACCTCAAATTGATCTTGGAGAACCAAGATGCTCCTTGTAACTGATCGAACAAATCGTCGATCCTCGGCAACGAGTAATGGTTCTTGACCGTCAGCTTGTTCAATTCCCTCTAATCAACGCACATCCGGTGTGAGCCATCCTTTTTCTTAACAAAAAGGATAGGTGCTCCCCACGACGAACTGCTCGGCCGAATAAACCCCTTCCCAGCAGCTCCTGAAGCTGTGAGGATAACTCCTGCATCTCTGGAGGCGTAAGGCAATAGGGCGCCTTGGCGATAGGCTCAGCCCCCGTAACCAAATCGATACTTAACTCAACCTTCCTCTCGGGAGGCACACCCGGTAACTCCACCGGAAATACATCTGGGAACTCACGCACTATCGAAACCTCATCAACTAACCTCGGTCTCTCTGAATCAACCCTTGTATCCATCACATACGCTACAAATCCCTTACAGCCCTACTGTAGACTCTGTCTCGCTCTAGCGGCTGAACAAAATGCTGACCCAGGATGTGTACCCTTGTCGTACACCGTAAGAGCTCCCCCACTAGGGTCTCGTATGGTCACCATCTGTCTCTCGCAGTCGATAACTGCTCCAAATTTGCTCAATCAGTCCATGTCCACGATGACACAAACATCTCCCATCGCAATAGGAACTAAATCAATCGGAAACTCAACGCTGAAAATCTCGAGTACACATCCTCGGATCACCTCGGTGGCATACACCGCTCTCGTCAGCTATGGAAACTCTCAGGGGTCGACTCAACGCCTCTCGACTAATACTGATGTGCTGACTAAAAGCCAAAGATACAAAAGACCGACTCATCCATGAGTCAAATAACACCAAGGTAGGTAAAGAAATCACAAGAAAAGTACCTACGCATATCATCATATAAGCACAATATCTCAACATAAAAGTAAATACATGAAAGAATACATACCAGCCACGACATCGAGCACTGCACGGAGCTCTTCCGCAGTCAACTGGAAGGCTCTCCCTTATGCCTTCGGTGCATCGGCCTTTACGAGCCGACTGTCTGTAGCTCTCACTGCAGCAGGGGCAGATCCCTGAGATGCTCCCTAAGCTGTCCCTCGTAACTGTGGACACTCTGCCTTTCGGTGTCCGGTCTGGTTGTAGTGAAAACATATTGCAAACCCCTTGGGGAAATCCTTGGCCATATGCCCCTCCTTTCCACATTTGTAGCAAGACCCCGCTCTGCAAATCCCATCATGGCTCTTGCCTCACTCGCCACAAGTGCGACCCTTCTGACTCCCTAATCTCAAATCAGCGGGCTTGGCCCACTTGGCTGCAGGCTGAGACTGTGCCAGTCGTCGATCCCTCCCCTGAGACCCAGCCTCCTCCTTAGCCTGGGTCTCCAGCTCTATCTCCCTCTTCCGGGCATTTGCCTGAAGCTCAGCAAATGTCTGGTACGTCAAGTTCACGACGAACTCCCTTATATCCATCCTCAAAATGCTCAGATAGTGGCTCATACGTGCTTGCTTGGAGGACACATGCTCTGGGCAAAACATCGCCCGCTCATGGAACATCCTTGTAATCACTGTGATAGACTCAGTACCCTACTTGAGGGTCAGAAACTCCTAGGCCAACTGCTCCCTCTCCACCATGGGAACATACTCATCTTGGAACATAGTAGTGAACCTCTCCCAAGTCATTGCAGTAAGCTCAGCATGCGAATAATGCGCCGTCACAATCTCCCACCAGTCCTTCGCTCCCAAGCGAAGCTGGTTCAACGCAAACCGGACTCTCAAATGCTCTGGAGATGAGCAAGAAAAGAAACACCCCTCGATGTCTAAAATCCACCTCATCACCGCAATCGCGTCCTGGGTTCCATCAAACTCCGGTGGTTTTGTGTTGCTGAACTCCCGGAATAGCAACGCATCACCACCCTGCGGTCTAGCCGTAGCTACAGTTGCAGTGGTTGCAGCAACAGCAGTATCAGAAAGAGCAGTGTATCTCTCATCAAATGTCTCTATCAGGGTGGTCTTGATAGACCCGAACATCTTTGGAATCTCAGCGTGGATGGCAGCAGCCACCTCATCATGAATCATCTGGTGGAGGTCCTCGTCGCTCACACCCCTCCACTAGTCCTTGGTCTATGGCGTGTCCCTACCATGATGCCTCTCTAATATACAACACAAGATATCAGAAACTCGCTAGGGTGTACACACACTCGATATCCCAATCCTACTTGATCTCTGGTACCCTAGAGATTCTTACTTGGGCTGCGAACTGACCCGGTGCCTTCGGTAGTACGGGCCCAATACTACAGACCACACCGCGTCAGCATTCATCCCAAGTCCTCCTCCAAAAGTCCCGAATTCCAAGCCTTCTACTCTCTTAAATCATATGCTACTCACTAGTTGATCTCTCATAAGCTCCGCGCTACTATCTAAAAACTCTCAAGCATCCCTAGCAGCAAAGCTCCTAGACTAAGGCATCATATATCAAGCCACTCTAGTCCTAATAAGGATACCTAGTCTATTCTAGCATGCATAATATAGCTCATCATAATACATAACATAATATATCTAGTAACACTTATTACAAGGGTATTTTGGGAAATTACCGTTCGGGCGTTGGCTGATCATCCACACGGATCTGCTATGTTTTTCTCAAAACTCTTTTTAAAATTGTTTTGTTATCAAATTTTTTTCCCAAATCCTCAGTTTGAGTTCAGATACACCCGAAGATGCATCCAAATCCCTCAAACCAAGGCTCTGATACCAACTTGTAACACCGTAAAAATTAAAACAATTTTTCACATTTTCAAAACACATTCATTAATAAAATCTCATTGTATCGTATCATTGTTCACAAAACATTTCCCAAGATCAACTCATAATAAACTCCGCGGGTGTGTGTACAGATCATGCCGGCGCCTTCCTGCGATCATCACTAGTACTTGAAACACATAACACATAACACTATAAGCATAAAGCTTAGTGAGTTCCTCAAAATACCACACATAACACATACTAGCCACTCGAGGCTATAACTCTGTGTGCCCTTGGGCCCTAACTCTGTGGACCCTCTTGTCCTAGCTCTGTGAACCTTCCGATTCTAACTATGATATACTATGATATACACACGACATAAATCATATAGAAATAATGCAGTGCAACACATCACATAAATAGCATACAAGAACTCTGTCACATAACTCTAATTACCACTCAAGGTAAAGTATAGTGAGAAGACTCACCTCAGATGTCTCGGTAAATCCCTAACTCGGTAGCAGTATAGTCTAGCCTCCGCCTAATCACATAAAGTAAAATACACTCATAAATATAAATCTCGAGACTAGACCCAACCCTCTCTTAGCACCCTCAGATGGGTAAAAGACCATTTTACCCCTCTCTTGACTCAAAGACCCCATTGTTGACCAATCCCTAAAAGTCAACAAAGTCAACGGTCAAACTTTGACCTGACTCATCGGGTGCACTTGGGCGACTCGCCGAGTCTACACGTGTCCACTATCTCTCTAGCCTTTCATGACACGTCGAGCCTTCCCCCCCTCCCCCCCCCCCCCCCCCCGCTCGATGGGTTACACCTGGCATGAATCGCGGGGCCACCCCGACTCAACTCGTCGAGTTCAATTATGAACTCGGCGAGTTCCACTTGTAATCCTCTACCCCCTTCTGATTCACTGAGTCATTGCCCCAACTCGACAAGTTACTCACTGAGTGACTTACGGGAAACCATAGCCCTACTCACCGAGTCTGTTCTTGGGACTCGGCGAGTTCATGCCATGCTTATACAGAAATGACCTTCTGAGATAAGATCTGTTCCTCTAACCCATAGATCTGCCCACCTTGATCATAATAAGCACGTAAAGTTTGGATCTTGATGCCCATGCAAAGACCTTATGGCTCTATTTGAAGAAATGGCCTCAATATGCCACCCTAAGCTCACATAACCCAATGACACCCCATAAAGATCAAGGGGCTTAGATCTCTGGACCTCTTTGGATCCAGATCCGCAGCCCCAACACAAGAAGGGACCAATTGCACTAACAATCATACTCTAAATGGGATAGAAACGCTAACTCTCAACGATTAACAGCCAAAAATGAAGAAGGATCGAATATATACCTCAAGATGAAGTCCTCAAGCTCTGAAATCCACAGATTAGCTCCCTCTTCAGTTTCCTCTTGCCTTGGTCACCTTCTTCTTTTAAAATCACCCACACAAGGATCAAAAATGGCTTCCTTTCTCTCTCAAAGCGCTCACACACTCTGTGGTCTCTCTCTATCAACTGGTAGCCCCAAATAAAGGCCATAAGGTCCTTTAAATAGGTCTCAATCCCCGAAAATTAGGGTTTCATTAAACAGCACGGACTCGCTGAGTCCACTAGTCGACTCGCCGAGTCCGGTCACTAACCCAGATGGAAATTTGCGACTCTACTTGGTGAGTCTAAGCATCAACTCGCCGAGTCTCTCTCAAAATCTCCTAAATAATAAATAAATAATGTACCTGAAAATCTGGATGTTACACATTTAGTTTGTGTAAGCCAAAAACCGCTCGAACTAAAATTCAAGTTTCGGGCCATGCACCGCTATGTCAAATCTTAGAAAAATCATAACTTCCTCATACGAAGTCAGATTTGGGCGTTCTTTTTATGGACACTCTCGGTTTAACATTTTTTATAACTTTTGTTTAGATCTCTAAGGCTAAAAGTCGCTCTATCTTAAATTCACTATTTACACTTCCCGGTGTCGTGCTGGTTCCGTCGCGAAACTTCGACGGGTCATAACTTCTTCGTTATAACTCGGATTTTGGAGTTCTTTATTTCTACGGAACCCTTGAGACATATTCTAAAACTTGGTTAAGATTATGTATTCTAAATAATCTTTTGTCGAAAATTCGTTTTCGACCCCTATTATCTCTAAATTGACTAGCCCGGATCTATGGCCGTTATAGTGAAGAGTCAACAATCCTCGACTATCATAGTTGAAGGAGGAAACCTGACCCACAATTCGCTCGCTCTTCCGATGTTACTCCTTCACGAACTCCTGCTGGACCTCCCGAATCTGCTCCAACAATGGAGTCATAACTGTCATCCTCAGACAGATGTCATTGATTGGCGCTGCCTTGCGGCTAAGCGCATCGGCCACGACATTGGCCTTCCCCGGGTGGTAGAGGATCTCGCAATCATAATCTTTCACCACATCAAGCCACCGACGATGTATCATATTCGGATTCGGCTGGTCCATGAGATACCTCAAGCTTTTGTGGTCCATGTAAATGGTACAACGAACCCATAAAGGTAATGGCGCCAAATCTTGAGGGCGAAAAAAACAGCCGCCAGCTCCAAATCTTGCGTCGGTTAATTCGACTCGTGAGACTTCAACTGCCTCAAAGCGTAATCTATAACATTCCCCCTCTCCATTAATACCACTCCCAAACCCGAGATGGATGAATCACAGTATAACACAAAATCCTCCATGCCTTCCGGTAGGGCTAAGATTGGCGCCTCACATAATTTCTATCTCAATGTCTCAAATGCAGCCTACTGCTCAGGCCCCCAACGAAAGACCACGACTTTCCTCATTAACTGGTTCAGGGGCATGTCTATCTTGGAGAAGTCCTGAATGAATCTCCGATAGTAGCCTGCTAGTCCCAGGAAGCTCCGACTCTCATATGGAGACCTCATAACCTCCAACCTCATCACGGCCTCCACCTTGTCTGGGTCAACTGAAATCCCATCTTGGTTAACAAGGTGCCCAAGAAATTGCACCTCACAACTAGAACTTACATTTGGAGAGCTTAGCATACAAGCTCTCCCTCTACAAAGTATCCAGAACCTCCCGCAAGTGCTCCTCATGCTGCTCTCGCGTCTTGGAATAAAACAAGATGTCATCGATGAAAACTATCACAGACCGATCCATCATCGGTCTGCACACGCGGTTCATGAGATTGATGAACGCAGCAGGAGCATTGGTGAGCTCGAAAGGCATCACCACGAACTCATAGTGGCCATAACACGTCTGAAACACAGTCTTCTGCACGTCGTCCTCTATGAACCTCATCTAATGATATCCTGAACGCAAATCAATCTTGGAGAACCAAGACACTCCCTATAGCTGGTCAAAGAGGTTATTAATCCTCGGGAGTGGGTAACGGTTTTTCACCATTACCTTATTCAGCTCCCGGTAGTCTATACACATCCGGTGTGACCCATCCTTCTTCACAAACAAAATCGGGGCTCCCTAGGGTGAACTGCTCGGTCTAATGAATCCCTTGTCTAACAGCTCCTGTAGTTGTGTAGATAATTCCTGCATCTCAGGAGGAGCCAACTAATTTGGTGCCTTGGCTATCGGAGCTGCACCAGGGACTAGGTCGATCCTGAACTTTACCTGCCTCTCTGGAGGTATCCTAGGAAACTCCTCGGTGAAAATATCTACAAACTCTCGCAACACGGGCACATCGCCCATTGTCGCCTAACCCGCCACCCGAGTATCCATAACATAGGCAACAAATCATGCGCAACCCTGCTGAAGGTAGCGCCTAGCTCAAACTACTGAACATAAAGCTACTCATTGTTGTGGCCTCTCGCCCTGAATCAGCAGCTCTCCCCCACTTAGGGTACTGATCCGCACCAACTGTTGCGCACAGTCAATCACTGCCCCACTGGGGCTCAGCTAATCCATTCTAATAATAACCTTGTTCCCCCACAAAGGTATGGGAACCAGATCTACCAGGTAACGCTCCTCAAAAAGCCTCAAAACACAATCTCGGTAGACCTCTTATGCTCGCACTGACCGGTCGTCTGCAATCTTGACCTCTTGAGGGAAATCCAACATGCCCGAAGACTCAGGAAACTTCTTGCTGAGCGCAAGAGAGACAAACAATCGCGTAGCACCCAAATCAAACAGTACATGAACTGGGATACCGTTTACATGGAACAATACTAAATAGAGCACATACATAACATATCAAAATCACAGTGACATATCATAAAAGCATAAGAAAGAAATCGTACCCATCACCACATCAGGTGCAACGCGTGCCTCATTGATTGTCAACTGAAATGCTCGGATCCTCACCACTAGAGCCTCTACCTTGGCCTTTCGGCCATCCATGAACCATATTGATGTTGGGGTCGGTGCCACCGCTGGTGCTACGGTTATCGCTACTGTCAATCTAGGGCAGTTGGCTTTCTTATGGCCCCTCTAATTGCAATGGAAGAAAATGAGGTCTGACATCTACATTGTGGGGGCAGGGGTAGTATAATCCCTACCAAAGTTCCACGTCTTTTTGCACTTGTAGCAGCCCGATGATCCCGCTCTACAAGCTCCCTCATGCGACCTGTCGCATTTCCTGCAGCGGCTCTGGCCCGGCTGGCCCTTCGACCTAAAGTCGGATCCCTTGGGTTTCTTCCCCGAAACCCCTATCACATGCTCAGTCTCTGCTTTCCTCTTCCGGACGTGCTCCAAATCAAGCTCCCTCTCCCATGCCCTGGCAATCATGGACTCCAGGGTCGGGTAGGCTGAATAGCTGACATGCTCCCAAATATCATCCCTCAATATATCATGATGGCGGGTCTGATGCATCTTCTCATGCCCCGCATACTGGGGTACCAACAGGGCCCTCTCCCTGAACTTGGTGGTGATCTCCGCCACTGTCTCAGTCGTCTGCCTCATATCCATAATCTCTCTGGCCAACTGCTGAAGCATCACAGCCGGCGCAAACTCAACCTATAATTTGGTCATGAAATCTAACCACACCATAGCCTTAATGGCTTTGGCTCCCAACGAGTCGCTAACCGACTCCTACCAGTCTCTAGCTCTATCCCTTAGACATCCCGCAGCAAAGCGAACCTTCGACCCTTCTCGGGAGAAGCTCGTCAACTGCGCAGACTCAATGTTTGTGATCCATCTCCTGGCAGCAATGGGGTCCTTCACCCCATGAAAATCCGGTGCACCACTCCTTCTAAAGGCCTTGAAGGATAGTGTGTGTGTACCCACTTGTCCAGACGCCAAATCACTCCTGAATGCTCGGAGGCGATCCTCCATCAGCTCGATAATCCCCTCCTTGATCGACCCGAAAATAACCAGGGTCAACTCAAGGATACCTCTCGTGATCTCAGACGCGATGAACTAGCATAGCTCATGATCCACCTGCTCGGATCCTTCCCTCGATCCTGATCTTGATCCTGACCCAGATCCTGAGCCTCCTTCTCCATGCCGTGGGACCACCATACTAAAAATAAACACATAAACATCAGGATCATACACACTCCTGAGAGGTCTCACACAATCTCCCGGTTTCCTGGTTCCATCTCGACCCTCCTTGACTCGAGTATGGAGCCTCTGCTTTCACTAGTATGGCCCCATACTAACTTCCACATCTACCGTACTTTCCTCAAGGATTGCCTCAACTTCACCAAGTCCCCTTACCAATATCCCTTTCCAACTGATCTCATCCTAGGCTTTCCTAAGGCACCCTCCGACCTACTCTTCGCCATCATCTGCACTAGGAGTCCCTACTTCCCTTCCCTAACTAGCTCATGAATACTATTACATATCCGCTCACTAGTTAGTTAAAGTTAGCCGGGCCCCTTTAGCGCAAAGCAAGCAGCATTCGTGCATTAAGTAACCACATCAGGCATAACCTAACCAGGATATCCTACTGCTGGCTAAACAACCCTAGCATAAAGCTCATACAACAGGCATTCAAGGCATCCTCCTAGATCCTCAGCCCTAACCTAGGATGCAGTTCTCAAAATCATATATCAGACATACAAGGCATCTACCTAGATCCTTAGCCCTAATCTAGCATGCAGTTCTCAGAGTCATATTGTAACAGCCCGGATCCCCAGGTATCTTTACTTTCATATTTTTGATATTCTGTGAGGGGACTCGGCGAGTTGGAGGTCGAACTCGTCAAGTCGGGTCGCGGTTTTGGGCGGAGGTTCGCGTCCGGACTCGGCGAGTCCAAGGTATGGACTCGGCGAGTCCGTGCTGTTTAATGAAACCCTAATTTCCCGGTCCTAAGCCCTATTTAAAGGACCTTATGGCCTTCATTTTCGGCCACCTTGAACCCTAAGAGCACCCATACGACTGTGAGCCCTTGTGAGTGTGTTAGGAGGCCATTTGTTCATCATTTTGTGTATTATTGCAAGAAAGGAGGGAGAAGATCAAGCTTGAAGAGTTGGGGAGCTTGGATCTTCTTCTATTTCATCAAGGGAACCTTCTTGAGGTAACTTTTAGAGCTAACTTCGTATTTTGGGTTCATGTGTCAAATCTAGGGTTTCTTCTTGCCTTATTTGGCTTAAATTGGAAGTATGAAAGGTCCCATGGAGATATGGAACCTAGATCTGGACCTTAGCAGGTCCAGGAGGCCCCATATGACAAGCTTTATGTCCATTCTTTTGAGTTAGAAGCTAGGGTTGCCATATTAGAGGTTATTTCTCCCAACTGAGCCTTGTATGCATTGCATGGCGACCAAGACTGAGACTTTACGAGATAAATAAGCTTGGGAAGGCCAGATCTATGTGTGTATGGAACGGATCTGACCGCAAAAGCCAGTTTTAGCTAGTGCATGGCATGGACTCGCCGAGTCTGAAGAACAGACTCGACGAGTCGCTTGAAGATTGTCCTTGAGACCACCCAGTGTGTAGTCCTAACCGAGGTCTGGGTGACTCAGTGAGTCGCAGAGAGTTAGAAAGGTTTTGACAGGTGGACCGAGTCAAGTTGGGACTCGCCGAGTTGTCCTTGCGACTCGGCGAGTTGAGTCGCGGTGGCCCCGTGATTCAGGCCCAGGTGGAACTCGTCGAGTCGGGGGAGTACTCGACGAGTCAAAGGGAAAATCCTTGCGAGTTGGTTAAAACGCGTAGACTCGCCGAGTCACTACAGTGCACTCGCCGAGTCCGGTCCAATTGACCAAAGACTGTTGACCAAGTCAACCTTTGTTGACTTGATATGGATGGTCAACCTTAGTGGTACAAGTAATAATTATAGATTCATGATATCATAGGAGGATTACAACTCGAGGGTTCGAGCACGAGTGATTCCAGGGTTCACGATTAGCGAGGCATACGAGGTGAGTCTTCTCATTATACTGTACCTGGAAGGGTTTGACTGTGTGACTGGAAGGTCGAATATGATATGAGATATATGTCTGTGTATGATAAGTTATTCGTTATATGTGCCATGTATGATATGCTTGATTTGGGTCGGAAGGCAACATGTTATGGGCCGGAAGGCGTGGTCATATGGACTGTAAGGTTGACGTGGGTAGGACCGAAAGGTTTACCCAGTCGGGACGGAAGTCCCCTGAGACACATGGACTGGAAGGTCAAGGCCTGGAAAGGCGTACGTGCGTAGATTGTATTTTGGGGAATTCACTAAGCATTTATGCTTACATTTGTTGTGTTATGTGTTTCAGGTACTAGCGAGGACCGTGGGAAGGCGCCGGCGTGATCGTACACACACTCGGGGAAACCATTTTTTGATCTTTTGGTATGTAATCGGTCGTGACCAAATTGTTACATTGGAACCTAAACTTATTACTCAATGTTTTGATGATTGTAAAAATGAAAACTTTTTGGTTTTGGAATTTATGACGTTACAAGTTGGTATCAGAGCCTTGGTTTGAGGGATTCGGGTACACCTTCGGGCGTAACTGAACTCAAACCGGGGATTTGAAAAAATTTTAATTAATAAATCAATAAAAAATTTTGAAAAGAGATTTTGAGACAACCAAAGAAAAAAGAGTGTGTACGGTCAGCCAGCGCCCGAACGGTAAAATCCCCAAAATACTCTTACAATATGTGTTATGAGATATGATATGTTATGATACGCATGCTACTAGACTAGGTATACATATTAGGACTAGAGTGGCCTGATTTTGTGATGCCTTAGTCTAGGGAAACCTGCTTCTATGAGGTGCTTGGGTGCGAGTGACTAACTAGTGTATGACAAGAATAGAGTACTCAGGATTCGTGGTTTGGGGAGGAGGACTTGGGGTGAATACCGACGCGGGGTAATTGGTAGTATTGGGCCCGTACTACCAAGGACACCGGGTCAGTGGGCAGCCCAAGTAAGAATCCCTGGGTATCGGAGACTGAGTAGGACTGTGTTATCGAGTGCGATTATGCCCGATAGAGTCTCTGATATTTTTATCTTGTATTTCAGAGACATCATGGTTGGACCACGACTCAGACCTGGTACGAGTGGTGTGACTGACGAGGAGCTTCGTCAGATGATTCATGAGGAGGTAGCTACAGCGATCCGGGCCGAGATTCCGAAGATGTTTGGGTCTATTAAGACCACGCTGATGGAGACATTTGATGAGCGGTACGCCGCGTTGACTGAGGCTGCCGCCACTGCAGCTACCGCAGCTGTGGCCGTTGCCAGACCACAGGGGGGTGACTCGTTGCTGTTCTGGGAGTTCAGCAACACGAAGCCACCAGAGTTTGACGGGACGCAGGATCCAATTGCTGCGATGAGATGGATTGCTGATATCGAGGGATGCTTCTATACTTTTTCATGTCCGGAGCATCTGAGGGTTCGGTTCGCCCTGAACCAGCTCCACCTGGGAGCAAAGGATTGGTGGAAGTTCGTGACGGCGAACTTCACTCTGGTAGAGGTCTCAGCTGTGACTTGGGAGAGGTTTAATGATATGTTCAGAGACGAGTATGTTCCCCCGGTGGAGAGGGAACGGTTGGTTCAGGAGTTCTTGACCCTCAAGCAGGGTAATGATTCTGTTACGGTGATCACGCGGAAGTTTCATGAGAGGGCGATGTTCTGCCCCGAGCAGGTGTCCACGGAGCAGGCTCGGATGAGTCGGTATTTGGGAGTGGTGAGGAGGGATATCCGGGAGTTCGTATCGAACTCGTCATATCAGACTTTTGCTGAGCTTCAGGAGAATGCCAGGAAGCGTGAGATCGAGTTGGAGACCCAGGCCTGGGAGGAGGTCGAGTCTCAACGGGTGGATCGGCGGCCGGCTCAGTCTCAGCCGACAGCCAAGCGGATCAAGTCCGCTGATTCGAGATTCGGAGGTCAGAAGAGCCACACTTGCGGAAAGTGCGGCAAGGGTCACGAGGGGGCATGTCGATCGGGTGCTTGCTACAAGTGTGGCAAGGAGGGGCACATTGCTAGAGATTGCCTGAAGGGATTCATGGTTTGCTTTCATTACAACCAGACTGGCCATCGGAAGGCTGAGTGCCCCCAGCTTCGCCAGGGATCTACGCCTGCTGCCAGGGTTCCCGAGGTTCGGCCAGTGAAGGCCGAGGCTCCGAAGGCTCGTGGGAGAGCTTTCTAGTTGACTGCGGAGGAGGTCTGCGCGGCGCCTGATGTCGTGGCCGGTATGTATTCTTTCATGTATTTACATTTATATTGAGATATTGTGCTTATATTATTATATGCGTAGGTACTTTTCTTGTGAATCATGTGCCTGCTTTGGTATTGTTCGACTCGAGTGCGAGTCGGTCTTTTGTTTCGTTGGCTTTTAGCCAGCACGTCGGTATCGATTGGGAGGTGATGAGTCGACCCCTACGAGTTGCTATAGCAAATGAGAAAGCGGTATATGCCACCGAGGTGATTCGAGGATGCGTGCTTGAGATTTTTGGGGTCGAGTTTCCTATAGACTTGGTCCCTATAGCTATGGGGGATGTCTGCGTTATCGTGGGCATGGATTGGTTGAGTAAGTTTGGAGCAGTCATTGACTGCGAGAGACAGCTGGTGATGATTCGAGACCCTAGTGGGGGAGTGCTCACGGTTTATAGCGAGGGGACCTGGTGTGGGTCGGCGTTTTGTTCGGCTGCCAGGGCAAGGCAGAGTTTGCAGCAGGGTTGTGATGGATTCATAGCCTATGTGATAGATACTCGTGTGACCGCGGAGACGCCCAATTCGATTGATGACGTTCCGGTTGTATGCGAGTTTTCGGATGTGTTCCCCGAAGAGTTATCGGGTGTGCCTCCGGAGAGGCAAGTGGAGTTTCGCATCGATTTGGTTCCGGGAGCGGCACCCATCGCCAAGGCGCCTTATCGTCTCGCTCCGCCGAAATGCAGGAATTATCCTCGCAGCTCCAGGAGCTATTGGGAAAGAGATTCATTCGACCGAGTAGCTCGCCTTGGGGAGCGCCGATTTTGTTCGTCAAGAAAAAGGATGGTTCACACCGGATGTGTATCGATTATCGGGAGTTGAACAAGTTGATGGTTAAGAACCGATATCCGTTACCTAGGATTGACGATCTGTTCGATCAGTTGCAGGGGGCATCTTGGTTTTCCAAGATTGACTTGAGGTCGGGATATCATCAGATGAGGGTTCGCGAGGAAGATATCCAAAAGACTGCTTTCAGGACCCGTTACGGACATTATGAGTTTGTGGTGATGCCTTTTGGGCTCACCAATGCCCCGGCCGCATTCATGGATTTCATGAACCGTGTATGCCGACCGATGCTAGATCGGTCGGTGATTGTATTCATCGATGATATTTTGGTGTATTCGAGGACTAGTGATCAGCATGAGGAACATTTGAGGGAGATTCTTGGGGTTTTGAGATCGGAGAGACTGTATCCCAAGTTCTCTAAGTGTGATTTCTGGTTACGAGAGGTCCAGTTCCTCAGGCATCTTGTTAACCAGAAAGGGATACTGGTCGACCCGGCCAAGATTGAGGCGGTGTTGAGGTGGGAGGTGCCGAGATCGCCCACCGAGATCAGGAGTTTTCTGGGTTTGGCTGGATATTATCGCAGGTTTATCAAGGATTTCTCCAAGATCGCTGTGCCACTTACTAGGATGACCCGGAAGGGTGTTACATTTTCATGGGGACCGGAGCAGCAGTCCTCATTCGAGACGCTTCGTCAGAAATTGTGCGAGGCTCCAGTGCTTGCACTCCCGGAAGGGATGGAGGATTTTGTGGTATACTGTGATGCCTCTATATCGGGTTTGGGGGTGGTGCTTATGCAGAGGGGTCATGTGATAGCGTACGCTTCGAGGCAGTTAAAGCCTCATGAGTCGAGATATCCCACGCATGACCTGGAATTGGGGGCGGTGGTGTTTGCCCTCAAGATCTGGCGACACTATTTGTATGGGGTTCGGTGTACGATATACACGGACCATAAGAGCTTGAAGTACTTGATGGATCAGCCAAATCTGAATATGCGACAGAGAAGGTGGTTGGATGTGGTGAAGGATTACGATTGTGAGATCCTGTACCACCCGGGCAAGGCTAATGTGGTAGCCGATGCGTTGAGCCGTAGGGCGGATAGCGCCCCGATCCGAGATATTTGTATGAGATTGACGGTATTGACCCCGATTCTGGATATTATTCGAGGAGCTCAGGTGGAGGCTGCAAAGCTAGAAGATCAGAAGAAGGAGCGGGTTGTAGGTCAGGTATCAGGTTTTGTCACGGATGGTCGAGGGCTTATGACTTTTCAGGGTCGGATTTGGGTGCCGTTTGTGGGCGGTGCGCGCACTATTTTGATGGAGGAAGCACATCGATCGAAATTCTCGATTCATTCTGGTGCTACGAAAATGTATTTGGATCTCAAGAAGGAGTACTGGTGGCCCTGTATGAAAAGGGATGTCGCTTGGTTTGTCGAGAGGTGCTTGACTTGTCGGCAGGTCAAGGCCGAGCACCAGCGACCGCACGGTAAGCTGCAACCACTAGAGATTCACGAATGGAAGTGGGAACAAATCTCTATGGATTTCATCACCAAGTTACCGCGAGCGACAAGGGGAGTCGATGCGATTTGGGTGATCGTGGATCGGCTGACGAAGAGCCCTCATTTTCTAGCCATTAGCGAGAGCTCTTCTGCGGAGAAGTTGGCCGAGTTATATGTGAGGGAAGTAGTATCTCGGCATGGGGTGCCGATCTCGATTATTTCGGACCGTGTCGTGCGTTTCACTTCCAGGTTCTGGAAGAAGTTCCATGAGGAGTTGGGTACTAGGTTACATTTCAGTACAGCATATCATCCCCAGACAGACGGTCAGAGTGAGCGGACGATTCAGACACTCGAGGACATGCTTCGGGCATGTGTGTTGGACTTCGGAGGGAGCTGGGACACCTATCTACCTTTAGCAGAGTTCTCGTATAACAACAGCCATCATTCGAGCATTGGTCTGCCGCCCTTTGAGCTGTTGTATGGGCGGAGGTGTCGCACCCCCATCTGTTAGGGTGAGGTGGGACAGCAGGTTATGGGTAGCACGGAGATCGTGCTTCAGATGACCGAGCAAATTCAGCTGGTCAGGCAGAGGTTGTTGACCGCTCAGAGCCGATAGAAGAGTTATGCAGACAGACGACGGTCCGAGCTTGAGTTTCAAGTTGGAGATCTGGTACTCCTGAAGGTCTCTCCTTGGAAAGGAGTGATTCGGTTCAGGAAGAGGGGCAAGTTGGGGCCCCGATATATTGGTCCTTTCCGTGTGATCGCGAGGGTGGGCCGGGTAGCCTACCGTTTAGACTTGCCAGCAGAGTTGGGATAGATTCACGACACTTTCCATGTGTCGCAGTTGAGGAAGTGTATAGCCGACGAATCGGCGGTGGTTCCATTAGGGGATATTCAGGTGGATGCAAGCCTGAATTATGCTGAAAGACCAGTAGCCATCAGAGATCGGAAGATCAAGGTTTTGAGGAGCAAGGAGGTACCCTTGGTATTGGTTCAGTGGCAGCATCGGAAGGGATCATAGATGACCTGGGAGCCGGAACGTGAGATGCGGGAGCAGCATCCGGAGCTATTTGCCTAGCGGGACTTCGCGTCCGGACTCGGCGAGTCCGTACTGTTTAATGAAACCCTAATTTCCCGGTTCTAAGCCCTATTTAAAGGACCTGATGGCCTTCATTTGCGGCCACCTTGAACCCTAAGAGCACCCATACGACTGTGAGCCCTTGTGAGTGTGTTAGGAGGCCATTTGTTCATCATTTTGTGTATTATTGCAAGAAAGGAGGGAGAAGATCAAGCTTGAAGAGTTGGGGAGCTTGGATCTTCTTCTATTTCATCAAGGGAACCTTCTTGAGGTAACTTTTAGAGCTAACTTCGTATTTTGGGTTGATGTGTCAAATCTAGGGTTTCTTCTTGCCTTATTTGGCATAAATTGGAAGTATGAAAGGTCCCATGGAGATATGGAACCTAGATCTGGACCTTAGCAGGTCCAGGAGGCCCCATATGACAAGCTTTATGTCCATTCTTTTGATTTAGAAGCTAGGGTTGCCATATTAGAGGTTATTTCTCCCAACTGAGCCTTGTATGCGTTGCATGGCGACCAAGACTGAGACTTTACGTGATAAATAAGCTTGGGAAGGCCAGATCTATGTGTGTATGGAATGGATCTGACTGCAAAAGCCAGTTTTAGCTGGTGCATGGCATGGACTCGCCGAGTCTGAAGAACAGACTCGACGAGTCGCTTGAAGATTGTCCTTGAGACCACCCAGTGTGTAGTCCTAACCGAGTTGTGGGTGACTCAGTGAGTCGCAGAGAGTTAGAAAGGTTTTGACAGGTGGACCGAGTCAAGTTGGGACTCGCCGAGTTGTCCTTGCGACTCGGCGAGTTGAGTCGCGGTGGCCCCGTGAATCAGGCCCAGGTGGAACTCGTCGAGTCGGGGGAGTACTCGACGAGTCAAAGGGAAAATCCTTGCAAGTTGGTTAAAACGCGTAGACTCGCCGAGTCACTATAGTGCACTCGCCGAGTCTGGTCCAATTGACCAAAGACTGTTGACCAAGTCAACCTGTGTTGACTTGATATGGATGGTCAACCTTAGTGGTACAAGTAATAATTATAGATTCAGATATCATAGGAGGATTACAACTCGAGGGTTCGAGCACGAGTGATTCCAGGGTTCACGATTAGTGAGGCATACGAGGTGAGTCTTCTCATTATACTGTACCCGGAAGGGTTTGACTGTGTGACCGGAAGGTCGAATATGATATGAGATATATGTCTATGTGTGATAAGTTAATCGTTATATGTGCCATGTATGATATGCTTGATTTGGGTCGGAAGGCAACATGTTATGGGTCGGAAGGCGTGGTCATATGGACTGTAAGG
This sequence comes from Lactuca saligna, assembly GCF_052625555.1. Lineage (NCBI taxonomy): Eukaryota > Viridiplantae > Streptophyta > Magnoliopsida > Asterales > Asteraceae > Lactuca > Lactuca saligna. Next base: position 21,635,628 of record NC_136421.1, on the reverse strand, counting down.
TTGACGTGGGTAGGACCGGTAGGTTTATCCAGTCGGGACGGAAGTCCCCTGAGACACATGGACCGGAAGGTCAAGGCCTGGAAAGGCGTACATGCGTAGATTGTATTTTGGGGAACTCACTAAGCATTTATGCTTACAGTTGTTGTGTTATGTGTTTCAGGTACTAGCGAGGACCATGGGAAGGTGCCGGCGTGATCGTACACACACTCGGGGAAACCATTTGGTGATCTTTTGTTATGTAATCGGTCGTGACTAAATTGTTACATTGGAACCAAAACTTATTACTCAATGTTTTGATGATTTTAAAAATGAAAATTTTTTGGTTTTGGAATTTATGACGTTACACATATATCCGGCATACAAGGCATCCTCCTAGATCCTTAGCCCTAATCTAGCATGCAGTTCTCAGAATCATAAATCATACACATAACATAACAAGTATGGGTATCTTGGGGAAGACTTACTTGAGCTCGGCTGGTCGTATGCATCACACACCTTGTCTTTTCTCAAAATTCTTTAACTTAACATTTTAGAAACTGTTTTCTTTGTGAAAAATCTCTTAGTCCCTCGGTTTGAGTCCAGACACCCCCGAGGGTGTGTCCGAATCCCTCAAAAGGGCTCTGATACCAACTTGTAACATCCCAAAATTTGAGGCCAAAAACTCCGTTTCTTTAATTAAGTGATTTATAAATAGTTTATTAAAACATTTCCAAGATCATGTTAATATATAAAACCATACTATCATGTTTCAAACCAAATCATCTTGAAGTAACAAAATATCTGAGTATAATCCCAGAAAACTCGAAGCGGAAATCATGTGTGTGATGCACTACTATACCGTCGGCTCCTTCCCGTTAGACGAAGAAGTACATGAAACCATAAACTAAAACTGTAAGCATGAAGCTTAGTGTGTTCCCCCATCATACCACATACCATACACTCATATATCATATATACTGCCAGGCATTTTTGGGGCGCCCGTCTTGCCAATGTCAAGCCATTTTGGGTGCTGACCTACCCATGTCAAGCCATTCTGGGGTGCTGACCTACCCATGTCAAGCCATTTTGGGGTGCTGACCTACCCATGTCAATCCATTCTTGGGTGCTGACCTACCCTCCGGTCTATCTCAACCGTACACAAGGACTTTTTCACCCCTACTACTAACACATAATATCATATCATAATCATGTTGTCAGACATATCTGGGGTGTCTGACCTACCCATTAGTCCTAGCGACCGAATCGGGGACTAGTCCGCCTTCTACTGATACTATCTCACATACATAGCAACTAGCAAACTAGCAAACTAGCATACTCACATATCTAGGAATCTAGCATACTCACATATCCAACAATGACAGACCAGACAATTACCATAAAGATAATCATCCCAACTAACAATTACTAGTGGGTCGGCCTTGGTGCCTTAGACCTACTTCTACGTGAAGGTAACTCACCTCGATGTCGTGTAGTGTCTGAACTGTCCTAGGCGTGAAGGCCGGCTCTCCTCGACTCCTCAACCCCTACACAACAACCCCTAAGTCATCAAACATAACATACAACCCTAACCCAAGTCAATACCAAAACCAGGCGAAGTCAACATTGGTCATAGTCACCACCTAGTTGACCTGACTCGCCGAGTTGGTCTACCAACTCGTCGAGTCCATACTCCACTAACCCGATCCAACACCGACTTGACTCGTCAATTATATCAAGAACTCGATGGGTTCTCCTTCATTCAAACCATCAGGACCATCTTCATCCGGCTCGCTGAGTTGTATGAACAACTCGTCGAGCCCATCTTCAAAGATTGGGAGATTGCCTTGGACTCGCCAAGTCTATTCTAGCACTTATTGAGTCCCATGACTTCTAGGTCCAAGGCAAACCCCTATCAGGTTGAGCGTTCCTTTCACTCAACCAAAACCATTCTAGAAGACTTTTTTTTGGGAAAAAGCATCTTGACTCGCTGAGTCCCTCCTTGTCCCATACTATACAATCGATTTTAGTGGGACTTAACACACCAAAACCATAGATCTAGCCTCGTAATGTCCATCTTACACGTAAAGTTCCAAACTTGGTATGCATGCAAAGGGTCTTTGGCCCAAAAATCCATAAAAGATGGCCTCCAAGGTGCATGGGGTGTTCATGGCAACAAAATGGGCACCTTTATATCATAAAACCGCCTAAATAGACCTGGATCTAAAGCATACAATGTAACATCCCAAGTTAGAATCAAGAGTTTAGGGGGTAAAGTGAAAGTTTGGAAAAGAGGAACTCGACAAGTGGGAGCTGCAACTCGTCGAGTCTTAGCGTGTGTCGGGCACATGTTAAGTGACTGGACTCGACGAGTCCGTGCTGGAATGAGAAACCCTAATTCCTAGGGTTTGCACCCTATTTAAAGAATAATATGCCTTCATTTCAGCCTCTATCTTCCGTGAGTGTTCCAGAGAAACCCTAAATCGTGAGAGACTCCATTGTTGAGAAGATTGAAGCTTGAAAGACGAAATTGGTGAAGAGAAGTTGGAGGAATTTGAGGATAGCATCAAGAGAGCTTGTAGATCTACAGTCTAAATCAGTTTAGACTCATCTCTAAGGTAAGAGGACCTTACCTTAAGCTATTTTCTTGTTATTTCATCCATGGTGTGTGATCTGGGGTTCTTTAGCATGGTTGGGATCTATTTCGGGTATAGAGACTAGATCTGAGGTTGCAACTTCAGATCTAGGTTGGTTCGGATCCATGAGATTAGAACGTGATAGCTTTGGGGTGTGATAGAGAGTGTCCTTGCCTTAAACCTTCATTTTTAGCTTGTTGGAGCTTGTTGAGCCTTGCATGCACGTAAAGTTGGAAACTTTACATGTGACTCTAGCCCTAGGAGTCCAGATCTATGTTTTGGAAGCAATGGAATGGCCTGTGACTGTCTGAATGAAGATGTCACGAATGGACTCGGCGAGTCTGGGAGAAGACTCGGCGATTCGGGCTAAGGATCAGACTCTGAGTCGCGTAGTAACTTGGCGAGGAGTATGGTGATGAGCTTGGACTCGGCGAGTCGGAAGAACAACTCGGCGAGTCTGTTCAAGATTGCCTTGGACTCGGTGAGTCTGTTCTTGGACTCGACGAGTTTGGTCGTGAAGTCCTAACCTTTTTGGTTGAGCTGTGAATTGGTGAGTCGAGGGACGACTCGGTCAGTTGAGCAGGAAGGGACTCAGAGCTTGTTGGACTCGACGAGTCTTGGGGCGACTCGACGAGTTGAGTCGTGGCATGGGAGTTTCTGAGCGTAGGAACTCGAAGAGTCAACGGGTTGACTCGGTGAGTAGGGTCAACTAGGAAGGTTAACTTTGACTGAGGACTTTGATTTGGACCAAGGGTTGACCATTTTGACTTCCAAGGGTATTTTGGTAGTTATTGGTGTTTATTGGTTTTGGTTATTTGGTAATGATCAGTGGTGGAGTTCGTGCTAGTGGTCGGAGCAGCGTGGTCTTATTTCTTCAGGTCTGCAGTTGCATGTGAGTTATCCTCACTATATCGATAGGGTCTAAGTTACCAAGACCGACCCTTTATCGGATGGAAATCCGGGTATCTGTTTGATATGTTATTGCTTGCTATGTTTGTATCCTGGTATATATAGGATGATACTTTGTTAAAGACCTGGTTAAGGTCAGTATCCTGGTATATAAGATGATACTATGTTAGTGACCGGTTAGGTCGGTATCCTGGTTAGGAGGTTGCTACGATATGTGATCTGCTAGATCGTTTTGATTAGATGTGAATTGTTATATAATTATGTGTTTATGTGCACATGGTTGTTGAAATAGGGTTGGGTTGAGGCGAGTCCTGCTTTGTGCTGTAGGCCAACATACCCAGGGCGGACCGGTTAGACCGAAGGCCCGACGAGCGGTCCGGATAGGTTGAAGGCCCTAAGAGGGCGGACCAGATGTACCGAGGCTCGAGGAGTGGACCAGACAGATTGAAGGCCCGGTGCGGGCGGATCAGTCATACTGTAGACTCGAAGAGTAGACCAGGTGGACTGAAGGCTCAGTGCGGGCGGACTAGTCACACAGTAGACTCAATATGCATGGTTGTTCTGTTTATGATATGATATGTTATGTGTATGGTATTGTGGTTGGTATTTTGGGGGTAACTCACTAAGCTTTCGGGCTTACAATTTCAGTGTATTGTTTCAGGTACTTCAGGAGACCGTAGCAAGGCGAAGGCGTGATCGTACCGCTCCTCATGTTTTATGACTTATGTGATATGGTTCTGGGAAATACTCTGATGTTTAAACTATTATGAAAACAAATGTATGAACTTAATGGTTTTGAATGAATTAAAATGTTTTAAATTGGCTCGAATTTTATGGTCGTTACATACACTAACTTCTAACACTAAATCCCGAATACAAGCTCTCTAGGGCTTAGAAAGATAAAGGAAAAAGGCCCAAAATCAAGATCTATAGACAAAGGTTCAACTTCATACCTCCAATAAGCTGAAAATGAGCTCCAAACTCTGGAGCTTCTTATTTCCCCATGGACTCACAAGCTCCTTTCCTCTTCCCAAGCAGGTATCAGGTGTTACAATGTATGATTCAACAAGTAGTTAGTACAAGCATATGACTAGAAGTTTATCCATTCCTTTTACCTCATAAGGATTAAAGCGATATATGTGGTCCCCTCGATGATTTAGTGATGAAACCCCTAAGTGCTTGGCCAAGCCTAAACTGATTTGATTTGTTCAAGTAGTCAATTGTCATAAATCGAAAATCGGGAAACAAAAAATGCACTGAGAGAATGATTATAATCCATGTCTCAGTCCATATGATATCTAGAATGGAGCAATAATAGTTTTAGATTTATCCAAGTGGGAGACTGTTGGATTAGATATCTAAGCCCATAACTATTATTAGTATGTACTTGACCCGAGAGTAGCATGGTCCATTTGAGTTGCATATCATCAGGGAAATCTGTCCTGATGGACTTTTGAGAGAAGACGCTGTACATGATTTATTAATATATTATAAGTTATAATATATTAATATGAAATCATATGTTTTAATTAGTATTGATCAAGAATTAATTTGAAATTAATTTAGTGATCAAAAGAGACTAATTAAATCTATGAGGACTAATTATGTTAATTAGTTATATTTATATGTGTTGGGCTTATGATCCATGTTGGACTAAGTTTATGTATGGATACATAAAGAGTTGGGCCACATGAACCATGGATCATTAAACACATAGGTATGGATTTGGGTTTTGGGTTATACCCATGACTCTTGGATTCCTCACACATATAAATAGATGCTTCTAGCCCAAAAATCGTGACTTAATCTAGTCTTAGAATTCATGGAGTTTTTGGTGCATGGAGATTTTCTCTCAAGTTCATTCTTTATCCATGATGTGTTGTGATTCCACTTGAGGCTTCCACACTATTGGGGCTAAGCTCTTAAGGCGAAATACATCAAGACTTCAGGCTCCACAATAACGTATGTTACACTAACTAGAATCTTGTGTAGTTTACATATTTGTATGCTAGTTATAGGCTTAATACCTTGGAAACACCTTTGCATGTATAATTAGTGAAAAACATAGATCCAAGGTATTTAGGATTGCATGAACACCGTAGGAGTGTTAGAATGCTCATAACCCAACAGCTTATGGGCTATTACCAGATATTCATTGAAAATTTCTCTGAAATAGCCAAGCCTCCAACTTCTCCTAACCCAGAAAGACAAGAGATCCGATAGAGGATACAATCAAGGGTCTGCCTTCCAAAAATTGAAACGATCGTCGTGCAGTGCACCGATCCTGCCTTTCCTCAGAAGGAAGGAAGACTTGGTAGTATTTTGCGATGCCTCTTGCCAAGGAGTAGGATGCTTGCTGATAGAAAGGAATGAAGTTGCTGTATACAAATCCATACCACTTAAGCCAAATGAGACAAACCACTCTACCTATAACTTGGAATTGGGAGTTGTAGTGTCTGCCTTGAAAGATTTAAAGGCACTACCTATTCGAAAGAAAGAGTAGCGTGTTCACCGAACACAATGGCCTTCAACACATCTTCAACCAGAAGGAGCTCAGCGAGAGTCGGAAAAGCTGGGTAGAATTGCTAAATGATTACGAATGCGAAATTCGTCATCATCTTGGTAAAGCAAATGTCGTTGCAGAGTACCAGAAGCTATCAGGACTGCTGCAACAACCATTCATTCTAGAATGGAAATGGGAACAGATAGCCATGGAATTCATAACAAAGTTGCTTAAGACTTCTAATGTTTATGTCACCATCTGAGTAATGGATAACCATTTGACCAAGTCTGTATATTTCCTAGCCACCAAAGGAACTGATAAGATGGAGAAACTCACCAGGACCTATATAAGGTAAATAGTCATATCGCATCCAGTACCAATATCTATTATCTCGGACCGAGATAACAAATTCAATTTTAGGTTTTCGCAAACGTTGCAGGGATCTCTAGTAACCAAGCTCGACATGAGTACTATGTATCATCCTCAAAAGAGATGGACATAGTGAAAGGACGATACAAACTCTGGAAGTCATGTTCAGTACTTGAGTGATAGACTTCGGTAATGCATAGGGTATTCATTTACCGCTAGTCGAGGTCTCATACAACAATAGTTATTACCCCAGCATACATGCTTCCTCATTCAAAGCCTTGTATGGACGCAAAGGTCATTCTCCGCTACGCTAGGCAAAAGTTGGAGATATCCAATTGGCTAGAAATGATGTTGGAGATACTTTACGTATTGGCCCCAAGATCATTTAGGAGATTACGGCTAAGATCATTCAGATCAAAGAAAGGTTAAAGGCCACACACCTATAGTAACAGTCCAATGGAACTCTCGTACATGGCCGAAGTTTAGTTGAGAAGGCAAAGACTAAATGAAGCACAAATACCCATAATTGTTCAACGGTGATCCCTCAAGTAGGGGAACAAAATAATAGTAGGATAGAAATAATTTCGGAACGAAATTTCCTTTAACGGGGAGGTAATGTGACATCCCATAATTTAGGCCTAAATCTGTAAACAGTTGGTTCTTGGCGAACCACACTATAGTGAATCTAAGACATAATATCTCGATGATTCAAAGTACAAATGAGGTCATTTTACTCATAAGTGCCTTCGGGATACCTCAAAACGCTCAAAAAGTTGACCATCATCGTCAAACAGAAAACCATTCAGAAACCGACGACACCTGATGCCCTAAAAATCAATTTTTTGCATTTGACCTGCATGAGGGCCATGGATGATAAAACTAGATAGAATATGCTCTCAGGATTCCGTGGATATAAAGAACGTCCGAAAGAGATTTCGTATGCAAAGACCGTTTAAAAAAAAACCAAACTGGCATAAAATCAACTTTATCTTATTTCATAAACCGTATTGATCCGTTGAGACACTTGCACACCTCAAATAGAAATTTTGACAGCGTTTTTGAACTCGGTCTACGAACTAATATTTGATTTACTACTATAAATATTCTTAGTAATAATATTTGTGAAAGTCTAAAAAACTAGACGTTTCGGACCAATTGACGCGGAATTTTAAACCCAAATTTTTGGTTTTATACAACTCAAAAGAAATTATCCGTTTGGGTTTTAAAATCCTATAATTAAAATCTATTGATCGAACCATCAGAAAAATTTCTTGACATCGAGAATCGAGAATTGAACACGCGAAACGAGATCTATTTTAAGATTTAACGAGATATTATGAATTTGATTAAAAAATAATATTAAAATAATAGATGAAGCCTGTAGCCTTTAAGTTTACGTCGCTCTCTCCTTACAAAGTCAACACACTAAATGAAGAATGGTGATAAACCCCTCTTTCTTTCTTGATCAACTGTGGTTCTACCCAAAAGTACGAAACATTTGTTTCTTTTTGATGTAATCGTTCACCATATCCATCACCAACCTCCTCCTTCAAAATTGTTGAGTTAAAAACATAGAAACTTGACACATTCATACCTCACCAAATTCCCAGCCTCCGCTTTGTCCACTAACGACCACCCACAGCTACCACCGAACTGCTACTAACGAGTTCCTCAAACCAGCCACCGCCTCTGTTTCTACACTTGTTTTCTGTTGACTGAAGTAGGAAAACCCAGCAGTGGGGCTGCTACCCACTGCTGACGATAAACACCACCACCAAGGGTTGCTAAGGACCACTAGCAGTGAGGCTACCATAAAACCACCAGGGACCACCGGAACATAACTGCGGCCACACCCATCTACTCTCCTGCCATCGCCAATCAACCCACCACCCACAACCCTTTCCTACTGCTTCTCTTTCGTCAAACCGTCGGAGCAGGAAAGTAAAAGCAGCAGGGTTGCCATCGCCACCCTCCGGCGCCGCTGCTGTGGAATCCCGTCAGCCACCACCAACCTCTTGACATTCTGTCATTGGTAAGCCACTGCCACTCCCTCTCTCTCTCTCTATATATATATATACATATATATATATATATATATATATATATATATATATATATATATATATATATATATTCTTGCCTTGAGCAGGGACGGACGCATGATTTTATAGTAAGGGTTGCACAGAAGAGTTAGGGGTTGCACGACATTAGAAAAAATAAAATTTTCTAAAATTTTCTAAATTTTTTCCACTGCGGCCGGAAAAGTTATGGGTTGCCTGTGCCACTGTGGACCACCCCTAGGCCTGCCCCTGGCGTTGAGTCGCATTGTTGATTACAATATACATCAAGAGACCTAGCAAATGGGTCTCGTCTTTGTTCCATGATCGAACTGTAAACGCGATGGAAGGAAACATAATGGTCTCGTGTTCTTTGTTTTCTTTCTTCCCGCTCACGATCTGAAGATTGAGCCAGGAAGACAATCACTATTCAAACATTGATTAATTTTATTTAAAATAAACCATCAAGTTGTTGATTTGTACGACAATGGCCCCTCCACCCGAAAAACCCAGCAAAGCAAGTCTTGGAACCTTAAATTAGGTTAAAATGTGCATTTTAGACCCTTGGTTTGAGATTTGTCTGCAAGATCAGTCCATCAAGTTTGATTTTGGCAAAATCAGCCCTTAGACTTTATTTATTTTAATCAAGGCCACCCTATACTTAATAATTAACATCAAAACTACAATTTTGGTTTATTAGGTAATATAAATAGACCCGGTGATTCATTTTAAGGGCACGGGATGTCACGCAACGATTTTCATGACAAATTTCACCCTCGAGCCTCGTTCATGCTTCAAGGGTGAGTGTTTATGACCCATTTTTAATATATTTACGCTTTGGGGGAGAATACATGTGCTATATATATATATATATATATATATATATATATATATATATATATATATATATATATATTTATTGATCTTGACAAACACTTATCGATTTCAAAACTAGTTTATAAATATTATTTCGTTAAATAATATTTTATTTACAAATAAACTAGTAATAACTATGTTTTATGTAAATATGTTACAACAGTTTTTAAATAATAAAACTAGTCGAGACAAATGATTTATGTATACAAAATATTATGATTTTATGACAAAATATGTTATTAAACTTATATCATAAAAAGTTACCACATTTGTAGTATTTTAAGTTCATACCAAACATACATATACGAGGTATCAAACTCTTATCTTGAAATACTTTATGTACTGTGTACACTACCATGAGATTTACCACTTGTTTCAACGAGCATTACACATTTTTATGGATTTTCTTATCGAGTATAACCGTTTTTTCATGAAAAACTCTAGTTAAGGGCCTTATGAGTGAGACATTATGCATTACCCTAAGTGCAAACAAACACTTAGAAGACCCACACCAGTATAACCATTAATCTTCGGAGTTGAGATACGTATGTATAGATATATACGGGTTGACACCCCACCTGTGGTTGCTAGCAACAACCTCGACCAATCAATTGAAGCGAGTGATATATATCTAAAACAGTTTTACGACGTCCAATGAAGCGTCGTAGGGGTAGGTACAATCACATAGCTCGGTTATAGGACTCACTATAAGCATTAACTAGATCTCATAATCTAGAAAACACGGAACTGGTTTCTCTGATTATCAAACATATTGAGTATGGATTTACTGCAAACATTTTGAGTAAGGATTTACTCATGGTTCTCTTAGTACGAAACATTTTGAGTACAGATTTATTCGCGGTTCCTCTAGTTACAAAACATTTTGAGTATGGATTTACTCACAGTTTCACTGATTACCAAACATTTTAAGTGCAAATTTACTTATGATTTATCTGTCTATCAAATATTTTAAGTATGAATTTACTTACAATTTCTCTTTTGTTAAACATTTCCATATATGGTTTAAACTACAAAAGGAATACTTTTTAGTTTCTTAAAGTATCATTACTGCGATTAGTAGAAAACATGTAAACTCTCACCAACCTTGTGTTGACCTTAAAAATTTCATGTATTCTTAGGGTATCACCAAACGAGCATTCAGTAAGAAGATTAGTCATGGATTTCAGGCGACCTAGTTTATCTAGTTTTTTTTTGTTAAATCGGCCTATCTATTAAGGCAACTTTATGAATTTATTATTATGAACTTTATATTCAACTCTTATAGTGTGATGTAACTGCTATGTTGTTATTGTTGTAACTTGTTGTGTATATTCAATTTGCTTGTGTAACTGATATTAGCGCTCCTCGAACAGCCTCAAAACACAATCTCGGTAGACCTCCGATGCTCGCACTGACCGGTTGTCCGAAATCTCGACCTCTAAAGGGTAATCCAACATGCCCGAAGACTCAGGAAACTTCTAGCTAAGCGCAAGAGAGACAAACAATCGGGAAGCACCAGAATCAAACAATACCAGAAATGGGATACCGTTCACATGGAATGATCATGAACATATCACATACATAACGTATCAAAATCACAGCGACATAAAACAAAATCATAAGAAAAAAATCATACCCGTCACCACATCGGGTGCAGCGCATGCCTCCTCGGCTATCAACTGAAATGCTAAGCTCCGCACCATCGGAGCCTCTGCCTTGATCTTCCGGCCATCCGCAACTCGTGTAGTCGCCGGAGTCGGCGCCACCACTGGCGCTGCTATCAATCTAGGGCAGTTGGCTTTTTTATGGCCCCTCTGATTGCAATGAAAGAAAATGAGGTCTGATATCTGAATTATGGGAGCAGGGGCAGTACAATCCCTGCCAAAATGGATAGTCTTGCCACATTTATAGTAGCCAGAGTCCGACCTAGTGCGACAAATTCCCTCATGTGACCGACCGCACTTCCCACAAAGGTCTCGACCCTTCTGGCCCTTTGACCTTGCGTCGAATCCCTTGGGTTTCTTCCGTAAAACCCCTGAAACCTGCATAGTCTCTGATTTCCTCTTCCTGAGGTGCTCCAAATCTATCTCCCTCTCCCGCGCCCTGGCAATCATGGACTCGAAGGTCGGGCAGGCTGAATAGTTGACATGTTCCCGAATGTCGGCTCTCAACATATCATGATACGGGGTCTTCCGCATCTCCTCATCACCCGCATACTATGGTAACAACAAAGCCCTCTCCCAAAACATGGCAGTGATCTCCACCACAGTCTTCGTAGTTTGTCTCATATCCAAAAATTCTCTTGCCAACTGTTAAACCTCCACAGCTGGTGCAAACTCAGCCCTAAATCGGGTCACAAAATTTGACCAGCTCATAGCCTCGATGGCTGGGGTTCCCAACGAATCACCAACTAACTCCCACCAATCTCTGGCTTGATCCCTCAAACAACCTGCAGCAAAACAGACCTTCGACCCATCTCCTAGAAGCAATGGGGTCCTTCACCCCATGGAAGACCAGTTCACCACTCCCCCGGAAGTCCTTGAAGGACTGTGTGCATGTACCCGTCTGGCTAGACGTCAAATCACTCCTAAATGATCGTAGGTAAACCTCCATCAGCTTGATAATCCCCTCCTTGATCGACCCGAAAATGACCAGGGTCGACTCAAGGATACCTTTCGTGATCTCAGATGCGATGAACTCGCATAGCCCATCATCAACCTGCTCGGATTCTGCCCCCGAGCCTGATCCTGATCTTGACCCAAATCCTGAGCCTCCTGCTCCATGTTGTGTGACCACTATACTGAAAATAAATATGTAAACATAAGGATCATCCATACCCCTGAGAGGTCTCACACACTCTCCCGGTCCCCTAGTTCCATCTCGACCCTCCTTGACTCGAGTAAGGATCCTCTGTTTCCAGTAGTACGGGCCCATACTACCTTTCACATCTATCCGTACATTCCTCAAGGATTTCCTTAACTTCACCAAGTCCCCTTATCGATATCCCTTTCCAACTGATCCCATCCTAGGCTTTCCTAAGGCACCCTCCGACCTACTCTCCGCCATTAGCTGCACTAGGAGTCCCTACTTCCTTTCCCTAACTAGCTTGCGAATACTGTTACATATCCGCTCACTGGTTAGTTAAAGTTATCCAAGACCCCTATAGCACAAAGTAAGCAACATTCGTTCATCGAGTAACCACATCAAGCATAACCTAATCAGGCTATCCTACTGCTGACTAGACAGTCCTGGCATGCAACTCATACAATCAGGCATTCAAGGCATCCTCGTAGATCCTTACCCCTAATCTAGCATGTAGTTCTCAAAATCATATATCAGGCATAAAAGGCATCCTCCTAGATCCTTATCCCTAATCTAGCATGCAGTTCTCAGAATCATAAATCATGTAACGTAACATAACAAGTATGGGTATCTTGGGGAAAACTTACTTGAGCTCGGCCGGTCGCACGCATCACACACCTCATTCTTTATCAAAACTCATTAGTTTAGATTTTAGAAAAACTATTTCCTTGGAAAAATATTTCAAGTCCTCGGTTTGAGTTCAGACACTCCCGAGGGTGTGTCTGAATCCCTCAAACCAAGGCACTGATACCAACTTGCAACATCCCAAATTTCGAGACCAGAAATTTCATTTTTGAATTAATATTTTATGAAACATTTTCAATAAAACAACACATTTCAAAATCATAATGTTGTGTCCCAACCCATGACGTCAAAATCAATGAAAATCAGAGTATAATCCCAGAAACCCAATGCAAAAACCATGTGTGTGTGATGTGCTGCTATACCGCCAACTCCTTCCCCTTCAACGAAGAGGTACCTGAAACCAAAACCAAAACTGTAAACACAAAGCTTAGTGAGGTCCCCCATCATACTACATTCAATATCATATCATCGGTATCTTTCAACCAGTAACTGCCATCGATATCTTTCAACCGGTATCTGCCATCGGTATCTTTCAACCGGTAATCACCATCGGTATCTTTCAACCGGTATCTATCATCGGTATCTTTCAACCAGTAACCGGGGACTATTTCACCCCTACTTCTATCATACAATATCAAGATATAATCATACAGTCAGGCATATGTGGGTACTGACCTACCCTTCGATCCTAATGACTGATGTCAGGGAAAAACTATTCCCTACTACTACAACTAACATACACATTGCATATCATACAGACATATCTCATGACCATATCACATAAGCACACCAATATAATTATCACAGAGACAATTATCCACCAAATACCCCTGATGGTGGGCCAGCATTGTGGCCCTAGACCCACCCCTACTGGAAGGTAACTCACCTCGATGTCGTGCAGTATCTCAACTATCTTCGGCGTACAAGTCGACTACCCTCGACTCCTCGATCCCTACACGATGATGCTTTAAAGTTATTCATTTGAGTATGCAACCCTAACCCGAGTCATACCAAACCACACAAAGTCAACACTGGTCAAAGTCAACACCCAGTTGACCTGACTCGCCGAGTTGTTCTACCAACTCGTCGAGTCCATACTCCACTAACCATATCCAACCTCGACTTCACACGTCGAGTCTAGCAAGAACTCGATGGGTTCTCCTTCATTCAAACCATCGGGAACATCTTCATCCGACTCGCCGAGTTCTTCCTTGAACTCGGCGAGTTCATCTCCTTCATAAGAATGTGTCCGGTCTACGACTTGCCGAGTTGTATGAACAACTCGTCAAGTCCATCTTCAAAGATTGGGAGACTTCCTTGGACTTGCCGAGCCTTCTCATACACTCGTCGAGCCCCACGATTCCCAGGTCCCTTTTGTGTCTAAACATCTACGAGACTTCCTCCCTAACAACCAACCCATCTATAGAAAGGATTTGGTGGCCAATACACCGCGACTCGCCAAGTCCCAAGAACAACTCGTCGATTCCATACTTGACCAACACTATACAAACGATTTAAATGGGTCTTAACACACCAAAACCATAGGTCTGGTCTCCTAATGTCCATTTTGCATGTAAAGTTCCAAACATGGTGTGACACTGTAAAAATTTAAAACAAATTTTCACATTTTTAAACAAATTTTATCAAACACATTTAAAAACAAAATCCCATTGTATCAATACTTTGGTTCACAAATATATTTCCCAAGATCAAATACATAAAAATCCATGCATGTGTACGAGTCATGCTGGCGCCTTCTCGCGATCATCACTGGTACCTGAAACACATAACACATAACACTGTAAGCGTAAAGCTTAGTGAGTTCCCCAAAATACCATACATAACACATACTAGCCACTCGAGGCTATAACTCTGTGGGCCCATGGGCCCTAACTCTGTGGACCCTCTAGTCCTAACTCTGTGAACCTTTCAGTTCTAACTCTGATATACTCTGATGTACACATGATATAAACCACATAGAAACAATGCAGTATAACACATCACATAATAGCATACGATAACTCTGGCACATAACTCTAATTACCACTCCGGCTAAAATATAGTGAGAAGACTCACCTCAGATTTCCCGGTAAATCACTGACTCTGTAGAAATACGATCTAGCCTCCGCCTAAACACATAAAGTAATACTTGTTGGGTTTTGAGCAATCTAACACTCCTAAGTGTACATGCAACCCTAAATACCTTGGATCTATGTTTTCTCTATTATACATGCAAATATCAACATTCCAAGGTATTGTTCTATTCTAGCATACAAAACTTTGAATAATACAAGTTAGAATAACATACCTTTTGTTGGTGCTTGTCTTCATGAAGCTTGAGTGCCTAGTGCCCCAAGTGTGAAACCTCAAATGGTTCACACAACATCAAGTACACTTGGAATAACTTGAGAGAAACTTGAACACTCCTTGAAATCATCTAGCCCTCATACACACCCATAGTGTACGATTTCTTGAGCCATGGGATTCTTTTATATGGTGGCTATTAGGGTTACACTATGTAACTCATGACTTTACCCATTCCTTATGCTCCATGGATTTTAACCTCCATAGAGCATCCATGGGTCACCCCATGGACTTAGTCTAACATAAGGAATCTTGGATCACAAGCATACATATATAAGAATGAATGATTTACACAATCAACCCATATATTTAATTAGTCTCCTTTTGATCACTTAATTAATTCCAAATTAATTCTTGATCAATACTAATTAAATAACCTTATTAATATATTAGAACTTATAATATATTAATAAACCTTAAGTGTTATTTCTCTCATTTTAGTCTATCCAAGTGCATGATGCCAAGCAACCCAAATGGACCATGTCGGGTCGGGTCAAGTTTTACCAATTATAGTTATGGACTTAGATATTAATCCAACAGTCTCCCACTTGGATAAGTCTAAAACTATTATTGCAAGTATGACTTCAAAATCCGACTAGCAATCGTAGCTCTCAAAAGCTTCTGTTGAACTCTGACCTTGTAGATGAACTCTGACCTTTGTCACTGACTTGTCCATTAGATAAGGGATCATATATTCCTCCATTCTAGATATCATATGGACTGAGACATGGATTATAATCATTCTCTCTGTCCACTTGTAGTTTCCCGATTTCTGATTTATGACGACTGACTAATTGAACAAATCAAATCAGTCCTGGCCCGGCCGAGCACTTCCATTTGTCATCATCAAATCATCGAGGGGCCCACATATATCAATTTTATCCCGAAGGTAAAAGGAATGGATAAACTTCGACTCATATGCTTGTACTAACTATTTGTTGAATCATACACAAAGTCACGTTTTATAACATCGAGTTACCAATGCGTTTACGTGCAATCAATGTATAACCAACTCATAGTCAACAACTCATATCTCTAGGTTTGAAGAATATAAGATATTATCGTCTCATGATTCACTCGTGATAAAATCCATGAAGTGAATCCAAATGAGCATGGGTTGAATCCAATACTCAGCCCTTATGAGTACTCATGAATGTTGTAGCAACTATTGCATTGTCTAAAGCACTTTAGACAAATCATACAAGCCAAATTCACAACAGTCTTGATTCATATCTACTTCCAACATATGACCGACTGTGGATGGTTTGAATAACTTGTTCATTCGGGAGAATGACCTAGTTATTCTGGAAGTCAAAACATGCAAAGTGAAACACAAAATAATACTAGTCCTATATGGCCTCAACACTTTGAGCGTAAATAAAACACCTTTTATCTAAGCACCATATTGATCACTCATTATTCATGTTTCGATTAAACAACTTAATACTTGAATTGAAACAGTAGTGATGCCATGCTCCAAGCATGCATACTATGTTTCTCTAAACAATAGCTATGCCATACTCCAAGTATGCACACTATGTTTACATATGGTCATCTCTTTGTGAAATGTATATCAATTGAACATGACTTCTATGATTCTCATTTCACAATCCCAATCCTTATTGTAAATGTAAGAATACCAAGTTCTTATCATTTACCGTAATCTATGCAATGATACTCTTGTAATGATATTCACACAAGTCACAAAGACTTGGCAACAAACATTACAAAGTATTCCAATGGAAAGCAATTCCATGGAGATGAAGTCTCAAATTCAAAGTACATTCCTTTGAACATCCTTCTTTGCATAGATTCAAAGAATAACTTCCACCTATGGAAACAATTCCATATTCCCATCTTGACCATCACTTTTGAACAAGAGTTGCCTCTTTCCAAAATATGTTAATAAGATCCTTACTCTATACTTCCAATTGTCCATGAGTAACCAAACTTTGGAAAACCCCAAATTGTTCTTGACAATTGCTTAATCATCTTAGTCATATCCAGTTCTAATCCCTTTTCCCTTCTTAACGCCCTAAGCATTAGGAAAATTTAGAATGGATGAATGTTATAACACATGCAACCGATCCTATATCCGAAGCATATGGGATACGATTCATGCTATAATATTTTTATTTGCCATGTTCTCATAATTCGAACTATGAAGAGGGATGCCGTAATCATAATCGAATTTTGAGAAAGCAACATATATAGAAATTTCGTATGTTGAACCATTTCAACATAACATTCATATATATTCTTGACTAAAGTTGATTAAAATCTCAATCTAAGCTTGTAGAATTGGAAAGAAGTATAAATTTCTCTCCCTTAATTATAGTAAAACAACTTTTCAAGCGAGTTGAAACTTTTGTTTTCTATAATTAACATTGCTAACTTGCAACATTATCATCATGCTCCCACTAGCTTAATGAGTATTATCTAAGTAGCATAACACTTTATGCTCCCACTAGCTTTGACATGTACCTAGAAATCAGTCAGATTTCTGATACTAGATTGCCTTGATAAGACTTTATCAAACCATACACTTGGAGTCTAATCCTTTCCTTAGATAGCTCACATGTGAGTCTAAACCTTTTCCATTCTCATTAGTTAGTGTGTCGGTTAACCACACACGCTCCACTAACGACATGAGAATGAAAACTTCACACATGCTATCCACTTAAATCAACTAAGTGAAAGAGTTTCCTCACTATCATTTTCATGAATAGGAGAGAAACCTTATGACACTTAGATTTAATGGTGTATGTGTTCTTATCCATGTGAATTGTCAAAACCATAGTCAGAAGAGAAGGATAATGACAAATCCAAACTCATATGGACTGAACTCAATCTAATTTCTTGCCACCTGGTAGCTCAAAGGCCTGCCATTGCTTCCAAGTTGTTATGAAACCAGTTGAGAACTCTTAGAAATCCAATGCAAAACCAACTTTAACTGGAATGGGCACAGAATATGTCAGCACGATAGGTTACAAACCTCAAGTCGTGGTCTAGTGATTAACAAAACTCTTGATTAGTTGTTGAATCTATCTTAAGATCCTTTTAAGGCTCCCACTGACCTCTTGACATATAAGACTCTCTTTGTCAAGAACCATTCCTTGACAAAAACGAATATTCAAGAGTTAGTGCAGATTCTTATCAAGTTAAACACTTCTCACAATTGGTCTTAGTTGGTCTTTGTTTTATCCAAAACATCACAACTTACCAATTTCAAATGTACAAGAGTAAGAACACATTTTACTCTACATTTAACAAGTGTTATAAACCTTTCTTAAGCTTATGTCACTCAAGGCTTAATCTTGGAGTATGACTATAAGATTTAATTTTGGAACGAAGTATAATTTATCTTTTGATCTAACCATTTCAACAATTCACGATTCCTCTCCTTAGTCAAACAAAATGAACTAAGGTGTCCTCAGAGGATCAATTGTGACATGGTTTCATAATCACTAAGATAATCATAACACAAAATACACAAGTACTCTCCCATCTCTTTAGATTGGAGAAACTTTTATCTTTCTGCCTTATTTGATTCTTTTTTTTCATTCTGCCATACATTGAAACTTTTCCAATGTTTCAGAATTACACTTAAACTTGTAAGCATAATCATATTTACTAAACTTTAGTAAATCTTATCAACCTTTGTGGTGGACCAGACCAACACACAACCAAGTGTACCCAATCCTTTAGTCCTTCACTTGACTCACATGCGAATGTGAACAGGGAATTAGTCTTAATTTACCAAAGATGAAAATTCTCATTCATCACACAATACAACTTGCATGATTCCAAGTTTCTATCCAACTGAAACTTGGGTGATGAGAATCTTTCCTTATTTGGTAAACTATGACACTACCACAAATGAAAGAATCAAATCCATTTCCTATATTGCTTATCAATGGAAACATATAATCAACAATTTTTCACAAATACCATTGTAAGCATACTTAAAATAAATAAAATCAAAAACATTTTTCTTTTATTTTAAAACTTTGCGGAAAAATTTATCCTTACAATCCATATGGAAAACTTGTTGTTATTTATTCCTAAGCAATATATCATAACTCCTAAGTAAAAGCTCAAAATTCTGATCAACGAACCATGCGATCGAAATACATCTTCGCGATCAGAATCAGCATATACTTCCTTTTAAGTTTCTTCAATTTTTCTTTGATTATTAAAACATCAACATGTGACCTCGTCACATTATGCAATAAGAATCTCAGAATAGAAACTTAATAGAGTTAGACAATGTACTTTACCTGAAGTAGAGTCAAACCTATTGACTTTACCATCCTTAAGATGTTTCAGGTAAATTTAGTAGCTTCGCAACCAAAATCTTTCCTTTGGCAACAGAATCATATGGACTCTTTGGAAACGTACATGGAACTGTCACAGACTTAACCTTTCTCTTTACCATTTGGTCAACCGAGTTGACTATGGCTGATCCCTTTCCATTGGGAAGAGAAAGTTTTTCCTGGACCTCCAATGTCACCATTTTCAATGTCCAAATAGGTTTGGAAAGTAGATCTTCTAATCCAACTTGCTTTACTAATGCTCCAAATCATTGCTGATTTAGCATCATCGAACAAATAGGTAAGATCATTAAGGGTCTTGTCACGACCTGTCATCAGGGAGTGACTGAAGAACCAAGTCAGCAACCAGCTACCTCGAGACTTCGACACCCGACTCTCCCGACTTGTCAATATGTGGCTTAATCCCCAAGATCTAAGCACATATAAACTTTGCTTGCCAATAGGGATTGAGTGACTTACAACTTATCAAGTCTTAAAACTTGTGGGATAGGGAGATTTATTGGAGGAGGTGGATTAAGTGAAGTATGATTTCTGGTCCCACAAATACCCAACAAAGGGATTGATCTTTCACCTTCATTGCCATTTGGGATATCATCTTCATTAGGAAGCTTGTTCCTAAAGATTTGGGAAGACCATAGCTGTCTAAACTAGACATCTATAATGGGAGAAATTCAAGTTAGTTGATTTAAAGTCCTTAATACAACACCCAATTGAAGTATTAAGGCTAGGACCCAATAACCTATTTATAACTGGAAGAGGGATGCCGTAATCCAAGTTATAAAATAGTTGAAGGTAGGTAAATGATGATTTACCAATTTCCACCATGAAAACGAAATATTTTATTATTGGGTTTTATTGGTTTTGAAACTCCTAGATCTTTTGAGATACATTGAACTTTTCAATGGCATGTTTGAATCTCGATTGTGCCCTCTCAAGTTTGTGACTGGGATGCCGAGGATCACAAACAAGGTGTGAATAACCATACAAATTGACTTGGTACCCTTAACAATATTACCTAATGGATGTGCCAGTTAACCACACACGCTCTACCGATCTATAATAAAGTCAAGTTACCCTTTGCCACTCTTACTAGTCCATGTTAGTGTGTCGGTTAACCACACACACTCCACTAACGACTTGGTAAGGTACAAAGTGTAATTTTATGGGCTAGCACGTTTTCACATTTTCCTAAGTAACTAAGATTGGGAATTTATAAGTGTTCAGTTACTTAGTATTTTCATTATACTTTTAATGAAGGGAGAATTATAGTCCATTCCTACCCGTTCGGCTAACGACCCTCCACCAGTTAAGGAAGCGGTGGGTGAGAGTGGACACCCATTAAACTACCATTTTATAGGCAGTAACCTTATACCCCCTTATAGACCGACTTCGTGAATGAGGCCTACTAACGGCAAGATCGACTTCCTCTTATACATATCTATATAATTAAAATTATAATAATAGTATAAGGGTTGAATTTTAAACTTTTTAAAATTTCAATGTTCAATTTGGAATTAAAGTATACATGAGGAGTAACTTTTCAAATTCCAAAACTTGAGGGCAAGTTTTGAAACTATTTCAAGACTCTTTAAATCATAACTTATGAGTTTAATGGTTCATTAAAATGAAGACTCTTCATTTTAATGTAACCCCTTATTCTTTAAAAACACTTTAAAGAAGTGTCTCTTCAACATCCATAACTTGAGGGCAAGTTATGGAGTCATTAAAGTATTTAATGGAAAAAACTCTTACATTTTATGTAACCTACCAAACTTTTATGAGTTTTTAATATTCATAAATATGACTTTTCACATAACTTGAAGACAAGTTACAAAAACATATTTTATGAACTTCTTTTAGACTAATATGGATTGAAAACAACTAAAAAATAATTTTTCATTATCAATCTAAACTAACTCATAAATCAAGGAAACATAAAATTCTTGAAAATTCATAACTTGAGGACAAGTTATGAACTCCATACAATTTTCAACAAGATCATGAATTATATCAACAAACAATTTGCACACAATTCCTATGATCTAGCAAAACTCATAAGCATGATTATTCATAATCAACAATTTTCAAGAATAACATGAAGACATATAAACTTGAAACTTTTATTATAGCATTGAAATTGGTTTAACATAATCATTACCACATTCAAAACAAGTTTTATAAGCCCAAAACAGTCAAAAGGTAATGATTCTAGACCAATTCCAGCACCAAAACTCGAAAATATGTTGTCTGGGGGTCCAACTCATCGAGTGCATGAACAAACTCAACGAGTTGGATGCATTTTGCCTTGGACTCGTCGAGTCCCTTCATGGACTCGGCGAGTCTGCTCGGCTGACAGCACCAAAAGTCGATTTTTAAGCAGTTTAAGCAAGTACAACAAGAAAACAAGCCTTGGCTCTGATACCACTGTTGGGTTTTGAGCAATATAAGACTCCTAAGTGTACATGCAACCCTAAATACATTGGATCTATGTTTTCTCTATTATACATGCAAATATCAACATTCCAAGGTATTGTTCTATTCTAGCATACAAAACTTTGAATAATACAAGTTAGAATAACATACCTTTTGTTGGTGCTTGTCTTCATGAAGCTTGAGTGCCTAGTGCCCCAAGTGTGACACCTCAAATGGTTCACACAACATCAAGTACACTTGGAATAACTTGATAGAAACTTGAACACTCCTTGAAATCGTCTAGCCCTCATACACACCCATAGTGTACGATTTCTTGAGCCATGGGATTCTTTTATATGGTGGCTATTAGGGTTACACTATGTAACTAATGGCTTTACCCATTCCTTATGCTCCATGGATTTTAACCTCTATGGAGCATCCATGGGTCACCCAATGGGCTTAGTCCAACATAAGGAATCTTGGATCACAAGCCCACATATATAAGAATGAATGATTTACACAATCAACCCATATATTTAATTAGTCTCCTTTTGATCACTTAATTAATTCCAAATTAATTCTTGATCAATACTAATTAAATAACCTTATTAATATATTAGAACTTATAATATATTAATAAACCTTAAGTGTTATTTCTCTCATTTTAGTCTATCCAAGTGCATGATGCCATGCAACCCAAATGGACCATGCCGGGTCGGGTCAAGTTTTACCAATTATAGTTATGTACTTAGACATTAATCCAACAATACTCTCATAAATATAACTATCAGAACTATACTCTACTATCTCTAAGCACCCTCAGAAGGGTAAAAGACCATTTTACCCCTCCTTTGTCTCAAAGGCCCTCATTGTTGACCAAACCCTAAAAGTCAACCAAAGTCAACGGTCAAACTTTGACCCGACTCGGCGAGTGCACTGGGGCAACTCGGCGAGTCCACCTATGCCCACTTAACTCTTTAGTCCCATTTAACACATCGAGTCCCTCCCTTTACTCGACGAGTCCCCAGGTAAGCATCGCGGGGCTACCCCGACTCAACTCGCCGAGTCTCAAGAACAACTCGGCGAGTACATGCCATGCACAAACTCCATTGACCTCCTGAGGTCAGATCTGTTCCTCTAATCCATAGATCTGTCCTTCCTAAACATAATAATCACGTAAAGTCTAGACCTTGACACTCATATATCATCTAGATGGTATCATTTGGTGATTTAGCTCTAAAAATGGCATCCTAAGCTCATAACTCCCAAGATAACTCATAAAGCTCCAAGGGTTAAGGTCTCTGGACCTCTTTGAGTCCAGATCCAAAGCATAAACTCAATAAGGGACCAATTGCTCCACATAATCATCCTCAAAAGAGGTTAGAAAACCCTAACTCTAAGAATCAATACCAAAACTGAAGGAGGTCCGAATAAATACCTCAAGTTGAAGTCTCTGGACTCTGAAACTACTAGAATCACACCTCTTTCAGTCTCCTCTTGCTCTTGGTCACCTTCTTCTTGCTAAACCAAAGATAGAGAGATCAATTATGGCTTCTCCTTCCTCCCAAACGATCTAGCTCACTTAGGGTGCTCTCAAGGGACTGGTAGCCGCAATGGAAGGCTAAGAGTGCCTTTAAATAGGCTCCAACCCCGGAGGATTAGGGTTTCATTAAACAGCGTGGACTCGCCGAGTCTAAATGCGAACCCGGATGATAATCCGCGACCCTACTCGACGAGTCTAAGCATCAACTCGCCGAGTTCCTTCACAAATTCCAAAAATAGAATATTAGAATAATATACCTGGGATTCCTGATGTTACACTTGGTACACATTTAAGGGGTCTTTGGCCCAAAAAGCCAAAAAAGATGGCCTCCAAGGTGCATGGGGTGTTCATGGCAACAAAATGGGCACCTTTGTGCCATAAAACCCACCAATAGACCTAGATCTAAACCATACACTGACTTCCAACACTAAATCCCGAATATAACCTCTCTAGGGCTTAGAAAGATGAAGAAAAAGGCCCAAAAATCAAGATCTATAGACAAAGGTTCAGCTTCATACCTCTAATAATCTGAAAATGAGCTCCAAACGCTGGATCTTCTTGTTTTCCCTTGGTCTCACAAGCTCCTTTCCTCTTCTCAAGCTTCACATCCCACCAAAAAGCACCAAAATGGCCTTAGAACACAAAAGCGAATAGGGTTTCGATATGATGTCTTCTGGGAGTATAAGGGATGATGGAGGTTGAGATAAGGTGTTTACATAGGGTGCAAACCCTCAATTTAGGGTTTTACCCAAATAGCACCTACTCGTCGAGTCAGTCTTCCGACTCGTAGAGTAGGTCACTTAAATTGTCCATGGATCTCGACTCTACTCGATGAGTTGGGTCGCCAACTCGTCGAGTCCCAAAGAAAACACAAGAAATGCTTGAATTAACTGTGTACCAAGAATCGGGTGTTACAACATGACATTATATGGTTATGTGTTTCATGTGTTTTTGGAAACACACTAAGTGTGTGCCTACAATTTTGTTGGGTGTTTGCGGTACTTCTGGTTCGAAGGGCAATAGCCCGGCTTGATGACACAATGTGTACTCTCCAATATTTCCACACTTAGTATTTGAATACTTTGAACTTTTAAACAAAGTGGTTATGTAATGAGATTTTTGGTAACAAATATGATTAATATTTCTAATTATTTAACGAAAACTTTTCTATGAAATTTGGATTGTTACATGACGAGTTTGTTGCGATGGTAGTGAACGTTTATCATTTCTTGATTGTCAAAGGTGCCGATGCAGCTTCCCATTTGTAGTGGTGTACTCGGTGGTTGATATCACGAAACATAGAAAAAAGAGAATCGAGATATATTTGCACAAATCTCAGGATTTAACATAGACTCGATCATAGACGGTTAAAAGGGCTGAGTCAAAAGCTAGAGTGAAGGTACTTAATGCATTAAGTAATTCTAATTATGGTTAAGTATTTTGTAAATCACCAAAATTAATATTATTTTATTCAAAACTGCTTGTGTTTTAAGCTTAGAGATTTTAACATCTTAAAAAAATTATTATTATATTGAATATATTTATAAAAATAGTGAGATTTCTTTTATAAGATAGTATATATATATATATATATATATATATATATATATATATATATATATATATATATATATATATTGAGATTTCTTTTATAAGATATATCTTTCAAAACGGCTCACATGACTCATCCTAAATGATTTTTTTTGAACGGTAAATGCATTAAGACTAGCAAACTGCTAGCACAAAAAAACAATACAAAGAGTTACATATTACAAGCATAATAGGGAGAAACACCAAGAGACAAAACTAAACTTAAGATAGTATATATATATATATATATATATATATATATATATATATATATATATATATATATATATATATATATATATATATTGCACCGGAAACTATTTTTAAGTGAACTTCGTATCCATTCTCTTCGGATATTGATCCGTCTCAAGAAGACTAAGATCAAGGCTTTGTCAAAGGGAAATCGTTGAGAATTATCTTTCAAGACGGCTCACATGACTCATCCTAAATGATTTTTTTTGAACGGTAATTGCATTAAGACTAGTAAACTGCTAGCACAAAAAAACAATACAGTTGGAGTTACATATTATAAGCATAATAGGGAGAAACACCAAGAGACAAAACTAAACTTAGATCTATTCTTTAGCCAATTATACGAAGCTATTTGAATATCATCCGCCATTTTGTAAGGAGAAAATCTATTCTTATCGAAATTCAAATCATTTTTAGCTCTCAAAATGGTCCACAACACCGAGTAAATTAGAAGTAGCCAATGATAGGTGTCTTTTTAAGCTTGCTTGGTTAGAAAGAAAATTTTTTGAGGGTGTTTTGACTACAAATAAAGTAAACGTCTAAAAACATTTTCTCGAAATTTGAAACTCGATATCATAATATTAAAAAGAAAAAAAAAAAGCCTATCCCTCAACGACCCACTTATTTGATTTGTCTTTTTGTCGAAAGAAGAAAATTCGAAATGACTTTTTAAAATTGCTGATATCCATTAATTAGCCCAAAGAAATCGAACTTATAATTAGCCCGAAGGCATATACTTCACAACTTTTAAAGCCATAAATAAAGGTCCATTAAGACTGCGGAGAGTCAACGGCATTTTGTTTGCCAATCCAACTAAGCACTATGAAAATATAAGCACCATTTAACCGATAAACAAATGAATGAACGTGTTACTTTAGCATTCGAAAGCAAAAAGTTCAGAAAAAGAAAAACCCATTTGACGATTCTAGTGCATTTGTGGCTAATGTTTACTGGTATCGCAGACAAAGTTAAATGCTAGATATTCATAATAATAAACTAATAGTTATTAAATATTAAGGATTATAGGACAATAACAAAATATGAATTTGGAGATTAGAGAGAAAAGAGAGAATATAAGTCAACGAAATTAAAGAATAGAAGTCTAGTTAAATGCTAGATGAACCATTCTTCAAGTGAATCCCAAAAACTACATATATGTGATGGTTATCAATTGTAATACATGAAGAAACATATAGTTGGACTTTGGAGAATGGAAAGAATATAAGTCAACGAGGAACTACGAATTTTGAAAAACGGTCACAGCTAGTGAGCAACGAGAGCATGAAAATTGACAAATGATGCAGACTTGTTAATCTTAACGTATATACCTTCTCAATTTACGATTTAAATATTAAATGTAATTAAAAAAAAAAAACCATATTTTTGGATTTTGAATATCCAAAATATCAAAAAATTTATAAATCCAAATCCAAAAATTCGGATATCCGAAAATTCAAATATCCTAATTTTCGGATAACTTTTTATCGGATTTTTGGATGCGGATACTTTTGAACAACCCTACTTGTCAACCACATGGACATAAATTCTCAAAAACAAAAATTGGGAACAAGCTAAGAGGTTTTTATACAAATTGATATCAAAAGGCATATATTTCATAAAGTAAACAGATACATATACAACATAGAGATGATGAGAAAAGGAAGACAGCAAAAATTAAGGGAATATAAAAGGAAATACAATATGTGACAGAGAGGAAATCAAGGAGGTAAAAGAAAAGGAAATGTCAAGGTTTCCAATACTCCCCTCAAGTTGGTGTATGTAGATTCTGAATGCCCAACTTGACAAGTAATGATTGTAAGAGATGAGAACCAAGGGGTTTGGTAAATAAGTCGGCTATCTGCTGTTTGGAATGAATATGCACAAGCATTATTTCTTTTCGTTCAACTCGTTCTTGTACAAAGAAGCAATCCATTTCAACATGTTTCGTCCTTTCATGAAAAATGGGGTTGTTCGCAATGTGTTTCACTGCTTGGTTGTCACAGAGTAATGGTGTGGGACCATCCACCATAACATCAAGTTCTTTTAACTGGCCAACGGACCCATGTGATTTCACTAACGACAGTAGCCATTGATCGATACTCCGCCTCTGCTGAAGAGCGGGATACAATGGATTGTTTCTTTGATTTTCAGGAAATAGGGGCTCCCCCTAATAAAAGCACATATCTTGATCTTGATCTTCTGCTAAAATGGCATCCTAGCCAATCGGCATCACAATAAGCCACAAGATTGGTGTCGTTTGTGTTTGGTAGTAGAATGCCTTGACCAATGGTAGTCTCAAGGTATTGTAGCACCCTGTTTGCAGCCTCCATGTGAACACGTCGTGGGTCTCCAACGAATTGACTCAGGATGCTCACAGGGTATGCTATATCTGGACGAGTGACTTGTAGATATAGCAATCAACCCATAAGTCTTTGATATTGGTTTGCATCAACCTTTTCTTCTTCTTCTTCTGCCTTGTCTAGTTTGAGGTTTGGTTCCATGGGAACGAACTAGGTCTGCAACCCTTCATTCCACTGTCTTGAAGAATATCCAATGTATATTTATGTTGGCTAAGAACAAGTCCTTCTGATGTTCTTGCTACTTCGATCCCCAAGAAGTACTTCAATGGGCCAAGGTCCTTTATACTGAACTGTTTGTCAAGACTGATCTTCGTCTGTTCAATCTGATTCACATCATTTCCAACGAGAATAACATCATCTACATATATAAGGGCTAACACATATGTATTGCTAAGTTTGTAGGTAAACAAAGAGTGATCAGCCTTACATTGTTTGTAACCGAGCCCAATGAGGAAAATATTGAACTTATGGTACCAGTTTCTAGACGCTTGTTTCAAGCCATAGATCAACTTTTTGAGTTTGCAAACTCTCATTTCATATTTGTTCGAGAACCCTTGAGGAATTTTCATGTAGACCTCTTCCTCTAGATCTCCGTGTAGGAATGCATTTTTGACGTCAAGTTGTTGAATATCCCATTTTCGTTTCACAGCAATAGCAAGAAGTATTCTTAAGGTTACCAACTTTGCGACGGGTGAGAATGTGTCGTGATAGTCCACTCCTTCCATTTGTGTAACGCCTTTCGCCACAAGCCTCGCTTTATATCTTTCTATCTCACCATTCGATTTGAACTTGGTCTTGTATACCCATTTTGAATCAGTGGCTTTCTTTCCCTTTGGTAATTCTTCAAGTGTCCATGTTCCATTCTGCTCAAGGGCATGCAGCTCCTTTCGCATGGCTTCTCTCTAATTTTTCGTTTTAAGCTGCCTGATGAAAGTGTTTTGGCTCATCATGATTATTGATGGCAGAAAAAAAAAGGCTTTGTGAGTGTTAGAAAACTGCTCAAAAGAAACATAATGAGATAATGGGTGTACCGTTGAGGATGCTTGGCTGGAGACGGGTTGCGTGTGGTCAATGGATGAGGAAGCCTTACTTGAAAATCCCTTAGATGACCTGGTTGTTTCCTTTTTCTCCTTTGTCTATCTTCTTCTATTTCTTGCTGGATAACAGGTGGTCCCACATGATTTTCAATGTGTATGTCTTCATTATGTGTACTGTTACTTTGCATGCCTTGCTCTTCTTCAACAGAATTTTCTGGTTGCTCCTCAAAAATACTTTCCATGTTGTGTGTTTCTTCATTATTATTTGCAGAATCTCCCCCCTGTCACCACATTTTCAGTAAGATCTTAATGTGGTTCATCGTATTACGAGATAGGATTCAAGTCTTCAAATATCTCTTCCTCAATATTCTTTGATTCCGTTTTTGAAAAAGGAAATATATCTTCTATGAATTTCACATCCCTCGTCATCACCATTTTTCTTTGTCCCAAATCGTAAATTTTGTACCCCTTTTTGCCCGGAGGATAGCCTAAAAATACTCCCGGTTTTCCTCTTGGTTCAAACTTGTCTCCATTCGTTTCATTATTCTTGTAGTAGGATAAACATCCAAAGACTCTCATGTGATCGTATTCTGGTTGGTTTCCGAATAAGACTTCATATGGAGTTTTATCTCCTATGATTTTAGAAGGTAACTGGTTAATGATGTATGTAGCCGTAAGAACACACTCCCCCAAAAAGATAGTGGGAAGGTTTGCTTCAAAACGTAAGGCATGTGTGGTTTCCAAGAGGTGCCTATACTTTCGCTCGACTACCCCATTTTGTTGAGGGGTATGTGGGTAAGTAGTCTCCAATATGATTCCTCGTTTCCTGTAAAAATCGTTCATCTTGTTTGATACGAATTCTCCACCATTATCGCATCTGATCCTTTTAATGTTCTTGTCAAAATGAGTTTTCACCATGTCCTAAAAATCATTTAGACAAGAACCTGCCTCGTGTTTATGTTTGAGCAAGTATAACCATGTTGCCCTACTATAGTCGTCAACTATGGTAAGAAACTAATTGGCTCCTGTTAGAGATGGCCTCTTGTACTTCCCCCAAACATCACAATGGATCAAATCAAAATAATTGTTGGTTTTAATACTACTGGTTGGAAAGGGTAAACGAGTGAGTTTTGCTTTATTACACAAATCACACGTTTTGATTTCAGAATTTGAAGAGGCATCTTTAAGAAAACTAAAATGAGACAATTTCATGTTTTATGCGTGCCCAAGAAGCTTATGTCATGCATGGACGGTAACCGCCATTGCTTTTCTTCCTTCTTTTATTCCCCCCCCCCCCCCCCATCCAATAGAGACCACCATTGCAATCACCCACTCCAATCAAGTTCCCCACTTCTAGATCCTGTAAAACAAAGAAATCAGGAAAGAATGTTACAACACATTTAAGATCTTTAGTGAGTCTCCTAACTGACAGAAGGTTGCATTTAAAGTTTGGTACAAAAGAAATCCTTTTAACGTTTATTCCTCCTTTGAATATAATTTCACATTTCCCTTTTATAGGGATTGATTCCCCGTTTGCAATGGTAACGGGTCTTTCAGCGGTATTTACTAAAAGATTCTCAAGGAGGTCTCGTTGGTGGGTTATGTGATCGGTGGCACTCGAGTCCACAACCCAGTCATTGTTTATATTTATCCTACCTGCCATGTTAGCCACAACAGGTTCTTCTTGATCTGTTCCAAACAACTTCAGAAAACTGGCGTATTGTTCCTCCGTCATGCTAGGTATAGGACACATTTTGTTTCTACATTGGCAGCTCTTGGTTTTGATTTTCTCCCATTCCCTCTCCTGGCCACCATTCAGGGTATCCGATCCTCTTGAAACACCCATCTCCATCATGTCCTTCCTTTCCACAATGACTGCAGGGCCTAGTTTCGGTGATTTTATCGGTCTTCATCCACCTATTTTCTTGTTGATTATGATTTTGATCTCGCTTTCCTTGAAAACAATCCTGGAAGACAGTGACTTCACGAGTGGCTTTCTTAGAAGTAGTAATCAAACGTTGTTGTTCGTCCTCAGCCACGAGATGGTACTGATGGGTTTTGGTCATATGAACATTCCTATGTGCACATACAAAACCTAATGCTTGGATCTAGGTTTCTCTAATTAAACATGCATTGAATCCAAGAATTCTAATGGCTAATTAGGTATAAGAACAATACAAAACCAGAGTTAGAAGCATACCTTGAAACACTTGTTTGATCTTCTTGTTCTTGGAGCTTTAGAGTCACAATTGTCACTCCTCTAATGGCTTACAAACACCAAATAGCAAAGAGAATGATTTGAGAGAGATGAGAGAGAGGAGGAAATCGGCCAGGGTTTCCTTGCTATAGAAGAGGTGCCGATTTCCCTATCCCAAGGGGTCTATTTATACTTGTAAGGCTCCTAGGGTTTTACCCTTAAATCCTAATTGGATAACTTAGACTTTAAGCAATCCTAATCCTTTCCTTAGATATGCCTTGGACGATTTTATGGCTATCCTTAGCCCTAGAAATCGTCCACCCTCTATCCTATAAGGATTTACAGCCCAAAGTGTAACTATCAAACAATTGACAGTTTATACCCTCTTATTTAATTAATCTCTTTAAGTCACCAAATTAATACTAATTAATCTATGACTTATATTATTCAAATACTATTATTATTCCTTATATTATTCTCATAATATATCAATAATATCTATTCTCTCATAATAAATCATCCTGCCAAGTTGCTATGGTGAAGGCAACCCAAAAGGACCATGCACAATCGGGTCAAATACTTGCCTAATATAGTTGCAACCTTAGACACTATTCCAACAGTCTCCCACTTGGATAAGTCTAGTAACTATATGTACAAGAGCAATCAGATTTGCAATCGTAGCTCTCAAAGACGCTATCAAAATCTGATCTAATCAATCTTGTCCTTTAGATAAGGGATCACACAGACCTCTGTTAGATATCATGCTGACAATTTTATGGAATAATTAGTCTAGCATTTGGTTTCTCGATCTCCGATTTATTTGACATAGAACTTAATCAAACACATCAATTCAGTTCTGACTGGACCGGGCACATAAGTCAAATTAAATCATCGAGCAGCCGAGATATCGCTTTTTCCTTCCTAGGATAAAAGTTATAGATAAACTTCGACTTATATGCATTTACTTATTCATTAATCAACTATACACAACAATGCGTTTTATAACATTGAGTTACCAATGCGTTTTCGCATTATCAATGTATAATCAATTAACAAATAACAAACCATATATCTACGTTTTAAGACTATATGATATTATCGTCTTGCGATCACCCTTTTCTATCACATTCCATAAGGTGATTCCAGCAAGCGCGGGTTTGTTCCAATGCTCAAAACTAGTTCATAAGCACTCATGAACGTTGCAGCAATCTTTTGCTATGTTTAATACCATTTAGACAATCTACATACCTATTCATGACAATATTCATTCATATCTACTTCCGACATATGAACGATTCTGGATAATTTGAATAATTCGATTATTCTTAATAAACTCAATTATTCTGGAAGTCAAAACATGCAAAGTGAAACAATAGTTAAACAATTTACATAAGACAGTAACATTACTTATAAATAAAACTCCTTTATTTAATCATCAAATGTTAATTACATTTATCTATTACACGTTTCTAATACTATCTAATATATGCTAATATCATCCTTCAACCTAATACTCCTAGCATGTTGCAAATGCTTAACCCTACTCAGGCCCTTCGTAAGCGGATCTGCTGGGTCATCTTCTGATGATATCCTCTTCACTACGAGTTGTCCTTCTTCTACAAGATGTCTAATAAAGTGATATTTTCTGCCGATATGACGTGATCTAGCATGATCCCTCGGTTCCTTGGTCAGGACAACTGCTGGCTCCTTTATGGCAGGTACAACTCCAAGATCACCAATGAAGTTCTTCAGCCATATTGAATCCTTCGACGCTTCGCTCGCCGCAATGTACTCTGATTCGCACATTGAATCAGCTACGGTTTCCTGCTTAGAACTTTTCCAAGTCACTGCTCCTCCATTCAGGGTAAAGACCTAGCCTGACTGCGAACGCTAGTTGTCCTGTCAGTTTGAAAACTGGCGTTACTATACCCTTGCACCTTCAAGTCATCACTCCTTCCGAGGACTAAGAACCATTCCTTCGTCCTCCAAAGGTACTTAAGGATATTCTTCATTGCAATCCAATGGGCTCTGCCAGGGTTACCTTGATATCTACTAACCATGCTCAAAGCAAAGGCTACATCAGGGCGAGTACAAGTCATAGCGTACATGATTGAGCCAACTACGGAAGCGTATGGAACTCGGCTCATTTAAACTATCTCAGCTTCGGTAATCGGACTTTGAGTCTTCCTCAACTTGGCATTACTTTGTATCAGTAATTCTCCCTTCTTCGAGTTTTCCATACTAAAACGTTTTAGTACCTTCTCTAAGTAAGTGTTCTGACTAAGTCCTATTAGTCTCTTACTTCTCTCTCTTACTATCCTTATTCTCAACATATAGGAAGCCTCTCTGAGGTCCTTCATAGCGAAGCACTTCCCGAGCCAGGACTTAACCTCCTGCAGAGTCGGGATGTTGTTTCCTATGAGTAATATATCATCAACATATAGTACGAGGAAGCTTACTATACTCCCACTGGCTTTGACATATACACACGATTCATCTTCGCTTCATACAAATCCAAACTCTTTGACTTTCTCATCGAAGCAAAGATTCCATCTGCGAGATGCTTGCTTAAGTCCATAAATGGACTTCTCAAGCTTGCACACTCTATTCGGATGCTTCAGATCCACAAACCCCTCTGGATGAGCCATGAAAACATCCTCAGCCAACTTCCCATTAAGGAAAGCGGTCTTGACACTCATTTGCCAAATCTCATAATCATGAAATGCGGCAATAGCTAGCATCACTCTAATAGACTTTATCTTCGCAACTGGTGAGAAGGTCTCATCATAGTCAACTTCGGGAGTTTGAGTAAAGCCCTTCGCAACCAATCGCGCCTTATACGTGTGTACTTTTCCATCCACGTCGGTCTTCTTCTTGAAGATCCATTTGCATCCAACGGTCTTACATCCGGGTACATTATCAACCAAATTCCAAACTTGGTTATCATACATGGATTGGATCTCGCTATCCATTGACTCTTTCCATTTCTCAGACTTTGGGCCTGCCATGGCTTCCTTATAGCTATTAGGTTCATCAAGGTTTATTAGTGTACTATCACTAATATACGTGTCCCCTTCGATAGTAATATGAAAACCATACAACTGGGGTTGAACTCTAACTATTTCGGAACGTCTAAGAGGTAATGATATGTCAATCGGTTCAACCGGAGTGTCCTCCTCGGGTTGAGCACCAGCGGTAGAGGTTCCTTCATATATCGACTCTTGAATTTCTTCAAGCTCGATTTGCCTCCCACTGTCTCCTTGGCCTATGAGTTCTCGCTCTTGGAAAACTCTTCTCCTCGCAACAATGACAACATTGTCCTTCGGTCTATAGAAGAGATATCCAAAGGATTTCTGCGGGCCGATGAAAATACATCGCTCATTACGAGGTTCGAGCTTGTCGTGAGTATCTCGTCTTACGAAAGCCTCGCAACCCCAAACCTTGATATGTGCTAACGAAGGAGCTTTCCCCGTCCACATCTCGTGAGGTGTTTTGGCAAACTTCTTAGTAGGGACTCGGTTAAGGATATGGGTGGCAGTCTCTAAGGCATAGCCCCAAAAAGAGATAGATAGCAAAGCACGCCTCATCATAGAGCGAACCATGTCCAACAAGGTTCGATTACGCCTTTCTGCCACACCATTCAATTGCGGTCTCCTAGGTGGCGTCAATTGTGAAACTATTCCACACTCCTTGAGATAATCGTGGAATTCAAGACTTAGGTACTCTCCTCCTCGATCGGATCGAAGCATCTTGATTTTCCTGCCCAATTGATTCTCCACTTCATTCTTGAACTCTTTGAACTTTTCAAAAGTTTCTGAATTTTGCTTGATTAAGTAGATATACCCATATCTACTATAGTCATCAGTAAAAGTCACGTAGAAGCGGTTGCCATCCTTCGTGGTAGATCTAAACGGTCCACACACATCGGTATGTATGAGGTCCAATAGACCCTCACCCCTTTCGCACGTACCAGCGAAGGGTGACTTAGGCATCTTTCCAAGTAAACAAGACTCACGTGTGTCATCTTCCCTAAGGTCGAATGACTCCAACACTCCATCCTTTTGGAGTTGGGCTATGCGTTTCTTGTTGACATGTCCAAGACGACAATGCCACAAGGATGACTTATCCATACTATTGGAAGAATCCATGCATAAAACATCATTTCCTAAGTTATCAACAATCATAACAGTTTCATAAATTCCATTACATGGTATAGCTTCAAAATAAAAGACACCATTCAGATAAGCTAAAATAGAACCATTCTTATTATTAAAAGAAAATCTAAAACCTTGTCTAAACAAACCATGAAATGAAATGATGTTTCTAGCCATTTCTAGCGAATAGCAACAATTGTTCAAATCTAAAGATAAACCATTCATAAGCACTAAAGAATACACTCCAATCTTGGTCACAGGCGATGATCTTCTGTTCCCCATGATTAGATTTATTCTTTCATGCTCCACGTCTCTATTTCTTCTTAGTCCCTGCACATTAGAACAAATGTGGTAACCACAACCGGTATCAAGAACCCAAGAAATATCATGAGATGAATCGTTAGATTTAATTGTGTATATACCTGCGAAAGATGGCTTGATCTTTCTTTCCTTGATGGCTTGCAGGTACTCTGGGCAGCTTCTTTTCCAATGTCCTATCTTGTGGCAGTGGTGGCACTCTGCCTACTTTGGGTTAGGGCAGGGCTTAGCGGGATCAACTTTGGTCCCACTAGAAGAGGCACCATCTCGGGCTTTAACCTTGCGATAGTTTTTAGACGAAGTCTTCCTCTTCTTTCCTTTTCCTTGTCCCATTGACAAGACAGGAGCGGCGGGCGGATTGGGAGTTGGTGCAACAGACTTGTCCTTGAAGTTGCTCTCAGCGACCCTCAAGAGTCCTTGGAGCTTGCTTAGGGTGACCTCTTCTTTGTTCATGTGATAGGTCATCCTAAATTGATTGTAACTTGGAGGCAAAGAGTGAAGCACTATGTCGATCGCCAAGTCTTCCCCAAAGTCAACATTTAACTTGCGAAGACGGTCGACATACCTTTGCATCTTTTGCAGGTGCACGGTAAGAGACTCTCCATGACCCATCTTAGCGGAAATCATGTTTGTGAAAATCTCATAACGCTCTTGTCTCGCGTTTTGGTGGTATCTCTCCAATAAGTCTTGGTGCATTTCGTATGGATACATGTCCTCGTAGGACTTTTGGAATTCGGAGTTCATAGTGGCGATCATGATGCAATGTACCTTCGTTGCATCATGCTCGTGAGTTTCAAAAGCATTCATCTCGGCCGAAGTAGCGATTTTAGGGTTGATTTTCTCGAGCTTCTCATCAAGGACATACTCCTTATCCTCATAGCGAGCAATCGTGCAAATGTATCTTATCCATTCGCTAAAGTTCGTTCCATCGAAGGTGACCTTTTGACAAAGGCTCATCAAAGTGAATGAACTCGCAGCAGCATTGTTAGCGTTCGACATCTACAAATAGAAAGGACAAAGATAGATTCGAATATGAATCCCTAATTATCACCCAATAAGAAAATTAGGGCTAGGATCCAACAACAATATTTACACATTAGAAAAGGGATGCCGTAATCTAATATGCAAACAATTTGAAGCTAAGTGAATGCCGATTCACTAATTCTCCACCATGAAAAACATAACTTTAAGTCCTAAATGTATTGATAATTCCTAGTTTTGGATGAGATTCATTGAAACTTTTTTTCAATGGCATGTTTAAATCTCGATATGCCCCTCTTGTTTGTGACTGGGATACCGAGGATCACAAAGCGGGTGTGAATTACCATGCAAATTCACATGGTGCCTTCATTCTAACGATCAACTATTTGATGTGCCGGTAAACCACAAACGCTCCATCGAACTATGATAAACAATGAATCACCCTTTGCCACCTTCGTTTAGAACCAATTAGTGTGCCGGTAAACCACACACGCTCCACTAACTTCTTAGCAAGGTGCAAAGTGTAATTTCATGGGATTGCATCAATTCACTTTTCCTAAAGTAACTATGATTGGGAAATTTTAAGAAAACATGTAGTTACTTTGTTTTTCATATTATACTTTTAATGAGAGGATGAGGTTTCCCTATCCTACCCGTTCGGCTAACGATCATCCACCGATCAAGCAAGCGGTGGGTGTGAGTGTACACCCATTAAGCGCCATTTTATAGGCCGCAACCTTATACACACCTTATAGACCGGCTTCGTGAATGAGGTCTACTAACGGTAAGACTAGCATTTAAGTTATACATATATAGATACTAATCTTGTAATATTATATTAGTATAGGGTTGGATTTTAAACTTGTAAAATTCTAGGGTTTGAAATTTAAATTGTCTAAATTAGACTTTTTAATCACAAAACATAAATTTCAAAACTTGAGGACAAGTTTTAAACATTTAAAACATAAAGGATCAAATAACAAATAATTTAAATTAACAATTAATCACATAATTATCCATATTTGATTTATTTATTATTTCTTGAAAAACAATTTACCAATTTAATCAAAATAATTAATAATTATCATATAAGGAAATTAAATATTTTATTAATTGATAAATATCTTCAATTAGATCAAAAATATATTCATATATATCATAAAATCGGATTTGGATTGATCTAATATGATAAAGGTAAGTTTCCATAAGATAAATATGAAAAAATCCCGATTTTGGCTCTTCCTGACGGTCGGACTCGCCGAGTACCCAATCTGGACTCGCCGAGTCAGGCCAACTCACCGAGTCCACTATGGGACTCGCCGAGTCCATGACTAAGAATCATAAAATTCGAATTTTGCATGTAAGATTCAAACAATCAAGCAACAATTTAATAGAAACCAATCTAGGCTCTGATACCACTGATGGGTTTTGGTCATATGAACATTCCTATGTGCACATACAAACCCTAATGCTTGGATCTAGGTTTCTCTAATTAAACATGCATTGAATCCAATACTTCTAATGGCTAATTAGGTATAAGAACAATACAAAACCAGAGTTAGAAGCATACCTTGAAACACTTGTTTGATCTTCTTGTTCTTGGAGCTTTAGAGTGATAATTGTCACTCCTCTAATGGCTTACAAACACCAACTAGCAAAGAGAATGATTTGAGAGAGAGGAGAGAGTAGGAAATCAGCCAAGGTTTCCTTGCTGTAGAAGAGGTGCTGATTTCCCTATCCCAAGGGGTCTATTTATACTTGTAAGGCTACTAAGGTTTTACCCTTAAACCCTAATTGGATAACTTAGACTCTAAGCAATCCTAATCCTTTCCTTATATATGCCTTGGACGATTTTATGGCTATCCTTAGCCCTAGAAATCGTCCACCCTCTATCCTATAAGGATTTACAGCCAAAGTGTAACTATCAAACAATTGACAGTTTATACCCTCTTATTTAATTAATCTCTTTAAGTCACCAAATTAATACTAATTAATCTATGACTTATATTAATCAAATAATATTATTATTCCTTATATTA
Source organism: Lactuca saligna (assembly GCF_052625555.1). Classification (NCBI taxonomy): domain Eukaryota; kingdom Viridiplantae; phylum Streptophyta; class Magnoliopsida; order Asterales; family Asteraceae; genus Lactuca; species Lactuca saligna. The sequence continues at coordinate 21,597,274 of NC_136421.1, read as the reverse complement.
TTCTCATAATAAATCAATAATATCTATTCTCTCATAATAAATCATCCTGCCAAGTTGCTATGGTGAAGGCAACCCAAAAGGACCATGCACAATCGGGTCAAATACTTGCCTAATATAGTTGTAGCCTTAGACACTATTCCAAAAGGTACACAGTGCTTAATTTTGGAATTGGTTTCATGGCTAATATCTGTGTTTTAATAACACTGAATTGATTATCCAACCCCATTAGGAACTCATAAGTTCCTTCCTTTTCCTTTAGTTCGGTTAATTTCTTGGCAAGCCCACATGAACAACCGTCACATGAACATCGAGGCATAGGAAGGACTGATTCCATCTCGTCCCATAAAACGCGAAGTCTGGTATAATACGCTGAAACGGTGGTGTAGTCTTGTCGGGTGGAGTTCAACGACTGCTTTAGTTCATACGCCTTGGTGTCACTCTCCTTTCCAAAGCTTCCTTCAAATTTTGCCAAATTTTTGTTGCTGTCTTGGCATATTTCACACTATTTCAGATTTCTTTCTCCATAGCCGTAGTCAACCAGCCCTTGATCATTGCATCGCAATGCATCCAGGGTAGATACTTGTCTGACCCTACTTCAGGTCGTTTGATTGTGCCATCGATGAAGCCGGTTTTGTTCTTGGCAAACAAAAAATTCATCATTTCTTATTCCTAGTCGTTGTAGTTCTTGTCGGTGAGCACTTCATTCACGTGCATCTGTTTTGGATAGTCGAAGGCCTGTAGATAGAGAGGAGAGTTGTGATTGATGGATTCTCCTCCACTCTTGTTCTTGTCTCCAGAGGCGTCGGTGTTGGTCATGGGGTCAATAAGGTTTTTGTTTCTTTGTTTTTTGGATCAGACGCTCTGATACTATATACAAATTGATATCAAAAGGCATATATTTCATAAAGTAAAACAAATACATATACAACAGAGAGATGATGACAAAAGGAAGGCAACAAAAATTAAGGGAATATACAAGGAAATACAATATGTGACGGAGAGGAAATCAAGGAGGTAAAAGAAAAGGAAATGTCAAGGTTTCGAATAGTTTTGTCCATACATGGTTTAATCAATATGGTAAGTGGCTAGAGTATAGTATTAAGAAGAATAAAGAATTTTGTTTATGTTGTTATTTATTTAGAGATAATATTGGACAACAAGCCAGTAGTGATGCATTTGTCACTGAGGGCTTTGATGGTTGGAAAAAATCAGAAAGACTTTTGGGGCACAAAGCCTTAAAGAAATGTGAAGATCTAGTGAAACAACATCAATTCATTTATGTTGAGGCATGTTGGTAGGATTAATAGTTTTCACGACGAAGCCTTAAACAAATGTGAAGATCTAGTGAAACAATATCAATCCATTTATGTTGCCTTTCATAGGCCAAGTGAAAGTGCAAGGAAAGACTATCGCATCCGATTAAATGCTTCCGTTGAGGTGTTTAAACATTTACTTAATAGTGCATTCCATTTCGTGGACATGACGAGTCGAAAATATCTTTGCATAGAGGACAATACTTGTAAACAATAAAAGTAGTTCGGAAACTTTGTGAGGATGTTCGTAAAGTTACATTAGAAAATGCTCAAAAGAATAAACAAGTGGTTTCACCAAATATTAAAAGCTTATTGATTTTCACAAGAAATACTTAAAGCTATCTTTCAAGAAATTGGTGATGATGTATTTGCGCTATTAGTTGATGAGTCTAGTGATATATCAAAGAAAAAACAAATGACCGTGTTTTTGCGATATGTTGGTAAACTTGGGCTTGTTAAGGAGATATTTGTAGGCATTACTCATGTCATAGATACATCTTCCAAATCTCTTAAATATTCCATAGACATTTTATTTTCTCAACATGAATTTAAAATGAAAAACGTAAGAGGACAAGGTTATGATGGAGCAAGCAATATATCAGGTGAGTACAATGGATTGAAAGCTATAATTTGAAAGATAAAATTTTGGCTTTTTATGTACATTAGTTTTTCACCAACTTTAACTAATGGTTGTGGTAATTGCAAGAAACGACACTGGTGTTGGAAACTTCTCCAATATGTTTTCCCTTGTTATGAATGTGGTTTGTGCTTCTTGTCATCAAAAAGATATGATTCGAGAAGGTTATAAAAAAGAGTGCAAGAAGCAATTGGTAATAATGAAATTGAAACTGGGATAAAGTTAAACCAAGAGCTTTCACTTATACGAGCCAAAGATAAAGAATGGGGTTATCATTATAAAACAATGTCAAGTTTGGTTTATTTATTCCCGGAGGTTATTAATGTCCTTGAATATGTTGAAAAGCAAGGTATAAAGGGATTTTGTCGGAGCCAAGCACGTAATATTACTTTGTATATCGAAACATTTGATTTTGAGTTTTATTTGCACTTGATGTTGCACAATTTAGAGCTTACAAATATGTTGTCTCAAGCTCTTTAAAAAGATCAAGAAATCCTTGAAGCGGTTTCATTGGTGCAACTGAAAAAGAAAAAGTTGCAAAAGTTTAGAGATGATGGATTTGAAGATGTTTTAGAGGAAGTATATACTTTTTGTGAAAAGTATGAAATTACAAAGTAGACATGTTGGAAAGTTATGCAAGGAACTAGAGAGAAAATACCAACATCAATGATCTACATCATTATAAAGTTGATATCTTTTGCATGGTTCTTGATATACAACTTCAAGATTCCATTGATCGTTTTAGCGAGACAAGATCTGAATTGCTTACAAATATAGCAACTCTGAGTCCTTGTTGCTCATTTTCTCAATTTGACGCATCAATGTTTGTATAATTGAGTATGTTATATCAAAATGATTTTACGGAGAAGGAAATGAGGAATCTTGTGCAACAACTTGATTTTTATTATGATGTTATGAAAGAAGATACTCGGTTTCTAACTTGAATGGAATCGCTGACCTTTCTAGAGTTATGGTGGAAACAAGAAAACATATTCCTTTTTACTTGGTGTATCGATTAGTAAAGTTGATGTTGGGTTTACCCGTTGCAACCACAACGATTAAGAGATGTTTTTCAGCAATGATGCTTGTGAAATCAAATTTAAGAAATCAGATGGGTGATGATATTTTGAATTTTGCTTTGATTTGTGCCGTTGAAAAAGAAGAATTAGCTAAGGTGACGGAAGACCACCATGACATAGTGCCGCAACAAAATGACGATTCTGTCTTTCCTCCGATTTGGGTTTTGTTCATGTTCAAGAAATGTACATTTAATTGTTAGATAAGCATACGCTCCGATACTAATGATGAGTTTTACATGCAATAACGCGGATAAATCTTTATACACTCAAGGGTATATGTAACCTATTAGATCTCATCATAACACTATTAAAGTAACATTCTATTAAACAACAAGACCGATATAACCCTGCTTAATTTCAAAATTTATAGAAGATTACATACCTTTTGATTGTTGTACTAACAATCATACAATCCTTATTGAAAAACCTTGGAAGCTAGCACCATAAATCTCGTGTCTCTGTTCGTTTATATCCAAAACCTAACAACTAGGAAAACTTCTTAGGAGAGAGGATGAGAAGTGAATTTTGGCTATCTCTTGATAAGAAGGAGTGGCCAAAATTTCTAACCCTAAGGTCCCTTTTATAGCTACATTAGGAATCCTTGATAACCCTTACTTGATTAAAATATCATAAATCAGGTAATTATCTAGTTTCCTAATTATCTCCAAGGCATATTCTAGAACCCTAAGGAAGCCTCGGCTACCCTAAGACTCTTCTAGATTCCCTCTCTTGTTCAGCTATTGAACAATTATAACTTAGGTCCTTGCAATTTCAATTAATCTAATTAATCCCAAAATTAATTCCAATTAATTTATGATTAATCCTTAATTAAATAATACTATTTCTAAGTAATATATTATTCTCATTACATATTAATAAAATCATTTATTGCTATTTATTAATCATATAATAAATTAATAAATCAATCTCTCTCTCTAAAAGTCATCCAATTAAATTACCAGATCTGAGGGCAACCTAAAAGGACTTTGTTAACAATTTAAATATATACCAATTTAGCTATTGGTTTAGACACCTAATCCAATATTTAGATCCTCTTTCAAGTCAATGTGAACTTGAAGTGAAAAGGATAATTCATTTATAAAATGTAGCAAATCAATTTCCAAATGCATTTACTGGCCCTAAGAGAGTAACAAAGTCTCATGTACCAACCGTAAATGCTTCAATTAGAATTAATATCACAGAAGGAAAAATACAACTACAAATGAATCTAAGGCACGTCTAAAGCGTGGAAGACCAGCCGGTTCCAAAGGTAAAAATCCTCGAAAACAAAAGGGATCAAATACAATCGATTATCCAAAAGAGAAAATAAAATCTCTTGAAAAGATTAATGAAGCTCTAGAAGAGCCCAATGGCGTAATAAAAGAAATTGATATACCTTGGAATTATGAAAATGAATAGAACTCAATAAATTATATCATGTCAGAAATAAGGTGGAACCGAAATAAGACATCCGTCGACGATAAATTCGCATATCTTGTTGTGCGCAAGATTATGGAAGAAAAAGAAGATCTTGAACTTGAATCTATAGAGCAATGTTGGAATAGAAAAGATTGGAAAAATGGAAAGATGCAATCAACAAAGAGCTTAATTCTTTTACTAAACGAAAAGTTTTTGGACCTGCAGTCCGTACACCAAATGGAGAAAGACCAGTAGGACACAAATGAGTTTTTGTGCGCAAAAGAAATGAGAAAAATGAAGTTGTCAGATATAAAAAAATATTTTTTGCACAAGGTCTCACCCAAAGGCCGGAAATTGACTATGAAGAAAAATACTCTCATGTGGTTGATGCAATTACATTAAGTTATCTAATAAGTTGGGCAACACATGCAAAACTAGAGATGCGTTTGATGGATGTAGTTACTACCTATTTATATGGTTCACTTGAGAATGATATTTATATGAAAATCACAGAAGGGTTTAAGGTGCCAGAAGCACACACTTCTAATTCTCAAGAAGTATATTCGGTAAAATCAAATAAATCTTTGTATGGATTGAAACAGTCTGGCTGTATGCAGTTCAACTGTGTAAGTACATTTTTGTTGAAAGATGGCTATAAAAATGATCCATTTAGCCCATGTGTATTCATAAAAAGATCCAGATCAAAATTTGTGATAATTTCTGTTTACGTAGATGATTTGAACATAACTCGAACTTCTAGAGAACCGGAAAAGACCACTTCTTGTTTGAAAGAAAAATTTGAAATGAAAGATCTTGGGAAAACGAAATTTTGTTTGGGTATTCAAATTAAGCACACCAAAAAGGGAGTTTTTGTACATCAATCAGTTATCTAGAAAAGGTGCTTAAAAGGTTTTATATGGAGAAATTGCATCCATTGAGTAACCCGATGGTGGTAAGGCAATTAGATTACAAAAAGGACCAATTTCGATAAATGTATTAGCAAAATATAGTTCTTTCCCAACAAAATGACATTGGAATGGAGTCAAACACATTCTTCGATATCTTTAAGGAACAATGGATATGAGCTTATATTGTTCAAATTTATCAAATGCGAAGTTAATTGGTTATGTAGATGTTGGATATTTGTTTGATCCGCACAAAGATCGATCCCAAATAGGTTATTTATTCACTTATGGAGATAGTAGTACTTTCTTGGAGTTCTGTTAAACAAACTTTAGTTGTTGCTTCTTCTAACCATGCAGAGATTATAGCAATTCATGAGGAAAGTAATGTGTAGCGCCCTGTACCGAATCATTTCCTATGTGGGGTTGGTAACCCAAATACCGAGTATCATAATGTGACAACCCGATATTTCGAGACAATGTAATGTTAACACCAGTCAAATTTAGGTAAAATTTTAACATTCCTAAAATCTTATTTCGGTTAAATAAAGTGGTAGTAATCGTATCAAGGTTTTCGTACATATAAAGAGCACTATAATTCGAGTTATAACGAAGAAGTTATGACCAATCTAAGATTCGTAGCAAAAACCAGCAACATTGATAGATGTAAAACGCGAAGTTTCAATACAATAATTTTTAACCTTAGGTATCTAAGTGAAAGTTTTAGATATCATTAAACCGTAAACGTAGATAAAAAAAACGTCCAAATAGAGATCGAGAGACTTTTAGCCGACACAAAATAAATGAGAATCGAAGGTCTCAACAATAGTAGCGCAAGGGTAAAAAGTCTGACAAAAACGGACATCGGATGAAGAAGTTACAGATTTATGACGGAGTTTTCGTGTTCCGGCCTACTAAAAATAATATAAAGATAATATGTTAATAATATACTAAAAATAAATTCAAAATTAGCCAACGGAGTCTAAACGAGAGTTGTAGAGAATAATCTCGCCTACGCGTGCATATAAAGAACGTCGAAAACGGAGCTTGGATCCGAAAGTTATGAATTTTTGAAGTTCAGGGCACGAATCCCGATTCTGTGTCAGAACTCACGACATGAGTTTTGTAAAACTCACGACGTGAGCCCCTTCAATGACCCTTCCAGAGCCACTTGACGTGTGACGCATGCCATGAGCGAATCGAAGCTGACTCACGATGCGCGTTCTGAAAAACTCACGACGTGAGACCCAAAATTCACCTTATAAATAGGAATCGAGGGCAGTCGGCTTTGGTTGTTCAATTCTATCACTTCTCCTACTTCTACACCCTAGTAAGCCCCTCTAAACTACCCCGAAGCCTCGGTAACACCTCCAACACACGACGCAAGTACCGAAGTCCTGAGATTTCCGAGAAGACGACTTCTTTCCGTCGAAGTTCTGCTCGACTTTTGTCTCACCTTCAATCTATCAAGTGAGTTCATACCCCTATAAACTACACTTTCAAATGCTTTATAAATGCTTTTATACGATTTTAAGGGGGGGGGGGGGGGAATAAAAGTAAACACATGGTTATTATCATGTGTAACATAAAGTTTCACAATACTATTTTTGTCAAGTGAATCACATGTGATTCATAACTACTATATGGAAACTTTCGTATGCAAAATATATCACGATAAAATCTTGTCTTTTCAAATGAAATATGTTGTTATATATATATATATGAATCAAACACTTTTTTTATACTTTGTGTATATGTGTTCATTTATGTCACTACAAAAGTTATACTTTACATAACAAGTGAGCATTTCACTAGGGTTTAATATACAAACGAAACACACTTTTGGAAAAACTATAATATGTATAGTTTACGACAAACATTTTTACATGTTAAAACCTTTTATCAAACTGTATTACATACGGTATGTTTCCTTTCAAACTCTGTTACAAATAGTGTTTCAAACAAAGGTTTTCTTATACTTAAAACTGTCTTATTAAACAAATTACTTTCAAATCGTTTTATAAATTGACATCAAGTCATCATTTCTTAGTTATTAAACTTTTCAAATGTTCTACAAAACTTATTTTATAGTTTTATATTGTCAATTGCATGCCTATATATGTATAGTTATATGAGTAATGCTTAAAGGACTTAGGACTGCTAGCTCTCTTTATTTCCTTTTCCTCGTTGGGATGTGGCCTTAGGGTATCGGTTATTCGTCCGAATGTCGTCTAAATATTAGTTATATATCATGTATACATATATAGACATAAAAGTTCTATCAAGCAGTTCAATACCTTTGGGTAGCAAAGGAATACTTTCATTTATTCTTAAACATACATTACTAGTAAACTATAATAGATATAGTTTAGGAGATACTAATTACTATTCCTAGTACAAGGAATCAAACAAGAGTCAGTTCATTCATGAGTCCATGCAAATATATTGCATACTATATGAAGAGATACTACTACATACTATATGAAGAGATACTACTACATACTATACTAGGAAAACGATTATACTCTACGGGACTGACAATTCCACACCCCGGCTGCTAACTATAGAGGGAAACTGCACATCGGCGTATGTTTATGGTTAACAAGTTTGGTGAATACCACGTCGAGTCTATTATCTTTATTTCGTGACACGTTCATATAAATGACGAGATAATCTATATTTTGGCATATGATTTCTGTATTATCTTTATTTTGTGACACGTTCACATAAACGATGAGATAATCTACATTTTGTTATATGATTTCTGTATTATCTTTATTTTGTGACATGTTCACATAAATGACGAGATAATCTATATTTTTGTTATATGATTTCTATATTATCTTTATTTTGTGACACGTTCACATAACCGATGAGGTAATCTATATATTCATAAGTAATAGTTGTGCTTGGGCATAACCTTCATTTTTACATAGAAATAAACATTCAAAATAGTCGGGTCTTGGTAGAAGACTACCTTTTTATACTAGTAGGAAATATGGGATTTTCTTGTGTTTTCATACTTATACAAACTCTTTCATTTAACATTTACAAGTCTTTTCTTCCAAACTTTACAAATCAATGACACTAAAATACTTATGAATTCAATAGCTTAAATGTTGATACTCGCTTTCAAAATAACTTGTATTCTCAGGTCACCAGTAGACAGGTACGATGACCAGGTTTTGAGAAGACGGAGTTGTCAAGACTCTTCTTCTATTGTAACGTCCCAAATATCATGACTAAAATTTTCTTTTTTAAACATTACTAAAACCATATTCATAAAAACCGTATCATAAATCATAGCAAAATTTCATAGCATTAATTCGAAATACAAACTTATTAACAGAGTAAGACATCCCAGGCTAGCTGACTATGGTGTGTCCACTACAATCCTTCCGAGCTCCTCTTTTGAAAACTGATTACCTGAAACCAAAAACTGAAACCGTAAGCACGAAACTTAGTGATCTCCCCCAAACTACCACATACCATACAATAACATATAAAACACATACTGGGCCTTGTCCACTGCATCGGACCGAGGTCCGGACTAACTAGGGCTTTGCCCCCTGCATCGGACCGAAGTCCGGAACTGACTGGGACCTTGTCCCCTGCATCAGACCGAAGTCCGGACTAACTAGGGCCTTGCCCCCTGCATCGGACCGAAGTACGGAAACTGACTGGGACCTTGTCCCCTGCATCGGACCGAAGTCCGGACTAACTGGGGCCTTGCCCCCTGCATCAGACTGAAGTTCGGAAACTGACTGAACATAGCATAGCATAACACATCAACTAGCATGAACACATATACTGCATACTGCATTGGGACGTAGCCCGGAACACATAACACATAACACATGACACATGAATCCTGTTTGAGCCATGAAGCCATCAAACATACTAACTACTAAATTGGACCGAAGTCCAGAAACTATTGTAAATTGAACGGGCCGACATTGTAGCCTTAGACCCGTTCCTACTGGAAGGAAACTCACAGGAACTGCTGAATTCTGCTGGTAACCCGCGGACTGCTAACCAACCACCGTCTGAAACGCTGCTCCTCTAACTCTCCGAGCTACCAATAACAAAGCGACACTTAGCCTGACAGACCTCTAACAGTCAACTAACTCAACTCTGAACAAAGTCAAAGTGTTGGCCAAAGTCAACCTTCCATGTTGACCCTACTCGCCGAGTCAGTCTACTGACTCGCCGAGTTCACTGATTTCCGAGTTCTGTCCTGTCCAACTCACTGAGTCCCCACTCAACTCACTAAACTGAGCCTTTACTCGAAGGGTTTGGGGTTTCGCGACTTGACTCGCTGAGTCCAAGAACAGACTCGCCGAGTCCAAGGCAATCTTCAACAGACTCGCCGAGTTGTTCATCCAACTCGTCGAGTTCGTTTCCATCTTCATACTACTCGCCGAGTCCACTCAAAGGACTCACCGAGTCTATTAAGACCTTAATCCATGCAGTGGCTTTTCGATCCAAACAGGGCTTCCAACTCATAGATCCATATTTCTAAGGCCTATCCCTCACGTAAAGTGGCAAACTTTACGTGTAGATCAAGAGATCTAAGCTTAAAACAATCCAAACTAGGGTTTAAGACAAAGAGGCTTCACTATCAACCCAAAAACAGATGCTTTATGACTTTCTAGGCCAAGATACACTCAGATCTGAAGTAGCAACTTCAGATCTGGGCTTCTAACTCAAAATAGTTCTTAAGCATGGCATAAAAGCCCCAAATCTCATAGCCAAGGTTGATCTATTAAATAAAAGAAGGAAGGTAACGATTTATTGCCTTTAAATGCTCAGAAATGTTCCACAAACTCTAGATCCAAGGCCCCCCCTTCTTGCTCCACTATGACTATCTTCTTTCTCAAGCTCCAAAAAGCTTCACCAAGGGTAGATCTTGCTCCAAAACAATTATGACGGCTAGGGATTAGTGTTTTGTGCTAGAGAGGTAGTAAAGGAACCCTAGGGGAGAGAATGAGATGTTTAAATAAGCTCCAAGTCCTGGATTTAGGGTTTTCCTTGCTCAGACCAGACTCGCCGAGTCGGTCGCTTACACCTCGACCCGGATCCCGCTCGGACTCGGCGAGTCCCTCCTTGGACTCTCCGAGTCTCCCTATAGAATTGGGGTTTTCTTTCTTTTCTTGGCTTTCCAAACTTTGGGTGTTACAACTCTCCCCCACTTAAACTAAACTTCGTCCTCGAAGTTTGCTACGATCCACCGACTGCGATCTGCCTCCAATACCCCACCGCTCATTCTAACACCAGCTGCTTACCTTCGCTGGCCTTCCGCTCAGTCATTCGGACCAATGACGATCCTTACCGATAATAATCTCGGGTCCATCCTGACCCTGAATATTCTGGAAACGCAACATACTCAACCGAAAATCTTTATGATACTCTCCAAACACTGCACTGACCCCGTAGGGGTTCACCCCTTCTTTCCTTGCACGATTTCCTTGCCTTCCGAAGGTGATGCTTCATAACTACCTACCTCTTCCGTCAATGTGAAGACCCTATCTCCACCAAATCTATTACTCCCGTTACTCCCAGTACGGGTCATCGTCACCAGTATCCACTGGGCATTCTTTCTACTACCATTTGGTGTCGCGCACCCCACGAACAACTGACTGAATCCTACCATACGCTGCATACTCGCACTGTTACTGTCTGAAAATTCTACTATTCCAAATCTGGCTTCCGGATGACCTGAGACCACCCAGGTCCAACTAATATGACTGAACTTGCAGTCCGACACAAAATTAATACTGCCCAAAAATACCGCAAACATCTGAAACACTGAACTTCCTGGAACACTGAACTTCCTGGAACACTGAACTGCCTGAAACACTGGACTGCCTGAAACACTGAACTGCCTAAAACACTGGACTGCCTGCAACACTGAACTACCTGTAACACTGATCTGCCTGAAACACTGAATTGCCTGAAACACTGGACTACCTGCAACACTGAACTTCCTGAAACACTGGACTGCCCGAACGAAACCTTTCTTTAGAACTAGTTTCCACTAATCATCCTGATACTGTGGTCCTAACAACCTCCCGATCCAACCGACCAGTTCCAATCGTCAACAAATCCAAGACTATAATAATGGCTCCCAGGCTAATGGTAGCCCTTAACATACATGAATCCCAGTGGTTCACTGCTTCCCTGATCTCATGACTGTGTTGACGATCCATCTGTCGCATGGTTGGCTCAACCATGACTAAACTCTGGAAAATTCGAAATCCAACCCGTGGATTTATATATGCTCGCTGCTGCACACGAACTGGTAGGTACTACTACTTCCCCCCCCCCACCCCTCGCGTTCCAGATAACGTGCTTATGCTGTTTACTAACCTGGCGAATGCTACGGCTACACCCGTAGACCTACAACTCCCCTAATACTGTCTGGCTGCTAGTGAACGCTACGTCTACCTCCGCAGGCTTACATCACTCTACTACTATCTTGCTGCTAAGGAATGCTACGGCTACCCCCGCAGACTTACACTACTACCACTACTATCTTACTGCTTACCAATCACTATTCCGAGGACTTCCTGACTATCCCTAGCTCTGCTAGCAATTCCTCATCCTGACTTCTCAACATCAGTCCTCAATCATCGGATGCTACATTTACCTCGACATCTTATATCCTTGATGAAATTAGCGTTCCGTCGAGGAATTCTTCGACTTGGTCCCCAAACCAACCGTCTACTAATCCAGAACATGTAACTAACATTGGGAAGTTTCCAAACTTCCAACTCTTGAATCCACACAACCCTTCATGCTGTCTCTACCACTGACTACTAACACAGGAACATCTCTTGCTAACCTTTCTCAAGATCCTTCTTCCGACTCAATAGAGTCCTATCGGTGGTCCTCCAACCTGGATTCCCAAACAGCTACTAACCATATCAATTACATGAACTAACTGCTGGGAAGTTCCCCAAACTCCCAATTCTGAACTCCTTGATCCACCCATTGCTATGCTACTATCCTCTCTTTTCAAGGATTGCGCACTCATTCCGGGTCAGCGTGCTCTTGCCCTCACATACTCGGAGGGTTCTCCTCCACTTCGATCCTGCCCACACCTCGCTGCTCAATGAATAGAAATCTAAATCCTTGCTACCATTCCATAATCAATCTGCTGAGGAATCCCATACTTACCATAGCTAGGGATCTAACCACTCCATTTCTAAAACTTATACGGCCCCGAACTAGCGAGACATGCCGAGTCCCTCCAAGGCATGCTACACTTACTGCACCCTAAGTAACCTTTTTCGATAAAACCTATCCCTTGACTACTAACCAAAAATCCAAGGTATGCAGATGGCATATAACTCGATCACAAACAGGTAATATGATACCCCAAAACATACTCTTATAAATATCGATGCAACAACATAACAATAATATCATGAATAATAATTGACAGGAAGGCAAAAGATACATACCTCCAACACCCGACGTTGCTTGGACCCTAGCTGCAATCAACCGGTACAATCTGCTTCGAGCCGTGGGCGCCCTAGCCCGGCCCCGGCAACCGCTGGTGGTACCCGAAGACATAGACGCAAGAGCTATCACCTGCTCTGCTGCATACACACCTGGACAGTGGGCCTTCCTGTAACCTCTCTGACGGCAATGGAAACATATCGAGTCAAGTCCCTGGGCGATGGTAGTAGTGCAATCCCTGCTGAAATGACCCATTCGGCCGCACCTGAAGCAGCCCAAAACACCACCACTACCCCTCCTGCACGCACCCAAGTGCGACCTACCACACTTCCCGCATCGACTGCGGCTCTGATAGTACCTCGATCTCCAATCCGACCCTTTGGGCCTCTTGCCCGAACCTGTAGCTACCTGTGACCCATCTGTTTTCCTCTTCCTTCCCGACTCCCTGCCCATCTCTCGCTCCTGGGCTATCCTATCGACCCCATCCATCATTTGAACAAGTGCTATCTGATCATGGAGCTTTGTAGTCAACCTATCAATAATCCTCGCGACCATGCCAGGCAACCCCTCGCGAATGCCTCGCGAAACCTCCTCAACTATCCAATCATGCAGAGGTCTCTCTTGAAGACAGGGTGCCTGACTCACTCTTGTCCCTTGATGGCGAAAGCTAGAAATGGGATCTCCCTGAACCTCATAAGAATCGGGCTCTAAACGAGCCCCAATCTGCCTTGAAACCACCCCGGCCCTAAAGGCCTCAAGATGACTATCCATAAGTTCCATAATGGCCTCTTTAACTGAATCGAAAATCACTGGAGTCTGATCGATAATGTTGCGCATAATCTCTGCAGAAATGAAATTCTTCATCTGATCGTCAAGCTGCCCGGGTCCAGAGCCCGAGCCAGATCCCTCCCTGGTACTTGAACTGCTAACTGGTATCTCGCGCAAAGTCACCATGCTGAAAAATATAACACACTACTGATCAATATACACACCGCTGCTGAGGGATCTCTCACACACTCTACTAGTTCCCTGGTTTTGTCTCGGCCCCTCTTGAATTGAGTACGGATCCTCTGCTTTCAGTAGTACGGGCCCATACTACCTTCCACATCTATCCGTACTTTCCTCAAGAGTTACCTCAACTCCACCAAGTTACTCTACTGCTACTGATCTCTACTACTCTCATCCTAGGCTTGCCCTAGGGAACCTCTAACTCCGTTCAAACCAGTCCTCAGTTGCTGAAGGCCTCATTGTAATACTAATTAGTCATCACCTGAATACCATCACATGTGATGAGGCTCAGATAATCGTTCGAGTAAAAGACTCGTCCCTACAACGGTTAGAATCAAACAAGAGATGCGCAATAGGGCCAAATCCAACACTCTGAGATTATTCAACCCTGATCACATGTGATGTGATGTATTCACCTAATGGCTAACTCCAATCACTCGGAGTCCCACAAAGCACAAAGCAAGCAGCATTCGGATACAGGAAACTACTCAAGAAAATTTATTCTCATAACGAGATACTGTACTAGCATACAATGCTAAGCTCATACTATCAGGCATAACCTAAACAGGCTATCCTACTATTGTCTACTCAATACTAGCATGCAAATCTTGTAAAGTTGAAACACATATAGCAGGCACATAAGGCATCCTCCTAGGTCCATAGTCCTATACTAGCATGTTGTTCTACTGAAACTGAAACTGAAACTGGAACTGAAACTGAAGCTGAAACTGAAACTGATAATCATCACATAAACTTGCATGGGTAATTTGGGAGTACTTACTTGAGCTCGGTTGATTGCATGCACCACACCCTTTTCTCTTTTTAAAGTTCTTTTCTTTCCAAAATTTCTTTTCACTTTTTCAAAAACTCTTTTTTTTTTCTCAAAAATTTCTTTCGAAATTGTTTTTCTTTTGAAAACCTTTTACCTTTTCCTTAGTTTGAGTTCAGACACACTCGAAGTGTATCCGAATCCCTCAAACCAAGGCTCTGATACCAACTTGTAACATCCCAAATATCACGACTAAAATTTTCTTTTTAAAACATTACTAAAACCATATTCATAAAAACCGTATCATAAATCATAACAAAATTTCCTAGCATTAATTCGAAATACAAACTTATTATCAGAGTAAAACATCCCAGGCTAGCTGACTATGGTGTGTGCACTGCAATCCTTCCGAGCTCCTCTTTTGAAAACTGATTAGGTGAAACCAAAAACTGAAACTGTAAGCACGAAGCTTAGTGAGCTCCCCAAACTACCACTTACCATACAATAACGTATAAAACACATATTGGGCCTTGCCCACTGCATCGGACCGAGGTCCAGAATAATTGGGGCTTTGCCCCCTGCATCGGACCGAAGTCCGGAAACTGACTAGGACCTTGTCCCCTGCATCGGACCGAAGTCCGGACTAACTGGGGCCTTTCCCCCTGCATCGGACCGAAGTCCGAAAACTGATTGAACATAGCATAGCATAACATATCAACTAGCATGAACACATATACTGCATACTGCATCGGGCCGTAGCCCGGAACACATAACACATAACACATGACACATGAATCTTGTCTAAGCCACGAAGGCATCAAACATACTAACTACTGCATTGGACCGAAGTCCAGAAACTACTGCTAATTGAACGGGCCGACATTGTAGCCTTAGACCCGTTCCTACTGGAAGGAAACTCACTTGAATTGCTGAGTTTTGCTGGTAACCCGCAGACTGCTAACCAACCACCGTCTGACACGCTGCTCCTCTAACTCTCTGATCTACCAATAACAAAGCGAAACTTAGCCTGACAGACCTCTAACAGTCAACTAACTCAACTCTGAACAAATTCAAAGTCTTGGCCAAAGTCAACCTTCCATGTTGACCCTACTCGCCGAGTCAGCCTACTGACTCGCCTAGTTCACTGATTTCTGAGTTCTATCCTGTCCAACTCACTGAGTCCCCACTCAACTCACTAAATTGAGCCTTTACTCGAAGGGTTTGGGGTTTCGCGACTTGACTCGCCGAGTCCAAGAACAGACTCACCGAGTCCAAGGCAATCTTCAACAGACACACCGAGTTGTTCATCCAACTCGTCGAGTTCGTTTCCATCTTCATACTACTCGCCGAGTCCACTCAAAGGGCTTTTCGAGTCTATTCAGATCTTAATCCATGCAGTGGCTTTTCGAGCCAAACAGGGCTTCCAACTCATAGATCCATACTTCTAAGGCCTATCCCTCACGTAAAGTGGCAAACTTACGTGTAGATCAAGAGATCTAAGCTTAAAACAATCCAAACTAGGGTTTAAGACAAAGAGGCTTCACTATCAACCCAAAAACAGATGCTTTATGACTTTCTAGGCCAAGATACACTCAGATCTGAAGTAGCAACTTCAGATCTGGGCTTCTAACTCAAAATAGTTCTTAAGCATGGCATAAAAGCCCCAAATCTCATAGCCAAGGTTGATCTATTAAACAAAAGAGGGAAGGTAACGATTTATTACCTTTAAATGCTCAGAAATGTTCCACCAACTCTGTATCCAAGGCACCCCTTCTTGCTCCACTATGACTATCTTCTTTCTCAAGCTCCAAAAAGCTTCACCAAGGGTAGATCTTGCTCCAAAACGATTATGACGGCTAGAGATTAGTGTTTTGTGCTAGAGAGGCAGTAAAGGAACCTTAGGGGATAGAATGAGATGTTTAAATAAGCTCCACGTCCTGGGTTTAGGGTTTTCCTTGTTCAGACCAGACTCGCCGAGTCACTTAGCTCGACTCGCCGAGTCCCTCCTTGGACTCGCTGAGTCTCCCCATAGAATTGGGGTTTCCTTTCTTTTCTTGGCTTTCCAAACTTTGGGTGTTACATTTATTTTGATTATTTTCTATGGTGTTTTATTCTATGAAAGAACACACTTGTATGAAATTATACTATTAATTCAATGGATGATGTTGTTGCTTGTTTACTACTTTGCACTGATATGACACTTTACGTGGCGTCCTCCTCCCCAGAACATTTCTGCGGTTCTCGGTTTTGGGGTGTGACACATAAGGATTAGGTTCTTTGAGAAAATAGATTTAGACCCATTTGGGTGTGGGTAATGTAATTTGGATGACCCGGGAGTTCGATTTGTGTTTTGGAGCCAAGGGGTATTTCGGTAAAGTGTCAGTTCAGGCTTTTATAAATTTTGGATTTTTGTTCTCAAAGGTTAGAATGAAGAAGTTATGCTTGTTCAGTTTTTGGTTATGCTGAGTATGATGGGCATACAGAGGGGCGTACGTTGGGCGTACTAATGCACCCTGTGTACACTGGGCGTAATAGAAGTATGTTGGGCATAAATAATCAGTTCCCAAATCCTATTTTCATCGTTTGAGCCCTATTTAAGTTCCTTAACTCCCCTAAACCCACTCCATTCTCATCCTCCACCCCTCGAACACCTCTTTCGTGAAACCCTAACCCTAGTTTAGCCTTGTGTGCTAAAATAAGGTGTTTTTGAGTGCTTTTGAGTATGCATGGTGCACCTTGGAGAAGAAGGAACTTCTTGCAGAAATGTTGGTTGCATTGGAGCTTTTAGATCTGGACTTTGTTCACCTTGATCTATCTTCAAGAGGTATAAAGTTTGAATTTTGATGATATATTTGTTAGATCTAACTAGTTTTGGATGTTATGAGGTTTTGGTTATTTTAGTGCATAAAGTTTAGATCTTGAAAGTTTGTGACCTTGTTATAGATAAAGTTGGAAAGTTTATCTATCTAAACATCATTTTGATTCAGATTGGAAAGTTAGAGACTTGTACTTAATGGATTAAGATGAAAAAGATGAACTTTTGGGTCCCTTTGAGACTTAAAGACTAGATCTTGTTGTTAGGTGTCACATCCCCGAACCAGACAGCGGAAACGTTCGAGGGTTCGCGTGACTCAAATTTCAAAATTCTTACATTTTTGATCCTTTTGGAAAAAAATCATTTTTAAACCCTGTAACAGTTTTGTTTACTCTTTTTACCCTGTTTTGGGAAATTTACCATTTTAATCCCTTGAAAACCATATTTTCGCAAATTTTGGGCCAATGGGCCGAAAAGCCCAAAAATTGGCCCATTAAGCTACAAATTACATTTCTAGTCCTTTAAAGAGTATAATATTCATAAAAACATTTATTTTTACTGTTTTAACTCTTTTGGTCCTTAAGAAAACCGTGAATGACAATTTTCAATCCAACTTTTGTTTATTTGACAATTATAGCCCAAAAATGAGTTTTATGTTGTAATATATTTTAGATCATCTTTATCTTCCTCCTTGAGCCATATATCTCGAGATTTCTTTCATTTTTGTTACATTTTTACCACATAAACACATGAAATCACACATAACATACACATACACTTACATCTACACATTTTACTTGTATTCTCCCCTATAAAACTTGTGAAAACTGAAAAGAGAGGGGTATGAACTCACATTTTCTTATTGTTTTCAATTTGAAGAAGAAAGGGAAGAGTTTGATGCCATTTTTCGGCCCTAGAAAGTTTTCTTGGGTTGATTTCGAACTTAAGAAGCTTCTAAGGAGTAGATCATGAAAATTGTGTGAGTTAGGAAGAAGTTTTGATGAAATAAAAAGACTAGGTTATGGATCTAAACAATAACTTACCAATGATGATGATTATTGTGGAACAACCTTCTTGAAAAGCCTTAACTCTCGAAAATTTTGAAGAAGTGAAGAAGTTGTTGTGAGTTCTTGAGAGAAGCTTAAGTGAATTGTGTGTGTGTATGTTTTTCCCTTTGGCCGAGAGATAAGAAGAAGAGAAGGAGAAGAGAGAGAGAGAGGTGAAAGGATGGATGCATGGAAGTATGTGAGATTTGCATGGAAATCCAATAGGTAATAAGGAGGTGGCTAATCCTCCTTAATCCCCTATTTTTTTTCTACTTGGGCCGAGAAAGGGAGAAGAAAAAGAATAGTTTGGGGCTTTGTGTTCTTTAGTCCATATTATGGGTTGATTTTGATGAATTTCGGCCCATTTTGGTCTTTGTAGATGGTTCACGGCCCAATATTTATCAAAGTATGAATTTTATGGCCCATTAGGGCTAATTAGATTTGTTATGGCCAAATAAGGCCCATTAAAGATAAACTAGTCCATTCTAGGCTTATGAGTCCCAAAATGTTAAGTTTCATGCAAATGGGTTCAATTAGGGTCCATTTAAGAGTTCTAAGCCCAAAATATTCAAATTGGAAGCTTATTGGTCCATTAGGCCCAATAAGAAAATCCTAGTCCAAAAAGGACTTAACCGGTATTTTTAGGGTTTCCAACTTTTGTTGACTATTTGAATGTTTGTATAGGGTATTTGATGGAATTTTGTTGTCATTGAACAAACACCATACATGTTTTCAAGTTTTAGCTACACTGTCATTCTTTGTTAAGTGTTTACAATGTATCAGAATTCCTAGTTGTGACATTAGGGCCATTCTAGTGGATAAAGTTGGAAACTTTATCCATTATAAAGCTATTATGAACTATAAAAATATGAGCTTGGACCTTCTATCCCTTTCATGCAAGAGTTGTGATGTCTTCTTGGGTTCAGAACTTAGGGTTTTGGACATTAAGCACTTTATAGCCATGCAAAGTCATAAGTTGGAAACTTTATGACTTAGGACATCATTTTGGGCTTGGATTTCGAGTTTTGGATGTAAGAAATTAATGGAATAAGATCTTAATGAAGTTTTGGGACTGGACTGTGTATGCTGGGCGTACCTGGTGGTATGCTGCGCGCACGTTTCCAACGCTTGCTTTTGGTCAACATCAAAGTACGTTGGGCGTACTCTCTTGGTACGCAGGTTGTACTCTGCTGGAAGAGATATTGTGTGACAACCCGAAATTTCCATTCTGTACAAACTATATCACTTCAATAGAAGTTGTAGCAGTCACAGTTAATTTTCAGACTTTTCGCGTAAGTTTGAGAAATTCAGGGTTTACACTTCAGGAAATATCAGGAGAGTGGGTGCACTAGGGTTTGGTGCAACACTGTTATTCCAACACTCTAATTTATTAGGGATCATTTCAGGAATAAAAATATTTTCTGCCAAAATATCTCAGGACTATAAATAGATTTCTAAACCAAAATCATTCATTATTCACATTTCCGACTAGAGAAAAGCCATTTTCTCTCTGACGGATCTTCGGGTTTTTATACCAAAACATGAGTAACTCTTTATAGTATTATTAAAAAGCTTTATACGTGCCTATAACATGTTTTAGAAGGCTAAAACATGAAATCTAGGAGTTTACACCTCGAGGTGTTCTTGAGCAGTAAACTCCCGAAACGAAGCCAAAACCGATACTTGTGTTATAATAAGGACTTAGATGCTTATGTATACATGTTAGGAACAAGAAAACAACCACAAATCACCCAAGTTTGGGGATTTCACGGCCCAAGAATTGCTTAGGCCGTAAACTCCCATTCCAAGCTCAAAATGGTGATTTAAGGACTATAAGACTTAAAGGCTTTTATCTAGGCTAATTCCCCAAGTAGAACAAGGTCTTAAACACATCAAATGACACAAATCAAAGTGAGTTTATGGCCCAAGAGAAGCTTAGGCCGTAAACTCCATAAGAATGGACAAAAGTGTGGTTTCAAGACACCTAAAGCCCTAGACCCCTTCATAGAATTGTTTCCTACCAAAATGAGGAACCTAAATACATAAAAATCACTCATCAAAGTGAGTTTACGGCCAAGAGAATGTTCTTGGGCCGTAAACTCAAAAGGATGGCACCAAAGTGTGCCTAGGGTTCTCATTTGCTTTAAACAATTGTCTAGAACATATCCCACAAGTGCAAGAGGCTTGAAAGCAACTAAAACCCACCATACTTAGAGTTTACGGCCGTAAACTCTAAGGGTAATAGCCTTGAGGCCGTAAACTCCTAATTGGAGTACTTCTAGACCTTAAACTCTTCCAAGGACTTAGCCACTAAGTTAGAACAATTCTAGAAAGCATTTGGGACTTCAAACACACCAAACACACATGTTTGGGAGTTTATGGCCGTAAACTCAATAGTTTACAACCGTAAACTCCATGTGTGATGGTTTAGAGAGAGTACACTCTCATATGGGGTCCTTTGGAAACCCTAAACACAAGTACCCTGTCCCACAATGGCTTAGATGCAATCCTTATGGCTTAAAATACTTATATAAAGTGTTTATATGCCTAGGATGCCTTAAACATTATCAATTAGTCAATTATGTCTAATTGAGTGCATATATATGTGATTATATGTTCATTAGGATCGTAGTGTGTTCACAAGTTCTCGCTTGACACCTAGCAATCCGATACCGTTCATTTCATCCCAATCACCAACTACAGGTGAGTTCATACCCCTAATCAATGTTTTATATGATTTTAAATGCTTTAAAGGGGGGGGGGGGGGATACAAGTAGAAACAACCATGTTATTAAATCATTGTTATATATTGTATAACTGTGTTTGTCATTTAACAGATTTCACATACTACAAAATGTGTTGCATAAAATGGTTTTAAATCTTAAAAACGCATTGTTACCAATTGTTTTACCTTTGAAATGTATATTATAAATGACATCAAGTCATTGTTAATTATTGTTCAAAAACCCATAAGAGGTCTTATAAAACCATTTTATATTATTGAACCAAACTATGCATGTACACTTATATTCTTATATATGTATGAATGTTATAGTTTACAGTTTTCATTTAGTTTCTCACACCCTTGAGTAATAAGAGTGTATAAACCTACTTGAACAACCAATTACCTTCCAGCAAACTATCATAGGGATAATTTGGAGATATCAAACATAAATCCTATTACTAGGAATCACACAAGAGTCAGTTCATTCATGAGTCTATACCAGTACATTACCTGATACATGACTACCTTTACATTTGATTACATGATACATGAGTACGTTTACATATACTTACATGATACATGAATACGCGTACATGAACGCATTACATGAGTACCTTTACGTAGATACACTTAATTATGTACATTAACATGAATACTTGTATCTCGAATTGCGAGGATGATTTATTAGTACTTTCTGTTTAAATCTTCCTGCATATCCCTAGTACCTCGGGATATCT
This sequence comes from Lactuca saligna, assembly GCF_052625555.1. Taxonomy (NCBI): domain Eukaryota; kingdom Viridiplantae; phylum Streptophyta; class Magnoliopsida; order Asterales; family Asteraceae; genus Lactuca; species Lactuca saligna. Next base: position 21,575,360 of record NC_136421.1, on the reverse strand, counting down.
AGACAGGACCCTATCCCCAGTACCTCGGGATACCTAGATGGGCCTCTATCCCATAGTACGTTGGGATATACGTACGGGACTAACCATTCCGGAACTCATCTGTTAGCAACAGTGGGTGATGAACATCTACGGATGCCTACGGTTATTACTTATATTAGGAATCAGTTACGGAACTAACCATTCCTCCATCTCCTGTTGCAACAGGAGATGAGATGAGAATCTTCGGATGATCATTAGGTTAACGTTGTTATGGGATTAACCCTCCCTCCACCCTGCTACCGCTACATAGGGTGAGTGGACAATCTTCGGATGTTCATCGGGTATACCTTTCGCTTCGGCGATGTCGTGGGAATCCTGGTCACCCAGGGTTAACACTTACATGATTATACTTTTCCTATTTGCTTTATTTTGTGATACTTTCACATAAATGAGGAGTTAGACTAAGTACTCTAGTACTAGTCAATAGAAAGGAAAATCTATCATATTACTTACAAAACATTCGGGTCTTGGTAGAAGACTACATTTCATACTTATAGAAAATAAGGGTTTTTCTACGGTTTTCATACGTACATCAACATTTTCATTTAACGACTTATATGGCCTTTATAACAGATTTTCACAAACAAGGCAATGACACTTATATACTTATGAATTCACCAGCTTTAAAGCTGATACTCGCTCTCAAAATAACTTGTATTCTCAGGTCATCAGTAGACAGGTACGGAGGACAAGTTTTTGAGAAGACGGAGCAGACAAGTCTCGTCTTTTATTTTGATGTATATTTTTGGTGTCTTACTACAATGAAAGAAACACATATGTATTAAAACTTTACTTATAATGCAATGGATGATGTTGTTGCTTGTTTATTATATTACACTGTTGTGATACTGTACATGACGTCTTCCACCCCTGAACGTTTACGCCGTTCGTGGTTTTGGGGTGTGACAGATTGGTATCAGAGCATTGTTTATAGTGAATTATGTATATCAACCCATAAAAGATATACTAACTATAAATACATGGGATTAAAACACTCTGTCTAAGAGTTATACTTTTAAATAATAAAATATTTAACAAAGTATATGTGCCTGCATTCATACTAAAACCAGTGTCACAATGACAAGAACAAAAGTATTACGATTGTTGAACATCACAAGTGAGCCTGGGGATATATAGTCAGTCTTGGGAATAGCATAGCCTGATCAACTATGCTGGTCCAAGGAGTGATTAGCATATTCCCAAGAATGGTTGTGAAGTGGCAACAAGTCTAAAAACTTACCAACACAACCATAAAGAAATACCATATGGGTATTTGATCTTACTGTAATTATCTTAGTTAGTTCGTCTATTTAAGCTATTTCTTATATCCCTTTTCTCGCGTAGATTAAGATGGCTGGAGTTCACCATGGTGATTCGTACTTCCCAAACCCTGGCAATGCTGGTTAGCTAGAGGCAGAACCAGAAGATGATCACCCAATTCCTTTGGATGATCACCAGGCTGAGGGCTTTTCCGATAGTTCGGACTCGGAGCCAGAAGTCAACAACCTACCCCCAGCTGCTCAAAACCCAAACCTGAACCCTCGCCCTGTGTTTCAAGGACCCACACCCTTGTGGGCCATTAACTTGACCGAATGGAGTCAGGAACAAGGTCAACCCATTCCCTACAATGGAGACAGAAGTTTCTACAACCTCACTGAAGGAGGTTCTGCTGATAGAGTACTACCAATCATAGTGTGTAGGATTTCTCGAAACACGATCATGGCTCAAGCGACTATAAATCAAGTTTCGGAAGTTGATGCCAACTTTGGTGTTAACACTGTCCACATTCGCTAACTAGAGTCTGTTCATGAAAGGACTCTAGTCCGCAATGCAAATCTGCAAAGGGAACTTGCTGAAACCCGAGCAGAAGTTAGAGAACTTCAAGCTCAACAAGCAAGGTCGGACAGGCGTATAAGGGAAATTGAATGTCTACTGTTGGGATCGAGGACTCATGCAAGCAGCTCTCGTCACCGATAGAAGCTCGTCGACTCATCTTTTGGATATAACCTAGTTTATGTAAAACTTTGGTCTAATTTCCTACCTGTATAAATCTTAGACCTGTTAGGTCATGGTCTAGTCTTAATTTTGTCAAAGTTTTCCAGCTTGGTTGATGTAAGGCCTACTTTTAGGCCATTTTTCCCGAACTTATTACATCTGTAATTCCAGTATTATTGACAGATATCTAATCATATGGAAATTATTATCCAAATGTTGTCACTTTCAGCTAGTTATTCTATTCATTCTGTTGTTGGACTATGGGGAGTTAGTCCATGGGACACATTCATAAATCATTTATTCTTATCCATGTCGTCATCTTTTAAACGTATAGTTAAAGATGCCTCCACGCAGAAGTACAAGGCGTAATCCAATCAACGAAACACCGATACCACCGCCTCCTCCACCACCACAACCACAAACTCAACCTCCTCTACCACCTAACCCCTTTGATGCCAACGTGTTCCAGGCAGCTTTCACAGCAGCAGTTGCAGCTGCTGTGTCAGCAATCAACACTCCTATCCGTAGTGGATCGGGAACAGGTGCACCTCCCTTGAACCACGGCGAAAGCCATGGACACCCTTGGGAATGCACCTACAAAGACTTCATGAACGCCAAACTCCGCAGCTTCAATGGTACTGGTGGGGTTATGGTGTTAAGGCAGTGGATCGAAAAGATGGAATCTGTCTTTGAAATCTGCGCTTGCCAGGAAAGCAACAAGGTCAAGTTCGCAGCTTGTACCTTTTCCGATAGAGCACTAACATGGTGGAACGGCCATGTTAAATCTCTAACTCTAGTGGTGGCGTATTCCATCAACTGGGAACACTCGAAGGACATGCTGATGAGAGAGTATTGTTCTCGGGGAGAAGTACAAAGGAACTCTGGAACCTGCAAATGGTTGGATCTGACATAGAAACCTACACGAATAGGTTCTGTGATCTGGCAAACTTATGCCCCGACATGGTTGCTTCCCAGAGCAAAAAGATAGAAAGATATATCTGGGGGCTGTCGCCCCAGATCCAGTCGAGTGTTATAGCTTCCAGGCTTATTACTTTTGATAGTGCTAAGGAACTAGCACAATCCCTCATTGATCACCGGAAACCTCATAACATAACAAGCCCTACTCCTGTACCACAAAATTCCAACCCCGACTACCACAAGAAGGGGTGGAATAAAAGGAAAAGAGGGGCCCTGCAAGGGTCCTCCAATAAGCAACAACTTGTGGCAATCAACGCTGCCACAGTAACTCCTGTTGCCCCTGCGAACCTTTTACCAGCAAAAACATATGCTGGGACTCTTCCGAAGTGCACCAAGTGCAACTTCCATCACCACGGACCCTGCAAGGAGATGTTCTGCTCTAACTGCAACAGGAAGGGGCACACTGCCCGTTACTGCAAGGCTCCAACAGCTCAAGCCGCCCAGGTTCCTAACACCGGTATGGGCCAAGCTTGCTACGGATGTGGCGAGGTGGGCCATTACAAGAGGAACTACCCTAAAGTGGGGATGGATGGCGGAGTGGGAAGAGTTATGGCCCTAGGTCACGAGGAAGCAGTAGCTGATCCTACGATAGTTACTGGTACGTTCCTCCTCGATAACTCATATGCTTGCATACTTTTCGATAGTGGAGCCGAGAAAAGTTTTGTAAGTCACAAATTTGCACACCTGCTTAAACAAAAACCATGTGCATTAGATAATTCATTCACGGTAGAAATGGCTAATAGAAAAACAGATAGTACAAACTGCATATACGTAGATTGTACCTTAACTTTAGATGGCCATACTTTCAAGATAGATCTCATGCCAGTCACAATTAAATGTTTCGACGTTATCATCGGTATGGATTGGTTGAGTCTTCTTCGCGCCGACATCTTGTGCTTTGAAAAAGCAATTCGTCTTAACCTTCCTAACAACGAAACCTTAATTATCTACGGCGACAAACCTAGTACGAACCTTCGTATCATTTCGTGCATTCAAGCCCAGAAGTGCTTGCGAAAGGAATATCATGCATTCCTAGCACACATCGTCGATACCAGTCAAGAAATGAAGGACATCCAGAGAATCCCAGAACTACGCGACTTTCCTGACATATTCCCAGAAGAACTTCTCGGTTTACCACCGCAACGCCAAGTCGAGTTCAAAATCGACTTAGTGCCAGGAGCTACCCCAGTAGCCAAATCTCCTTATCGTTTGGCACCGGCCGAGATGCAGGAACTTTCCGGTCAACTTAACGAACTTCTCAAGAAGGGATTCATTCGACCAAGCTTCTCACCATGGGGAGCACCGGTCTTGTTCGTCAAGAAGAAAGATGGATCGTTTCGCATGTGCATCGACTATAGTGACTCAACAAACTTACCATTAAAAATCGTTATACCTTGCCCCGCATCGACGATTTGTTTGATCAGCTTCAAGGAGCCAACTACTTCTCAAAGATTGATCTGCGATCCGGATATCACCAACTACGAGTGTTAGAGGAGGATATTCCCAAAATAGCCTTCCGAACTCGTTATGGGCACTACGAGTTTGTAGTGATGCCATTCGGATTAACTAACACACCCGCTGTATTCATGGATCTGATGAATAGGGTGTGTCATCCTTACTTGGATCAGTTCGTCATCGTCTTCATTGATGACATACTCATCTACTCTCGAAGTAAGGAGGAACATAGTCAACATCTCCGTAAAATCTTAGAAACACTGCAAGCGGAGAAGCTCTACGCGAAGTTCTCGAAGTGCGAATTTTGGATTTGACGAGTCGAATTTTTGGGCCATGTGGTTAGCAAAGAAGGTATACACGTGGACGCATCCAAGATTAAGTCCATTGAGAACTGGTCAGCACCAAAGACACCTACCGAAATTCGTCAATTTCTAGGTCTAGCTGGCTACTATCGCAGGTTCATTCAGAACTTCTCCATCATAGCGAAACCACTTACAACCCTGACCCAGAAAGGCGTGGCCTTTGACTGCGAAGAGAAACAGGAAAGAGCGTTCCAAACGCTCAAACGAGCCTTGTGCACCGCCCCGATACTATCCCTCCCCGAAGGGATAGAAGACTTCATTGTATATTGCGATGCATCCAACCAAGGGCTCGGGTGTGTTCTGATGCAGCGAGGTAAAGTCATCGCCTATGCCTCGAGACAGCTGAAGACACATGAGGTTAACTACACAACCCACGATCTTGAACTAGGAGCAGTTGTGTTTGCTCTGAAGATCTGGCGACATTACCTATATGGTACAAAAAGCACGATCTTTACGGACCATAAGAGTCTACAACACATTTTCGACCAGAAAGATCTCAACATAGACAACGACGGTGGGTCGAGCTACTCAGCGATTACGAATGTGAAATTCGTTATCATCCGGGTAAAGCCAATGTAGTAGCCGATGCCCTAAGTCGGAAAGAATATACTGGTTGTAGAGTCAAATCTTTGACTCTAACTATCCATTCACACTTGTCCACGCAAATTAAGGAGGCTCAGCTCGACGCTTTGAAACCTGAAAACGTGGCTGGTGAATCCCTTAGAGGGATGGATAAGAACTTGGAAGTCAAGGGTGGTGGAGCCTTATACCTCATGGATCGGATCTGGACACCGAAACACGATGGCTTCAGAGACTTGGTCACGACCGAAGCTCACAACACTCATTATTCCGTCCACCCGGGTTCAGATAAGATGTATCTGGATCTTAAAAAGCTATACTGGTGGCCTAACATGAAAGCAGATATTGCTACCTTCGTGAGTAAATGCCTTACTTGCGCAAAGGTCAAGGTCGAGTACCAGAAACCCTCCGGTCTTCTATAGCAACCGGAAATACCAGAATGGAAGTGGGAGCGGATCACTATGGACTTCATAACCAAGTTTCCCAAGACGACGGGTGGACTTGATTCCATATGGGTCATCGTTGATAGACTGACCAAGTCTGCACACTTCCTACCGATCAAAGAAACAGACAAGATGGAGAAACTTACCAGAACTTACATTAGGGAGATTGTAAGGCTGTACGGCGTTCCTTTATCTATCATCTCGGACCGAGATAGTAGATTCACATCGAGGTTCTGGCAGTCATTACAAAGTTCCCTAGGAACTAGGCTGGACATGAGTACAGCCTACCACCCACAGACCGACGGGCAAAGTGAGAGAACTATCCAAACCTTAGAAGATACATTGCGTGCCTGTGTGATTGACTTTGGAAAAGCTTGGGATACTCACTTACCCCTAGTCGAATTTTCCTACAACAACAGTTATCACACGAGCATAAAGGCAGCTCCATTCAAGGCCCTCTATGGCCGAAAGTCCAGGTCCCCTCTGTGCTGGGCTGAAGTGGGTGATACCCAGTTAGCTAAGGGACGAGTTCCCGAAAGCACTCTCACGGGTCCGAAAATCATTCGGGAAACGACAGAGAAGATCGTTCAAATTCGTGAACGATTGAAAGCCTCTAGAGACGGACAGAAAAGCTACGCTGACAAGCGTAGGAAACCTTTGGAGTTCTAGGTGGGCGATCGAGTCCTACTGAAGGTCTCACCCTGGAAGGGCTTGATACGCTTTGGAAAGCGTGGGAAGCTCAATCCAAGATACATAGGGCCTTTTGAGATTCTTGCGAGAATCGGCCCTGTAGCTTACAAACTCAATCTACCGCAAGAACTCAGTAATGTACATCCTACCTTCCACGTCTCGAACTTGAAAAAGTGTCTATCCGCCGAGACTCTTGTTATTCCACTCGACGAGATCGAGATCAACGAGAGCCTCAATTTCGTGGAGGAACCAGTAGAGATCATGGACTGAGAGGTTAAGCAAACAAAACAGAGCCGTATCCCGATAGTGAAGGTGCGCTGGAACGCAAAGTGTGGACCGGAATTCACTTGGGAACGTGAGGATCAGATGAAACTGAAATACCCTCACCTTTTCGCTTACTTATTTGTATTTCTTTAATTGCTTAAATTCTAATTTCGGGATGAAATTCCTTCTAACGGGAGGATGATGTGACAACCCGAAATTTCCATTCTGTACAAACTATATCACTTCAATAGAAGTTGTAGCAGTCACAGTTAATTTTCAGACTTTTCGCGTAAGTTTGAGAAATTCAGGGTTTACACTTCAGGAAATATCAGGAGAGTGGGTGCACTAGGGTTTGGTGCAACACTGTTATTCCAACACTCTAATTTATTAGGGATCATTTCAGGAATAAAAATATTTTCTGCCAAAATATCTCAGGACTATAAATAGATTTCTAAACCAAAATCATTCATTATTCACATTTCCGACTAGAGAAAAGCCATTTTCTCTCTGACGGATCTTCGGGTTTTTATACCAAAACGTGAGTAACTCTTTATAGTATTATTAAAAAGCTTTATACGTGCCTATAACATGTTTTAGAAGGCTAAAACATGGAATCTAGGAGTTTACACCTCGAGGTGTTCTTGAGCGGTAAACTCCCGAAACGAAGCCAAAACCGATACTTGTGTTATAATAAGGCCTTAGATGCTTATGTATACATGTTAGGAACAAGAAAACAACCACAAATCACGCAAGTTTGGGGAGTTCACGACCCAAGAATTGCTTAGGCCGTAAACTCCCATTCCAAGCTCAAAATGGTGATTTAAGGACTATAAGACTTAAAGGCTTTTATCTATGCTAATTCCCCAAGTAGAACAAGGTCTTAAACACATCAAATGACACAAATCAAAGTGAGTTTACGGCCCAAGAGAAGCTTAGGCCGTAAACTCCATAAGAATGGACAAAAGTGTGGTTTCAAGACACCTAAAGCCCTAGACCCGTTCATGAAATTGTTTCCTACAAAAATGAGGAACCTAAATACATAAAAATCACTCATCAAAGTGATTTTATGGCCAAGAGAATCTTCTTGGGCCGTAAACTCAAAAGGATGGCACCAAAGTGTGCCTAGGGTTCTCATTTGCTTTAAACAATTGTCTAGAACATATCCCACAAATGCAAGAGGCTTGAAAGCAACTAAAACCCACCATACTTAGAGTTTACGGCCGTAAACTCTAAGGGTAATAGCCTTGAGGCCGTAAACTCCTAATTGGAGTACTTCTAGACCTTAAACTCCTCCAAGGACTTAGCCACTAAGTTAGAACAATTCTAGAAAGCATTTGGGACTTCAAAACACACCAAACACACATGTTTGGGAGTTTACGGCCGTAAACTCAATAGTTTACAACCATAAACTCCATGTGTGATGGTTTAGAGAGAGTACACTCTCATATGGGGTCCTTTGGAAACCCTAAACACAAGTACCCTGTCCCACAATGGCTTAGATGCAATCCTTATGGCTTAAAATACTTATATAAAGTGTTTATATGCCTAGGATGTCTTAAACATTATCAATTAGTCAATTATGTATAATTGAGTGCATATATGTGTGATTATATGTTCATTAGGATCGTAGTGTGTTCACAAGTTCTCGCTTGACACCTAGCAATCCGATACCGTTCATTTCATCCCAATCACCAACTACAAGTGAGTTCATACCCCTAATCAATGTTTTATATGATTTTAAATGCTTTAAAAGGGGGGGGGGATACAAGTAGAAACAACCATGTTATTAAATCATTGTTATATATTGTATAACTGTGTTTGTCATTTAACAGATTTCACATACTACAAAATGTGTTGCATAAAATGGTTTTAAATCTTAAAAACGCATTGTTACCAATTGTTTTACCTTTGAAATGTATATTATAAATGACATCAAGTCATTGTTAATTATTGTTCAAAAACCCATAAGAGGTCTTATAAAACCATTTTATATTATTGAACCAAACTATGCATGTACACTTATATTCTTATATATGTATGAATGTTATAGTTTACAGTTTTCATTTAGTTTCTCACACCCTTGAGTAATAAGAGTGTATAAACCTACTTGAACAACCAATTACCTTCCAGCAAACTATCATAGGGATAATTTGGAGATATCAAACATAAATCCTATTACTAGGAATCACACAAGAGTCAGTTCATTCATGAGTCTATACCAGTACATTACCTGATACATGAGTACCTTTACATTTGATTACATGATACATGAGTACGTTTACATATACTTACATGATACATGAATACGCGTACATGAACGCATTACATGAGTACCTTTACGTAGATACACTTAATTATGTACATTAACATGAATACCTGTATCTTGAATTGCGAGGATGATTTATTAGTACTTTCTGTTTAAATCTTCCTGCATATCCCTAGTACCTCAGGATATCTAGACAGGACCCTATCCGCAGTACCTCGGGATACCTAGATGGGCCTCTATCCCATAGTACCTCGGGATATATGTACGGGACTAACCATTCCGGAACTCATCTGTTAGCAACAGTGGGTGATGAACATCTACGGATGCCTACGGTTATTACTTATATTAGGAATCATTTACGGAACTAACCATTCCTCCATCTCCTGTTGCAACAGGAGATGAGATGAGAATCTTCGGATGATCATTAGGTTAACATTGTTATGGGATTAACCCTCCCTCCACCCTGCTGCCGCTACAGAGGGTGAGTGGACAATCTTCGGATGTTCATCGGGTATACCTTTCGCTTCGGCGATGTCGTGGGAATCCTGGTCACCCAGGGTTAACACTTACATGATTATACTTTTCCTATTTGCTTTATTTTGTGATACTTTCACATAAATGAGGAGTTAGACTAAGTACTCTAGTACTAGTCAATAGAAAGGAAAAGCTATCATATTACTTACAAAACATTCGGGTCTTGGTAGAAGACTACATTTCATACTTATAGAAAATAAGGGTTTTTCTACGGTTTTCATACGTACAGCAACATTTTCATTTAACGATTTATATGGCCTTTATAACAGATTTTCACAAACAAGGCAATGACACTTATATACTTATGAATTCACCAGCTTTAAAGCTGATACTCGCTCTCAAAATAACTTGTATTCTCAGGTCATCAGTAGACAGGTACGGAGGACAAGTTTTTGAGAAGACGGAGTAGACAAGTCTCGTCTTTTATTTTGATGTATATTTTTGGTGTCTTACTAAAATGAAAGAAACACACATGTATTAAAATTTTACTTATAATGCAATGGATGATGTTGTTGGTTGTTTATTATATTACACTGTTGTGATACTGTACATGACGTCCTCCACCCCTGAACGTTTCCGCCGTTCGTGGTTTTGGGGTGTGACATATTGACTATTGGACCTTGACCAATTAACTTTGACTTTAACCAAGCTGGACCTTGAGGGTATTTTGGGGAGTTTGATTGTGTTTGGTCTTTTGGTTAGAGTAGGTGCTGATTTGAGAGCTGGGATTCGGAGTCGGGACTTCATCAACTTTTGTCAGGTTTGTGAAGTGAGTCTTCCTCACTGTACTTTTGGGTCGAAGACACCAAAGCCGACCCATTGGATTGTATATTGGTTTATCGCATGTTGGTACTTTTTAGTGATCTTTTAGATTTGTATCCGGTGTATAGGATGATGCTATGCTTAGTGGCTTGTAAGATCTGCCTGATTTTCTGTTGATTGGTTATATGTCGTTGTGGTGTAGGTAGGTTGAGACTGTACTACTTTATGCTGTCAGTCAACAAACCCGGTAATGTTTATATCGATACGTGGTTATGGTTTGCTGGGCTTATATGTGTTTTTGATATGTATATGTTGATATATTGTGTGTGGTTGGGTTGAGGCAGTCCTACTATTTGCTGAAGGCCAAGAGACCCAGGGTATCCCGTATAGACTACAGGCCTGAGGGGTGTAGCAGTCAAGCTGAAGGCCCGGAGAACGTTCTAGATAGGCTGAAGGCTCGATGGGGCTTACTAGTCATGTTAAAGGTTCTGTGAGCATACCAGATAGACTGTAGGCCGGTGGGCGTTCAAGTCAGACTAAAGGCTCTATGAGCGTACTAGATAGACTGTAAGCTTGTAGGCATTCCAGTTAGGCTGAACGGTCTGTATGCATGTTTTTGTTTACTAGGTCATTTGTTTGTGTGATGGTATTTTGGGGGAACTCACAAAGTTTTGTGCTTACAGTTTGGTTTATGGTTTCAGGTACCTTAGTAGACAGTGGCAGGGCGAAGGCGTGACCGTACACATCCTTTGTTTTACAACTGACTGGATCTTCGGAGACTCTGATTTTAAATAACGTTTTGAAAATAATAGTTTGTAAACACTTTTATTAATAATTGCGTCGTTTTTGAAAGGTTTAAATTTGTTGAAAATTTTGGGCTGTTACATCATGAATATATTTGGTTAAGAAATTTAACTCATCATATTCGTAAGAATTATGATCTAACTTCTAACAGGGACGTTCCAACCATACAATATGAAAATAATGCGGCTTGTATAGCCCAATTCAAGGAAGGGTTTCATAAAGGAAGACAAAACCAAACATCTATCAATAAAGTTTTTTTTTTCCTTCAAAAAGAACGTGACATCAACATCTAGAAAATTCAATCAAGTATCAACTTGGCCGACTTGTTCATTAAAAAGCTTTCTACATCCAAATTTGAAAACATGGTATGAAACATTTGCATACAGTGCTTTAAGGATATCAAGTGATGTGATGATTATAGGAGTTGGAAACATATCGTATTCTTTTTCTTAACTATGTTTTTCCAAATGAGTTTTCTTAGCAAAATTTTGAACGAGACAAATGTTCCCAATATCTATTGTTAATCATGTATTTTTTTTTTTCCTTAATAAATGGTTTTTCCTATATTGTTTTACCTATTAAAGTTCTAAGAAGCATGATACTTTCGTCATTCAAGGGGGAGTGTTATTAAATATTGATTGGATTCCACATTTCTCTCATTATTCTCTATCATTATTTAGCATTAGTAGCAACCACTTTAATGCGTTTTATGAATGTAATAATGCACAATCATAATATACATTCATATTATAAATCATCTTTTATCTTATTTTGTTAGTATACACAGTGAACCATAAGTATTAAAAAGTTAATAACTTCATCATAAATTTTAAAATAAAAGTTCTCTTCACTATCATACATCATATTTTATAATAAGAGTTTTTGAATTATATTTTTTGGTTACCCAATTTTTGCTTTAGACAATTACTGCTAAACTTCTACTAGCTACCAATTTAGTCCCTCATTAACTAAAATGTTCACGAGAAGAAACTTTCAAATAACTTTATCAAACTACGTACCATGGATTACAACTGTTGAAGAATAGATATTTAGTTCAAAAGATTTACTTCAAATTTTGAACTTCATGATATTACAACTTAGAAACTTTTTTGTAACTCTTCCCAAAGCATACATAAATGATAAATCTAAAAAATGGTTCGGTTCATCGATATCGTAATTCTATTCTTCTATTTAGTTTACGATGTGGCGTACGTCCTGTATCCTATGTTCCCTTTTTCTATATATGAAAAAATTACGTGTTTTCTATACATAACAATAGTTCTTTCTTTTCTCTTACGTATGAAAATGATGGTATATCTTATACTTTATGTACATGTGTTGGACGGCAATAAAATGACGTGTAGTCTATTCTGACAATGATGATCCTCTTCACCCCGTTTTTTGGTTTCTATTTTTGCCCTTTCCAAATCTTTCCGAATCATCCAAAATTCTTGAAAACTTTAACACAAAGAAACTAACTTCCAAACACAAGAAGCTTATATTGACAAAATAATTGACCCCTTGAGCATGCTTAAGAGCCATCTTACATATAAAATATGGCCAATTTCGACTTCTTATATCTTGACTCTCTCAAACCTTCCCAAGAATATCCAAGATATTCTTCTTTGTAAGAACAGTACGTATATGGGTTTTCCACATGGTTAAGTTGTTTTTATGTCAAAATTAAAATAGCTTTATCAGTTTTCAGGTTAAAAGCAGAGGAAACCATTTTGACTAACTTATATAAATTGGATTGTTTTGGGCCAGTTTTTAAATTTTTAACAGGTTGAAAGGATAAAACAGACAAATCAGCTGATAAAAAGAAAACAAGCTGAAAAAAAGCATTCAAATGATTCCAAACCAGGTACAAAGAATATGTTTTTAGTCATTCTCTCTAGCGAACATATTGAATGGATAATGTTTAAGTTTATACTAAAATAAGTAATCATGTTACCAAATAAGGCTATCCGGAGTCGTTAAGCCGGAAAAATTTCGTGGTCTCCGGCCACGTCACTATCAACCCCGACGACCGCCATCCATGACGATGGCAACAGCGGCACGTTGTGGTGGTGTTTACGTGGAAGCCGGACACATCACCACCTCATCCTATTATGAAGTGTGTTCCTTGAGATAAATATCGACTTATATATACTTTCCTTTTACATCTAATTTGTTTTTTTTTTTTTTAATTATATTTAATATATAAAGTTTTATAATATTAATAAAGAAAAATAAAATTGTATTACGCACACTAATTCACTCCATAGTCTATACTAAACTTGGCCTCTGTAAACTTGGTAACTTGGTTTTAAAATGGCGTCTTCAAGTTTTAAGTAAATTAAAAATCACCTCTCTTTTACATCTAGTTTGACACATTGTTCAATTAAAGTAGGTATTTTAAAGCTCAAATCTTAACACTTTTATTTGTCCTTGTCAAATAGAATACTAGTATATGCTTGCACGTGGTATATATAAAGCGAATGGCTTGAACTCTTGTGTATTGTGATCAACCACCATAGTTGTTTGACGTTGAGCTTCAAGATTTAAAGAACTCAATTTTCATGGAGTTTCGTGCTGGTTGTGTTATTCGTTATCTTATCTTTTCCAGTTTTGTAGCAAGCGGCTATGGTGTCACCTTCTCTTCCCTTCACAAGACTCTTGTACTCTCAGCTTCTTCCCCAAAAGGCCATGGTTCTCTCTCTCTCTCTCTCTCTCTCTCTCTCTCTCTCTCTCTCTCTCTCTCTCTCTCTCTCTCTCTCTTACACACACACACACACACACACACTTGGAATCTCAGCTTGTTCCCTAAATCTTGCAGTTCTAACAGCTGGGGAGGATGAACTCATAATCACATGGGCATTCAACGAAACATTCCCAAAGGGCATAGATTCGACCTACAAGACCATCAAAGTGAAGCTATGCTATGCACCAGTTAGCCAGAAAAACCGACCATGGCGCAAAACAGTTGACGACCTAAACAAGGACAAAACATGTCAACACAAGATCGTTGAAAGGCCTTACACCCCTTCAAATAATTCGTTCACTTGGAGAATTGAAAGAGATGTCCCTTCTGCTACGTTCTTTGTGAGGGCATACGCGCTTGATAGTCAACAAGTCCAGGTAGCCTATGGTCAAAACACGGATGCAACCAAAGTTACTGACTTGTTTCATGTTGAAGCCATCACGGGTCGCCATAAGTCGATTGATGTTGCATCGATTTGTTTTTCTGCATTTTCGATTGTTTCGTTGGTTGGGTTTTTCTACATGGAGAAGAGAAAGGCGAAGGTTGTACAAGATAAGTGATGGTCGAATGGTGGAAACACACAATAATTCAAGTTTCGTGCAAACGAGTGTTGTGTTTTCACAAAGTTCAGATCTTTGCGTGGGCTATATCTAGAATGATTTATATCAAACCAAACGTTAATAAGGTTTCCAAACAAATAGAAACTTAACCAAAAATCCAAAAGAAATAACAAAAAACGTTAAATAAATTTAAATATATTAAAAAAAATGTTAAGGTTTAAATCATTTTTATTCATTAACTTATTTAGGTGTTTTATTTTGATGGTTATATTTTTTTTAAACTATCATTATCATTGAATTTATTTATTTTTGTTATTCTAACGATAGCTTTATAAAATGGAACAACATTGTCAATGTATAATGACCAAAATAAGAAATCCACAAAAATTTAGTACTAAAAATGACACGAACCCAAAATATTATGTTTAATTTTCATTTGATCGACTATGAGTATTTTTTTTACCCTTGTATCTTCTTTATATATACTCATAATAAGAAAATAGGAATTCAATGGGGTGGATTTAGGGGGGTCACCGGTGGCACCGGTAACCCCTAAATTTTCTGGTCGTAGTGGAAAATTTTTTGAAATTAAAATATATATATATATATATATATATATATATATATATATATATATATATATATATATATATATATATATATATATATATTTTCTATTATCATGCAACCCCTAACTTTCCCGTGTAATCCTTACTGTAAAATCTTGTGTCTGCCCCTGGGAATACATGCTCAATTTTCAACCTCTTCTCCCAATATCTTCTCTTCTCCTTTCTACACACATTTATCTTCACTATTTTTCCTGTATAGTTGTAACATCCCGGAAATTCAGAAGTAAAGTTGAAGGGCTAAAAGTGTAAATAAGAAGGTCGACTCGGCGAGTCGATGGATAGACTCGACGAGTCGAGTCGCGTTTCAGGTCGTGTGTTAAGTGACCAACTCGGCGAGTCGCATGGGTGGACTCGGCGAGTTGGTGCTGTGTAGAGAAAACCCTAATCCCAGGGGTTGAGCCCTATATAAAGAACAAAATACCCCCTCCCCAGCCTCTTTACTCTCCCTTGAAGTCCAGAAACCATAACATTCGTTTGTGAGAGAATTAGAGAGCATTTGGACCATGAAAGAGTGTTTGTTGAAGAAATCCTTGAAGACTAAGAGGCTTGGAGCAAGGGGATTTGCAAGGTTTTGGCTTATTCTTCTGTTGGAGTTTTCTCTTGAGGTAATGATTCATTGCTTGAGCTGTTATCCATCTAGATCTATCATTTTGTGGGATTTTTTGGAGTATATCTAGTGATGTCTTGAGTTTGGAGGTTGGATCTGAGGTTGCTACCTCAGATCTAGTGTAGTGATGATCCTAAGGAGCATAAAGTCCCTATTCAATAGCTGTTCATGGAGCCTTTTAGTCCCAAACCTTAGCCCCAGAGTATATTATGCTTAGATCTCCTTGGATTCACATAAAGTTTGCCACTTTACATGATGGATGGCTTGTACAAGAGTAGATCTATGGATTTAAGACCCTGCATGGCTTGGAAAGCCTCTGTATGGGTTAAGAGCTAGTGGTACTCGGCGAGTCACATGGGTGTACTCGGAGAGTTGCTTGACGATAGGCAACAACTCGACGAGTTGGTAGAACAACTCGGCGAGTTGGTTGAAGATAGCCTTGGACTCGGCGAGTATGTTCTTTGACTCGGCGAGTCTGTTCTTTGACTCGGCGAGTTTGGTCGTGAGGTCCTAACCTTTCCTAGTTGAGTTGTGAATCGGTGAGTCAAGGGACGACTCGGTGAGTTGAGCAGGAAGTGACTCATAGTTTGTGGGACTTAACGAGTCTTGGGGCGACTCGGCGAGTTGGGACGCGAGATGGGAGTCTTCAGAATTGAGGGACTCGACGAGTCTTGGGGCTGACTCGGCGAGTAGGGCCAGTCAGGAAGTTTGACTTTGACTGAGGATTTTGACTTTGACCAAGAGTTGACCAGTTGACTTTCAGGGGTACTTTGGTTGGTATTGTCAGTGGTGGAGTTTGTGTCAGAAGTTAGAGCAGCGTGATCTTATCTTTTCAGTCAGCAGTTGCAAGGTCAGTTATCCTCACTATATCAATAAGTTCTAAGGCACCAAGGTCGGCCCTTTATTGGATTGTAATCCGAGTATCATTGTTATGTTGTTGCTTTGCTAGGTTTGCATCCTGGTAGTAAGGATGGTATATGTTAGAGACCTGGTTAAGGTCGGTAACCTGGTATATAGGATGATGCTATGCTAGTAACCGGTTAAGTCGGTATCCTGTTTAGAATATATTATGTTATGTGATCTGCTAGATCGGTTTGACTGGATGTGAATTGTTATATGATTTTATGTTTATGTGCACATGGGTATCTGAATGGGGTTGGGTTGAGGCGGGTCCTGCTTTGTGTTGTAGGCCAACACACCCAGGGCGGACCGGCTAACCCGAAGGCCCAGCGAGCGGTCCGGATAGGCTGTAGGCCCCACATGGGCGGACCAGCCGTGCCGAGGCTCGGAGAGTGGACTAGGCCGACTGGAGGCCCGATGTTAGCGGACCAGTCATACTGTAGACTCAGAGAGTGGACTAGGTGGGTTAAAGGCCCGATGCGGGCGGCCAACCACACTGCAGACTCGAGGGATATGGCTAGACTCGGAGGGTGGACCAGGTGGACTGAAGGCCCGGTGCGGCGGACCAGTCACACAGTAGACCCAAAGTGCATGGATGTTCTGTTCGGTTATGATATGTTATGCGTGGTATATGTGGTTGGTATTTTGGGGGTATCTCACTAAGCTTTCGGGCTTACAGTTGTGGTTTATTGTTTTTTAGGTACTCCAGGAAACCGTGGCAAAGCAAAGGCGTGATCGTACTGCTCCTCATGTTTATGTTTTACGATATGGTTCTGGGAAGACTCTGATACTAATTGTATTGAAAACCTTTTTATGATAATTTAAGGAAACTAGGTTGTTTTTGAAAAGTTTAAATTGGTTTGAATTTTTAGAGTGTTACAAGTTGGTATCAGAGCCTTGGTTTGAGTGAATTGGAGGAACATGTGTGTGAATCCAGTATCAAATCATGGACAGTTTTCAAAAGATAATTTAAAATGGATTTCAAAATGAGTAAAAGAGGACGCGGAGGTCCGATCAGCCGGAGCCAGTAAGTTGTCCCAAAATACCATGCAAGTTATTTGTTTATGTGTTATGATAGAACAGCATGCTAGTACTAGGCTAGGGAGCTTCAGGAATTGCATGATAGTGTTGCCTGATTTGTGATGCCTGCTAACCTAGGGTTTCTTTCTGTATGAGATTTCTAGTGTTCCTCTAGGAGTGAGGGTTGGGTGCTTGGTATGCTTGTTCTTCACTAGGATGTTGTGGTGATACTTGGTATAAATATGGGTAGGTGTGGAAGGTAGTATGGGCCCATACTACTGAAAGCACAGGACCCATACACGTATCAAGGAAGTCACAACCCCTAGGGCGGTGTTGAGTGTCGGTTCCCGGGTTAGTGGGAGGTATCTGATGTCTGCGATATTTTCTTTCAGTATGGTGGTTTCGAGGCATGCTAGGAGCGGATCCGGATCAGGATCGGGAGCAGGAGAGGGCGATCAGGGTGGGTCAGCACCACCCGAGGTTATCGGTCAGATGAGCACAGACGAGTTGGATGCTAGGATTCGTGAGATCCTGCATGATGAGGTTGCTGCGATGTTCCGGGCTGAGTTGCTGGAACTGTTTGGGTCGATTAAGACCTCTATGGTTGAGTATTTTGATGAGCGTTATGCAGCCGTTACAGAGACGGCTGTCGTAGCAGCTACAACGACTGTAGCAGCGGCAGGGGGAGGAGCTGGTAGAGGTTTTCAGTATCGGGACTTCGATAATACGAAGCCCCCTACCTTCGTTGGAGTTCAGGACTCAATTTTTGCTATGAGATGGTTATCAGGCGTGGAGGGGTGTTTCTTCACGTGCTCATGCCTTGCTGATCAGAGGGTGAGGTGTGCTTTGAACCTTTTGAGGCTCGGGGTGAAGGATTGGTGGAAGTTGACCACAGGATCGTATTTTGATGCGCAGCGAGCTGCGGTTTCTTGGGATCAGTTCAGAGAGATGTTTAGTACTCGCTATGTTCCGCGAGTTGAGAGGGAGAGATTAGCTCAGGAATTCCTGGAGCTGAAGCAGGATTCAAAGTTAGTGACGGAGATCACCAGGATGTTTACTGAGAGGGCGATGTTTTACCCTGAGTTTGCTTCTGTGTGGGCCCAGATGTCCTGATATCTGAGTATGCTGAAGAGGGATATCAGGCAGTTTGTGTCTACATAGAGGTGCGAGACATTGTTGGAGTTGGAGGAAGCCGCTACCTAACGGGAGTTGGAGACCGAGTTACAATTGAGAGAACAGAGGCGTGCTCCGGTACAGTTGCAGCAGGCGCCGAAACGGTTTAAGACCGTTGATTTCAGTTTGAGTAGTCAGAGCAGTCGTACTTGTGAGAAGTGCGGGAAGGGTCATGTCGGAGCTTGTAGGTCCGGTGGTGCATGCCACAAGTGCGGGAGAGAGGGGCACCACGTGAGGGATTGTCGTCAGTCAGCCCCAACCCAAGATATGAGGATTTGCTATCATTGTCATCAGGTTGGT
This sequence comes from Lactuca saligna, assembly GCF_052625555.1. Taxonomy (NCBI): domain Eukaryota; kingdom Viridiplantae; phylum Streptophyta; class Magnoliopsida; order Asterales; family Asteraceae; genus Lactuca; species Lactuca saligna. Next base: position 21,556,257 of record NC_136421.1, on the reverse strand, counting down.
CACATGAGGGCCAACTGTCCACAGCTGGTTGGGAGGTCGGTGCAGGCTCCAGCACCGACCATGATGAGGATTACGGGTGGAGTTCAGGGTGGAGCAGAGCCCCTGAGGGCTCAGGGTCGTGCTTTTCAGCTTACAGCAGAGGAGGTCAGGGCAGTGCCAGATACAGCTGCGGGTATGTTTCCTCTTTGATATTCTGTTATCTTGTGATTATTATGGAGTATTGGATATCTTCTAGTCTCGTTGTGTGATTTTTGGTATTATATTTGTGTTCCTTGAGGGTTATGGTATGGTTAAGGGTTTTGGTATTGGGAGTTTCGTTGGTTATCATCCATGGGGTTTATTAGTGGGAAATCAGGCTTTTGGTCGAAATGTCGGGTAGCATCTGCAGTCTGAAGAGTGGTTAGCTGAAGGTAGGGCTTCTTTCAAGTCTGAAATGATCAATGTCGATATGTAACGACCCGTTCCCGGTATGTTGATTTATTGGTAATTATAGTGAGTTTTTCAAGAGGGACTCGGCGAGTTCTAGCCTGACTCGCCGAGTAGCGTCGCGCCTGAGGGCACGCGTGAGCCGGGGACTCGGCGAGTCCATATCCCTGACTCGGCGAGTCCATTTGTCTGGGTGAAACCCTAAAATCCCCGGGTTGCCCACTATTTATACCACCTTATAGCCCCCATCCTCGCCTCCCTCACCCTGAGAACGCAGTGTTAGAACCCTAAACCTCCCTTGAAGAGCTTATATGTGTTTTGGTGCCATTTTGTGAAGGTGTGAAGAAGGAGAAGAAGGAAGAAGCAAGGAGAAGTGTTATAGTGCAAAGATCCAAGGCCAAATCAGAGTTAATTGAGGTATTTTCGGAGTTCCATCTTGTTATATGCTTTAAACTTCCATTAGAGCTCTCCTAAGAGCTAGTTGATGCTTGTTCCAAGCCTTACACTTGCATGAACGCCTTATTAAGTCGAAATAGCTATGGATCTGAATGTTGGGGTGTTGTAGAGCCCAGATCTACTGTCTTTTTAGAGTTATATTGCATGATAACCATAGATCTACCCATTTTGTGCATCTTTTAGCCTTATTTCCCTTATTCATGAGGTTGTACACGTAAAGTTGGAAACTTTACGTGGTAAATCAGCTTATTGGACCCAGATCTATCAATTGTATGTGTTGGATTCAAACAAAATCAAGTAAAAATCAGTTGCATGGCGGCAACTCGGCGAGTCGGAAGAACGACTCGGCGAGTTGGGTCGCGAGTTCCCGATTCCTTCGTTTTTTTCAGTGTCGAGTGAACCCAGTGAGCTAGAGAGTGGACTCAGCGAGTTGAGGGTGAACTCAGGGATGGAGGGACTCGGCGAGTTGTTCATCAACTCGGCGAGTCCAAGGCAATCTTCTTAAAGATCAAGAACAACTCGTCGAGTTTGTTCATCCGGCTCGGCGAGTCGGATGAAGATTGTCTGAGTTCTTGGATCAAGAGGGTACTCGTCGAGTCGATGCCAGACTCGACGAGTAGCAGTGAGTAAGAGTGAAAAGTGAGAGTGGGACTCGGCGAGTTGGGTGGCCCAACTCGGCGAGTCAGCCCAAAAGATAATTGACTTTGACCGAGGGTAAAAGAGTCATTTTACCCCAAGCACAGTGTTTAGTATTTGATTGAGTGTGTTTATGGACTTGTAGCCGAGGAGATTCAGGAGCAGCCGCCGTTAGCTTTCCGAGCCACACACTCAGCAGCCAGTTTACGAGGTGAGTTTCCTTCCAGTAGGAACGGGTCTAAGGCCACAATGCCGGCCCGTTCAGTTAGCAGTAGTTTCCGGATTTAGGTCCGATGCAGTAGTTAGTATGTTCGATGCCTTCGTGGCTCGAACAGGATTTGTGTGCTATGTTTCATGTGTTAAGTATTATGTGTTCCGGGCCACGGCCCGATGTAGCATGTCGTATATGTGTTATGCTAGTTGATGTGTTATGCTATGCCATGTTCAATCAGTTAGTTCCGGACTTCGGTCAGATGCAGTTAGTTCCGGACTTCGGTCCGATGCAGGGGACAAGGTCCCAGTCAGTTCCGGACTTCGGTCCGATGCAGTTAGTTCCGGACTTCGGTCCGATGCAGGGGACAAGGTCCCAGTCAGTTCCGGACTTCGGTCCGATGCAGGGGACAAGGTCCCAATCAGTTCCGGACTTCGGTCCGATGCAGTTTCCGGGCTTCGGCCCGATGCAGTGGGCAAGGCCCAATATGTGTTTATATGTTATTGTATGGTGTGTGGTAGTTTGGGGGAGCTCACTAAGCTTCGTGCTTACAGTTTCAGTTTGGTTTCAGGTACTTCCGCAAGCAAAGGGAAGAGCTCGGGGTGACAGCATCGCACACACCACAGCATAGCTTTTATCCTGGGGATGTCTTTGATGTTTTGGATTGATGTTGTATGATACAGTTTTCCGCACAATATTTTATTATGTTTTGGGGATACATCGCGTATGTTTTATGTTATGATACTTATATTATGGTTTTGATTATATTGAAAAACAAAAATTTTTGGGTCGTGTTTTTGGGTCGTTTCAAGTTGGTATCAGAGCCCTGGTTTGAGGGATTCGGATACACTTCCGGGTGTATCTGAACTCAAACTAAGGGAAATAAAAGATTTTAGTAAAATAAGAATGTTTTACAAAAAGAATTTTGAAAGCACTTGGAAAGAAAGAATTGTTTTTAACAAGATAGAGGTGTGTGCATGCGGTCAGCCGAGCTCAAGTAAGTACTCCCAAATTACCCATACAAGTTATTTGTTCAGTTTCAGTTTCAGTAGAACAGCATGCTAGTATACGGCTAAGGATCTAGGAGAATGCCTTATGTGCCTGCTTATGTGTTACAGCTTTATGAGTATTGCATGCTAGAATTGAGTAGACAGCAGTAGGATAGCCTGTTTAGGTTATGCCTGATAGTATGAGCTTAGCATCCTATGCTAGTGCAGTTTCTTGTTATAAGAATAGTTTTGCCTGAGTCTATTTCCCTTGTCCGAATGCTGCTTGCTTCGTGCTTGGTGGGGTTCTGAGTACTGGGAGTTAGCCATTAGGAGAACACGTCACACCACATGTAATCAGGTTTGAATAACCCCAGAGTGCTGGAACTGGCCCTATTGCGCAGCTCTTGTTTGAGTCCAACCGTTGTAGGGACGGATCTTTTACTTGAAGGATTATCTGATCCTCATCACATGTGATGGTGTTTAGGTGGTGGCTAGCTGGCATTATGAGGAGACCTACAGCAGCTGAGGACCAGTCATGTTGAGCTTGAGGTTTCTCTAGGGCAAGCCTAGGATGAGAGTAGCAGAGAATGGCAGTAGTAGAAGTGACTTGGTGGAGTCAAGGCAGTTCTTGAGGAAAGTACGGATAGATGTGGAAGGTAGTAGGGGCCCATACTACTAAAAGCAGAGGATCCGTACTCGAATCAAGGAAGGCCAAGACAAGACCAGGAAGCTAGTAGTAGTATCATGATCCCTTGAGATATTTCAGTGTTCTGATGTGGTTATGATATGTTTCAGAATGGTAGTTTTGCGTCCGAGAGCAGCAGTCGGCAGCTCAGATGCCAGAGGGGGATCAGGATCGGGATCAGGCCCGGAGGTCGGGCAGATGGATGAGCAGACTAGAGAGTTCCTTTCTTCTGAGGTTACCAGCATCATACTGGAGCAGACTCCTGTGATCTTCGGTTCGATCAAGGAGGGTATTTTAGAGCTGATGGATGAGAGATTTAGTACTTTCCGTGCTGAGATGGCGGCCGTGATGGGGTCGCGCACACTTACGTTCCGGGAGTTCAGGGAATGCTGGGCTCCAGACTATCATGGGGCGCGGGACCCCATAGCGAGTACCAGATGGTTGGCGGATGTGGCCAACGCTTTCCGCACTAGCAGGTGTCCCGAGGGGGACAAGGTTAGATTGGCGTCCTGTCTTCTGAAGGACAGGGCACGAGATTGGTGGGAGGAGGTCGGACATGCCATCGGGGATGATACGGCATTGGATGCCATGACCTGGGCTGATTTCTCTACCAGGTTCAGGGTGGAGTTTGCACCAGTCATTGAGGTGCAGCAGTTAGCTAGGGAGTTTCAGGACCTTACCCAGACTACAGAGACAGTGGCGGAGATCACCGTCAAATTCAGAGAGAGGGACCTTCTTGTTCCTCAGTATGCAGCCGATGAGGAGATGAAGAAGGCCCGTTATCATGAGATGCTGCGGAGTGACATTCGCATGTTTGTGAGCCGGTCCAGTTGTAAAACGCTGGACGACATGATTGCCAGAGCTAGAGAGAGGGAGATTGATCTCGAGATGGAGAAGAAGAGGAAACCGGAGGCATTTTCGGGTTCAGGCAGTGTGGGCAAAAAGCCCAAGGTTTCAGATCACAGGTCTAGGGGTCAGCAGAGCCACGATCGGTGTGGCAAGTGTGGGAGATTGCACGAGGGGGCGTGCAAGGCAGGGAGTTCCGGCTGCTACAAGTGCGGTCGGACTGGGCATTTGAGTAGGGATTGTACGGCCCCTGCTACTACGGTTACAGCATCAGATCTGATTTGCTTTCAGTGCAATCAGAGCTTATATGTGTTTTGGTGCCATTTTGTGAAGGTGTGAAGAAGGAGAAGAAGGAAGAAGCAAGGAGAAGTGTTGTAGTGCAAAGATCCAAGGCCAAATCAGAGTTAATTGAGGTATTTTCGGAGTTCCATCTTGTTATATGCTTTAAACTTCCATTAGAGCTCTCCTAAGAGCTAGTTGATGCTTGTTCCAAGCCTTACACTTGCATGAACGCCTTATTAAGTCGAAATAGCTATGGATCTGAATGTTGGGGTGTTGTAGAGCCCAGATCTACTGTCTTTTTAGAGTTATATTGCATGATAACCATAGATCTACCCATTTTGTGCATCTTTTAGCCTTATTTCCCTTATTCATGAGGTTGTACACGTAAAGTTGGAAACTTTACGTGGTAAATCAGCTTATTGGACCCAGATCTATCAATTGTATGTGTTGGATTCAAACAAAATCAAGTAAAAATCAGTTGCATGGCGGCAACTCGGCGAGTCGGAAGAACGACTCGGCGAGTTGGGTCGCGAGTTCCCGATTCCTTCGTTTTTTTCAGTGTCGAGTGAACCCAGTGAGCTAGAGAGTGGACTCAGCGAGTTGAGGGTGAACTCAGGGATGGAGGGACTCGGCGAGTTGTTCATCAACTCGGCGAGTCCAAGGCAATCTTCTTAAAGATCAAGAACAACTCGTCGAGTTTGTTCATCCGGCTCGGCGAGTCGGATGAAGATTGTCTGAGTTCTTGGATCAAGAGGGTACTCGTCGAGTCGATGCCAGACTCGACGAGTAGCAGTGAGTAAGAGTGAAAAGTGAGAGTGGGACTCGGCGAGTTGGGTGGCCCAACTCGGCGAGTCAGCCCAAAAGATAATTGACTTTGACCGAGGGTAAAAGAGTCATTTTACCCCAAGCACAGTGTTTAGTATTTGATTGAGTGTGTTTATGGACTTGTAGCCGAGGAGATTCAGGAGCAGCCGCCGTTAGCTTTCCGAGCCACACACTCAGCAGCCAGTTTACGAGGTGAGTTTCCTTCCAGTAGGAACGGGTCTAAGGCCACAATGCCGGCCCGTTCAGTTAGCAGTAGTTTCCGGATTTAGGTCCGATGCAGTAGTTAGTATGTTCGATGCCTTCGTGGCTCGAACAGGATTTGTGTGCTATGTTTCATGTGTTAAGTATTATGTGTTCCGGGCCACGGCCCGATGTAGCATGTCGTATATGTGTTATGCTAGTTGATGTGTTATGCTATGCCATGTTCAATCAGTCAGTTCCGGACTTCGGTCAGATGCAGTTAGTTCCGGACTTCGGTCCGATGCAGGGGACAAGGTCCCAGTCAGTTCCGGACTTCGGTCCGATGCAGTTAGTTCCGGACTTCGGTCCGATGCAGGGGACAAGGTCCCAGTCAGTTCCGGACTTCGGTCCGATGCAGTTAGTTCCGGACTTCGGTCCGATGCAGTTAGTTCCGGACTTCGGTCCGATGCAGGGGACAAGGTCCCAATCAGTTCTGGACTTCGGTCCGATGCAGTTTCCGGGCTTCGGCCCGATGCAGTGGGCAAGGCCCAATATGTGTTTATATGTTATTGTATGGTGTGTGGTAGTTTGGGGGAGGTCACTAAGCTTCGTGCTTACAGTTTCAGTTTGGTTTCAGGTACTTCCACAAGCAAAGGGAAGAACTCGGGGTGACAGCATCGCACACACCACAGCATAGCTTTTATCCTGGGGATGTCTTTGATGTTTTGGATTGATGTTGTATGATACAGTTTTCCGCACAATATTTTATTATGTTTTGGGGATACATCGCGTATGTTTTATGTTATGATACTTATATTATGGTTTTGATTATATTGAAAAACGAAAATTTTTGGGTCGTGTTTTTTGGTCGTTTCACGATATGTGATTTTGTGAAGGTTGTTCGTTCTAGTGGGAATCAGTTCGCGTGTAAGGAAATGTGTTGTGTAGGGATGTTAAGGGAGGTCGGTTATGGCGATTGGTGGTTGATAGTCAGCCAAGAGCGTAGGCTAGTATAAGCAAGCAACAGGCAAGCGAGGCGAGATATAGACCAAGGGTTTTGTAAAAAGGGCGACTGATTGTGGAAGAACTAGGATCAGGCCGAGATTGAGTATGTGGGATGGAGTTAGAGTTCGAAACCCCTAGAGGGCTAGAACAGTATGCATGGGAGAGTTTTCCAAAGGGATAATTTGGGATGATAAATGCTAGTCGAGCAGTCCGAACAGACTGAAGGCAGGTGGGCGTACTAGTCAGGCCGAAGGCTCGGGGACGGTCCATACCGGCTGAAGGCCCTGGAGGGCGGTCCAAACATGCTAAAGGTTCTGAGAGTGGTGCAGATTGGCTGAAGGCCTGGTAAGGCGGTCCAGTCATGCTGAAGACTCTACATATGTTGATAGATCTGTTTGAGGAGGTGGAATGAGTATGTTGCGATGTGATAGCATCAGAAGGTTTGGCCCCGGGTATTGATCATGATTAGTAGAAGGTAGTGCATGGACTCGAGGGTCCTTGCGAGTAGGTTTAGAGCATGTGTGGTGAATGGAATAGCGGTTATGCTAAATGGGAATGGTGTAGCATTGGGTGAGCACTGTGGCACTTGTTGTAGTGACAAAGCGGCCAAGTAGATTTCCTTGGATAAGGAAAGGGAAAGGTATGTAGCTCCGAGAGGGAGTGTAAGTTCACGGAAGTGAAAGCAGTAGCGTGGAGGTATGATTGAGGTGTTCCAAGCATGGTTATTGAGCAGTGTGTTTGCGCCGGTGGTATGGAATCACATCCAGGTTGGATGTCTATGAGGGACACGGAAGGAATTCTGAGAGTGCAGAGCCAAAGAGGCTTGGGAAGGATGCAAGGATGGAGCCTTGGATTCCCAGTTTGGTGTGAACAAGAAATTATGCATGTAGCGGTACTTCATCCTGGGGGATGTTTGGATGTGTCGTCAGTACATCGGGTTTTCCCAACCTGAGAATGCTAGAGCTAGTTCAACATGTGTATGTGATTGCGAAGGAGAACTCATGGGAGTTGCTCTAAATATGAAGGATGTGTCATCCCATCAGCATGGAAGGGATAGAGTTGGACTCAAAAAGGGAGAAGGTTAAGTCTCTGCAGTGGATTCGGTGAAGGATATGGCTAACGAGGAAAATGATAGCAGTGCGGTACCGGATCGGGATCCCGGTGGTTCAAGGTTATATCTAGCTCGTAAGAGTCAAGTGATTGTTGTGATCTGGAAAGAGTGAAGTACCATGGAGTGGTACTCGGTTGATAAGTGTGGTTATCAGAGGATGAAGCCGGTGGCCGGTTTGAGGTGGTGGTCAGGACACCGCAAGGGAAGAGTTGGGTTTCGGGTTTCGATGGTAGTGTTTTGAGGGACCTGGTTTAGTTAATACCAGGTGGTGCATTGCGAGAACAGTTTCTGGAGTTGTGTTGTCGCAGGCTTCGAGGACGAAGCTTAATTTAAGTGGGGGAGAATTGTAACATCCCGGAAATTCAGAAGTAAAGTTGAAGGGCTAAAAGTGTAAATAAGAAGGTCGACTCGGCGAGTCGATGGATAGACTCGGCGAGTCGAGTCGCCTTTCAGGTCACATGTTAAGCGACCAACTCGGCGAGTCGCATGGGTGGACTTGGCGAGTTTGTGTTGTGTAGAGAAAACCCTAATCCTGGGGGTTGAAACCTATATAAAGAACATAATACCCTCTCCCCAGCCTCTTTACTCTCCCTTGAAGTCCAGAAACCCTAATATTCGTTTGTGAGAGAATTGTATAGCATTTGGACCTTGAAGGAGTGTTTGTTGAAGAAATCCTTGAAGACTAAGAGGCTTGGAGCAAGGGGATTTGCAAGGTTTTGGCTTATTCTTTTGTTCGATTTTTCTCTTGAGGTAATGATTCGTTGCTTAAGCTGTTATCCATCTAGATCTATCATTTTGTGGGATTTTTGGGAGTATATCTAGTGCTGTCTTGAGTTTGGATGTTGGATCTGAGGTTGCTACCTCAGATCTAGTGTGGTGATGATCCTAAGGAGTATAAAGTCCCTGTTCAATAGCTATTGATGGAGCCTTTTAATCCCAAACCCTAGCCCCAGAGTATATTATGCTTAGATCTCCTTGGATTCACCTAAAGTTTCCCACTTTACATGATGGATGGCTTGTAGAAGAGTAAATCTATGGATTTAAGACCCTGCATGGCTTGGAAACCCTCTGTGTGGGTTAAGAGCTAGTGGTACTCGGCGAGTCACATGGGTGTACTCGGCGAGTTGCTTCACGATAGGCAACAACTCGACGAGTTGGAAGAACAACTCTTCGAGTTGGTTGAAGATAGCTTTGGACTCGGCGAGTCTGTTCTTTGACTCGACGAGTCTGGTCGTGAGGTCCTAACCTTTTCTGGTTGAGTTGTGAATCAGTGAGTCAAGGGACGACTCGGTGAGTTGAGCAGGAAGTGACTCAGAGTTCGTGGGACTCGACGAGTCTTGGGGAGACTCGGTGAGTTGGGTCGCAAGATGGGAGTCTTCAAAATTGATGGACTCGACAAGTCAGCGGGCTTACTCGGCGAGTAGGGCCAGTCAGGAAGTTTGGCTTTGACTGAGGACTTTGACTTTGACTTTGACCAAGAGTTGACCAGTTGACTTTCAGGGGTAATTTGGTAACATTTGGTATTTATTGAGTTCGGTCTTCTGGTATTTTCAGTGGTGGAGTTCGTGTTAGAAGTTGGAGCAGCATGATCTTATCTTTTCAGTCAGCAGTTGCAAGTTGAGTTATCCTCACTATATGAACAGGGTCTAAGGCACCAAGGTCGGCCCTTTATCGGATTGTAATCCGTGTATCGTTTTTATGTTGTTGCTTTGCTATGTTTGTATCCTGGTAGTTAGGATGGTATATGTTAGAGACCTGGTTAAGGTCGGTGTCCTTGTATATAGGATGATGCTATGCTAGTGACCGGTTAGGTCGGTATCCTGTTTAGAGTATGTTATGTTATGTGATCGGCTAGATCGATTTGATTGGATGCGAATTGTTATATGATTGTATGTTTATGTGCACATGGGTGTTTGACTGAGGTTGGGTTGAGGCGGGTCCTACTTTGTGCTATAGGCCAACATACCTAGGGCGGACCGGCTAACCCGAAGGCCCAGCGAGAGGTCCGGATAGGTTGTAGGCCCCACGTGGGCGGACCAGACGTGTCGAGGCTCGGAGAGTGGACTAGGCCGACTGAAGGCCCGATGCTGGCGGACTAGTCATACTGTAGACTCAGAGAGTGGACTAGGTGGGTTGAAGGCTGGTGCATGTGGACTAACCACACTGCAGATTCGAGGGATATGGCTAGACTCGGAGGGTGGACCATGTGAACTGAAGGCCCGGTGCGGCGAACCAGTCACACAGTAGACCCGAAGTGCATGGCTGTTCTGTTTGGTTATGATATGTTATGCGTGATATATGTGGTTGGTATTTTGGGGGTATCTCACTAAGCTTTCAGGCTTACAGTTGTGGTTTAATGTTTTTCAGGTACTCGAGGAGGCCGTGGCAAGGCAAAGGCATGATCTTACTGCTCGTCATGTTTATGTTTTACGATATGGTTCTGGGAAGACTCTGATAATAATTGTATTGAAAACCTTTTTGTGATAATTTAAGGAAACTAGGTTGTTTTTGAAAAGTTTAAATTCGTTTGAATTTTTAGAGTGTTACAATAGTCTTTTATGGTACCAAATCATTGCTATAGACTCTGAATCTTCACATTCTCTTTCTTGTCTTGTATAACCTAATGCCATCATAGCCCATATTTATCTTACCAAAGACAACTATGTAAACATAAGTACATTTTTCAAAACCCTTGTTGATGGTAAAAATAATCCTTATAATGAAGCATGATAGAAGGCTATATATTTGATTTGTCGTTGGATAAAAGGAAACATTACCCTAACAATTCAACCTTAGTTAAACTCATGTGACATGGATCTACGACGTTGAGTGTCTTGGCTAAGCAATTTGGCTGCACATCGACAATCCAAATTAAAAACCTAGTAGAGTGTATTCATAACTGCAAAAAACCAATGAACCTTTCTATATCAAACTATTTTCTTCCAACCAAAAACTAGTTCTTACTCACCCACTGCTATACGAAAACCACTTAAAGACTTAGAACTTATTCAATGTATTCTTGGTTGGCTTGGTGCAGAATCCAAAGAATTTCTCACCGTGAAAACTCCCGTCTTATTTCAGAAAATCCCTTAATGTTGATATATTGACAAAATTACTTCTTAATGAAGAGATGTTACAACAAAAGTTTACAATTCCAATTGAGCAGTACATAACCCTAAATACGACCAAAACATGCCCATCTCAACCTAATTTATCTCTTTGTTCCAACAAAAATAGTAATCGGGAGGACAAGGTCGTGATTATAATAACACAAGTAAAAGTGGAAATTAGGGTAGTCAACAGTGAAGCAACAATTATAGTCAGAATAACAAAGGTAGTCGTAGTGGAATTAGTTCTACAAGAGGTTCATCTGGAGGAGGAATTTCCCATCATAAGGGAATTCTACATACACAATCCCATATAGGTCACTTTCTAACCACAATACTACAAGTCAAATGTGTTATCAATATGGACATGATGATAGAGGTGGAAATCAGTTTAGCCATAATTAAGCAACAATTACATTTGGAAAAACAAAGGTAGTCGTAGTGGAGAGGTTCATCTAGATGATGAAAATATCATTGTAGTGGAATTTTACCTATACACTACCATATATACCCTACTTTTCACCCCAATATTGCATTTCAGCTGTATTAACAATATGGACAAGATGTCAAAGTATGTGTACATCGTAACAATACAACTTACTTTTCACAGTTTGAACTATACGTCTTAGACTCAAGTACCCCTCCAATGTAATTGGGTATTCACCATATAAATGTAAAAGTTCAATGATTTTTGGTAATGGTAAAAGCTTTCCTATTGTTTAGATGTGAAGAATTAAGAAAATATGTGTTATTGTATCCTACATCGATATAACACATTATTATATAGTTATATAGGTTTGAGACTCCTATCTCTTCATAAATGAACCTTTTGGAGAAATAAACTTGGGTTCCACATATTTTTACACGGTATCAGAGCCGGTATCATGCATCTCTATCGTTCAGTACATACCCGCATATCCTTCTCCAACCTTCGACTCTAAAGGGGAGTGTTATTGTATCCCATATTGATGCGACATAGTCTTATATGGCGATAGATGTTGGAGTTTCCTCTCTCTCTCTCTCTCTCTCTCCATAAACGGATCTTTTGGAGAGTCAATATTAGGCTTCACACACACACATATATATATATATATATATATATATATACACACACACACAATAAGCTCTTAATGAGTAAGGTGTTCCTGATGACGAGCTACTAATGATGCGTTGCTGAGAATATGTAACGCCCGTAGATCCGGACTAGTTAATTTAGAGATAATAGGGGTCGAAAATGGCTTTTTGACAAAATATTATTTAGAATAAATAATCTTAACCAAGTTGTAGAATACGTCTCAAGGGTTTCATACATATAAACAACGCCGAAATTCGACTTATAACAAAGAAGTTATAGTCCGTCGAAGTTTTACGGCAAAACCGGCACGACACCGGTATACGTAAATAGTGAATTTACGATGGAGGAATTTTTAGCCTTAGAAATCTAAACAAAAGTTGTAGTACACGTTAAACTGAGAACATACAAAAAAAAAAGAATGCCCACTGACTTCGTATGAGGAAGTTATGAATTTTCTAAGATTTGACTTAACAGTATACAACCCGGAACTCGAACTTCAGATCAAACGGGTTTTGGTCTACGCGGCCTAAATGTGAAATGAATACCTCATTAATAGGAACTCAATGGTAAAAAGATAGACAAAAATAGAGTACGTATGTAGAAGTTATGAATTTTACGCAGACATTTAACAGTATAATCTCCTCGTATTGTTAAATTTAAGATCGGTCGAGAATTAGCCGACGGGGTCAAAATGAAAGTTGTAGATCTTTTTTTTACCTGCGCGTGGATATAAAGAACAATAAAAAATGGAGCTCGTATGTAAAAGTTACGTATTTTAGAAGTCGGAAATGTGTTGTGCAAAAATGGGTGACGTGACACAATCTTGACCATTGCTTTCTCCCCAAGTCTTGCCACCAGATGGTGACATGTGGCACCAAGTTCAGCCATATTTCACCCTATAAATAGAACCTCTGTCACCCTCATTTTCTTCACACCTTTTCCATTCTTTCTTCTCTTTACTCTCTCTCTAGAACCTCTCTCTAGCCCCGAAACCACCCGAAAAGCCTAGGGAACCTCCCTAGCATGAGGCGGAAGCCTCAGAGTGCTCGAAGGCTTCGAGAAGAAGAGCTTTTCGACTTGGGAACGCTGCTCCAAGAAAATCCCGGTTTTCTATAAAATCCGCTGTAAGTGAGCTACGCCTACGCGATTTTTAATATAACTTTTATTTAATTATAGTAACGTTATTGGGAACTTAAATTAGTACTTGGGCTATTATTATGGGTTGTATAAGTATTTTTTTTAACGCTTGTAGAATAGTAATAATAGCTAGACTACTAATTAGTCTCGGCTAATAATAGACTAAACTCTAGTGGTAATAATACTAGGTTTTGTCGAAGGAAATCATTTTTAAGATGCAAAGCGTTGTCTGAGTTCGGATGTAACGATCCCATTTTTAAGACCAAAAATTTCTTTTTAAGTAACTGACTCATAAAAATATTAAGAAGAAAATACTTTGAAATCACAACATCTTATAAAACAATGTATCATGTCTGAAAACCTAAGTCATAAAATAAGAACATGTCAGAGTACAATCCGAAAATATCCATAGTGAGGAAAAACAATGAGTGTGCGTATGATGTGCCGCTACCGTGGCAACTCCTTCCCCTTTGCTGAAGAGGTACCTAAAACCAAAACTGTAAACTGTAAGCACGAAGCTTAGTGAGTTATCCCATCGTACCGCATACCATACAATCACATAACATACACATACTGTCAGGCATATCAGGGTGCCCGACCTACCCCTTCGGTCCTCTCGACCGAATGTTGCCTAGCATACCTAGGTGTTGCCCTTCCCTTTGGTCCTCTCGACCGGATACTGCCCAACCACTACAAGAGAAACAACCTTTTACGACACACAATTTATGACACACGCTGATTAAAGATACGCAAAAGTGTGTGCCCTAAAAAAGCTGTCAGATATTTAGAAATTTGAAGAATTTTGGACGCGCATTTTTGCGTGCCCCTAAATTTGTGTCAAAAAAAAAACACGGAGGGCACTTATTAAAAAGAGCGTGTCGTATAAGCATGTCGTTTTATAATTTTTTAGGAAACGCGTGTTCTCTATTAATAACAAAGAGGGGAAACGAAATCCCAAAAGTTAAAAACCCCGCATTGTGTTCTTTTCTCCCTTGTTTTCACCAGTCGAAAATCCCTTCTCCTTACAAGCCCTACGTTCGATTGACGCAGAAGCAGGTTTGATTCTTCTCTTATATGTTATCTTGAGCTTGATTTTCGATATTAGAATAGAATGCAGGGGTTATTTTTTAAACTATCCTAAATTCCACAAAATCGTAGGAACCATTCTTGCTAGGGCTTTTTTCAAGAGCGAAGCTCTCGGTGTTCTTTAACCTCTACAACAATCATCGATCATGACTGTACTTGAATAGTTGAATGTACCGCTTTCTTAACACGCTTTCTTGCTCATATCTATCTCTGATTATACCTCATGACTTCCACACACAAACACTATCGATCATGAAACGTCTTCAAGGTAATCGTCATTCTCCCTCTTCTTCTCTATCCTCTTTTGTTACAGACGAGCAACCTACCGCCTCCACTACCACCATCACACCCTTCTACTATGCACTTCTTCCATCACCCTATGAGAAAAAACCTAAAACCTTCTACTGCCATCACATCGATGCTTCACCTGCTGAATCTATAGTTACGCCAACTACCTCGTCATCCAACGATCCCAAGCAAAACCTAAACCATGTCATCAATTCAATTCAGAAAACCATTGGAACCATCCTTCGGCTCTACCTCACTGTCTCTTCCTTCAATGTTTTCTCCTAACTACCACTTCTCCAACGCCTGTAAGTTATTTACCTACGTATTATCAATTTGATGTATTTTCTAAACACGAGTGTGTTTCAAGATTGCGATACTGACTCTCTGTGTCAAATAAATTCTTAATCAAATCATCTACTTTTACTTATGGAATCTGGATAATTTTATTTTCTATGTATGCAGAAACACACTTGTTATGGAGATGGATAATATGGTGAAAGTGGTACCTCTGTCTGTCTCTACACATAATGTGTTTCGTAAAATGCCCCAAAGAGTATTTTTTCTGATTACAAGTTTTTTATGTTTAGGTACAAGTCAATGCTAAAGAAAGGGGCGTATATTCTTTTGATCAAAAAATTATCTGAAACAATATTTAATTTTACTGCTGAATTTCATTCATGAGAGATTATGTTCCATCTACATTTCGAGTGAAAAACTTTCTTTTGAGCAAACGAGTTATTATTATAGATGAAAAAGGTTTAGCATTTTGATGACTTTAAAGTATGTGATTTGTAATTATAAAGATGTTACATAACGTAGGGAACACGTTTTGAGGCTGATGAGGAGATGTGTGGGGATGATGAGGATAGAGAGGCTTTGCAGGGGACCATAAAGAATATGCAAGCCAATACAAGAGCTCGGATTCAGGTCTATTTAAGTTTCTCTATTCTGCATGAGCCTATCTTCTATATTGAGTGTTAAAGTCTCTCTATTGAGGACTATACTTGAGAAGAGAAATGATTATAGCTGAAAAGATTATTGTACCTGTTATCAGGTGATACCACTACACCCACCCCTGGTGATACTTCAACAGAGAGGACAGTACAGATAGATGGATCCAGTGAGCAAATTGAGGTTGCAAAACAGTTGGTTAATGAAGTAATCAGTGAGGTATGTGCAGTTTTACAAGGAGACCAAGCATCAGCTTGGGTTCAGAAACTGTATGCTAGATTGCACTTGCTTTTCAGTATACATAACATCTTTATTCTTACTTGGATGACATAGTATACTTTGATTGCTCAATATGTGAATCCAATGGCTGCATGATTCAAAATGAAACTCGTTAAAATGTTTTTTTTTTAAAGAACTTTCTACTAATTAAGACAAATTGGGTATCTTTTAGTTAAAGGTTCTTACACCTCCCATTTCTGCCTTTCTTATTTGGTCTGTTATTGTAGAATATATATATATATATATATATATATATATATATATATATATATTGAGATCATCTTATACCATCATCCATAAACTTGATAAATTGCCACCACGTGCTTATATTCCCTATATTCTACATGTAGAATCTAAGGTTGTAGATTTCTGTTGGTGCTACTCTTTGGAATGAACAACTGTCTGAATGGTAAATGCATGCAGATACATATATTTGTAACACCGTAAAATTTAAAACAAATTTTCACATTTTTAAACACATTTTATCAAACACATTTAAAAACAAAATCCCATTGTTTCAATACTTTGGTTCCCAAAATTATATTCCCAAGATCAAATACATAAAAATCTATGCGTGTGTACGAGTCATGCCGATGCCTTCCCGCGATCATCACTGGTACCTGAAACACATAACACATAAAATTGTAAGCATAAAGCTTAGTGAGTTCCCCAAAATACCATACATAACACTGCTAGCCACTCAAGGCTATAACTCTGTGGGCCCGTGGGCCCTAACTCTATGGACCCTCTGGTCCTAACTCTGTGAACCTTTCGGTTCTAACTCTGATATACTCTGACATAAACATGATATAAACCACAGAAAACAATGTTGTATAACATATCACATAATGGCATACGATAACTCTAGCACATACCTCTAGTTACCACTCTAGGTAAAGTATAGTGAGAAGACTCACCTCAGATGTCCCGGTAAATCACCGACTCGGTAGAAATACGATCTAGCCTCCGCCTAAACACATAAAGTAATACTCTCATAAATATAACTCTCAGAACTAGACTCTACTCTCTCTAAGCACCCTCAGAAGGGTAAAAGACCATTTTACCCCTCCTTTGGCTCAAAGGCCCTCATTGTTGACCAAACCCTAAAAGTCAACCAAAGTCAAGGGTCAAACTTTCACCCGACTTGGCAAGTGCACTTGGGCAACTCGACGAGTCCACCTGTGTCCACTTAACTCTTTAGTCCCATTTAACACATCGAGTCCCTCCCTTTACTCGACGAGTCCCCAGGTAAGAATCGTAGGGCTACCCCGACTCAACTCGCCGAGTCTCAAGAACAACTCGGCGAGTACATGCCATGCACAAACTCCATTGACCTCCTGAGGTTAGATCTGTTCCTCAAATCCATATATCTATCCTTCCCAAGCATAAAAATCACGTAAAGTCCAGACCTTGACACTTATATATCATCTAGATGGTATCATTTGGAGATTTAAAACTAAAAATGGCATCCTGAGCTCATAACTCCCAAGATAACTCATAAAGCTCTAAGGGTTAAGGTCTCTGGACCTCTTTGAGTCCAGATCCAAAGCATAAACTCAATAAGGGACCAATTGCTTCACATAAACATCCTCAAAGCAGGTTAGAAAACCCTAACTCTAAGTATAAATACCAAAACTGAAGAAGGTCCGAATAAATACCTCAAGTTGAAGTCTCTGAACTCTGAAACCACTAGAACCACACCTACTTCAGTCTCCTCTTGCTCTTGATCACCTTCTTCTTGCTAAACCAAAGATAGAAAGATCAAATATGGCTTCTCCTTCCTCCCAAACGATCTATCTCACATAGGATGCTATCAAGGGACTGGTAGCCGCAATGGAAGGCTTCTCCTGCCTACCCTCGCGATTACCCTGAAAGTTCCAATATATCGAGGCCCCAACTTGCCCCTCTTCCTGAATCAGATCACTCCTTTCCAAGGAGAGACCTTCAAGAGTACGAAGTCACCGACCTAAAACTTGAGCTCTGACCGACACCTATCCGCGTAACTCTTATGACGACTCTGAGTGGTCAACAACCTCTGCCTGACCTGCTGTATCTGCTCAGTTGTCTGAAGTACGATCTCTGTACTACCCATTACACATTGCCCCACCTCTCCCCAGCAAAGGGGGGTCTGACACCTCCTCCCATACAACAGCTCAAAGGGTGGCATACCAATGCTCGAATGATGGTTGTTGTTGTATGAAAACTCTACCAAGGGAAAATATGTGTCCCAACTCCCGCCAAAATCTAAAACACATGCTCGGAGCATATCCTTGAGTGTCTGAATTGTCCGCTCGCTCTGCCCGTCAGTCTGTGGGTGATATGTGGTACTAAAATGCAACCGCATACCCAACTCCTCATGAAATTTCTTCCAGAACCTGGAAGTGAAATGCACATCTTGATCCAAGACAATCGAGATCGGAACTCCATGTCGCGATACCACCTCTCTCACATACAACTCTACCAGTTTCTCCACAGAAGAGCTATCGCTAATGGCAAGGAAGTGAGCGCTCTTTGTCAACCGGTCTATAATCACCCAAATTGTATCGATACCCCTCGCAGTCCTTGGCAATTTGGTGATAAAGTCCATAGCAATTTGTTCCCAATTCCACTCGGGAACCTCTAACGGCTGTAACTTACCATGCGGTCTCAGGTACTCGGCCTTAACCCGGCGACATGTTAGGCACCTCTCAATGAACCATGCAACATCCCTATTAATACAGGGCCACCAATACTCCTTCTTTAGGTCCAGATACATCTTAGTGGCCCCGGGATGGATAGCGAACTTCGATCGATGTGCCACTTCAATCAAAATGGTATGCTTCCCGCCCACAAACGGTACCCAAATCCAACCCTGAAATGTCATAAGTCCCCGGGTATCGGTAACGAACTCCGATACATACCCGATAACTCGCTCCCTCTTTTGGTTTTCTGGTGTGACAGCCTCGGCCTGGGCCCCTCGAATGGTGTCCAACACCGGAGTCATCACTGTCAATCTCATACAAACGTCTCGCATTGGGACGCTCTCCATCCTACGACTCAGGGCATCGGCTACCACGTTAGCCTTACCCGGGTGGTACAGGATCTCACAATCATAAGCTTTTACCACATCCAACCATCTCCTCTGCCGCATGTTCAGGCTGGGCCGATCCATCAACTACTTCAGGCTCTTAAGATCCGTGTATATGGTACACCGGACCCCATACAGGTAGTGATGCCAGATCTTGAGGGCAAACACCACTGCCCCAAACTCTAAATCGTAGATGGGATACCTTGCCTCATGAGGCTTCAACTGCCTTGATGCATATGCTATCACGTGCCCCCTCTGGATAAGCACCGCTCCCAACCCTGATATCGACGCATCACAATATACCACGAAGTCCTCTATACCCTCCATAAGGGCTAGCACCGGGGCTTCGCATAACTTCTGACAAAGTGTCTCAAAGGAGGCCTGCTGATTTGGGCCCTATGAGAAAGCAACGCCCTTCTGAGTCAACTTGGTGAGTGGCACGAAGATCTTGGAGAAATCCCTGATAAATCTCCGATAATAGCCTGCCAATCCTAGGAAAATCCTGATCTCTGTAGGTGACCTCAGCAACTCCCAACTCATCAGCGCCTCAATCTTGGCCGGATCGACCAATATCCCTTTCTGCTTAACAAGATGCCCTAGGAACTGGACCTCTCGTAACCAAAAATCACACTTGGAGAATTTGGCGTAAAGCCTCTCCGATCTCAAAACTACGAGGATCTCTCTCAGATGTTCCTCATGCTGTTCCTTGGATCTCGAATACACCGATATGTCGTCAATAAACACGATCACCGAGCAATCCAACATCAGCCTACATACTCTGTTCGTGAGGTCCATGAACACCGCGGGTGGGTTGGTGAGCCCGAAAGGTATCACCACGAACTCGTAATGCCCGTAACGAGTCTTGAACGATGTCTTCTGGATGCCCTCATCTCGCACCCTCACCTAATGATAACCCGACCTCAAATCGGTCTTGGAGAACGAAGATGCTCCCTGCAACTGATCGAACAAATCATCGATCCTCGGCAACGGATAACGGTTCTTGAATGTCAGCTTGTTCAATTCCCTGTAATCAATGCACATTCGATGTGAACGTCTCGCATTGGGACGCTCTCCATCCTACAACTCAGGGCATCGGCTACCATGTTAGCCTTACCCGGGTGGTACAGGATCTCACAATCATAATCTTTTACCACATCCAACCATCTCCTCTGCCACATGTTCAGGCTGGGCCGATCCATCAACTACTTCGGGCTCTTAAGATCCGTGTATATGGTACACCGGACCCCATACAGGTAGTGATGCCAGATCTTGAGGGCGAACACCCCTGCCCCAAACTCTAAATCGTGGGTGGGATACCTTGCCTCATGAGGCTTCAGCTGCCTTGATGCATATGCTATCACAAGCCCCCTCTGGATAAGCACCGCTCCCAAACCTAATATCGACGCATCACAATATACCATGAAGTCCTCCATACCCTCCGGAAGGGCTAGCACCGGGTCTTCGCATAACTTCTGACAAAGTGTCTCAAAGGAGGCCTGCTGATCTGGGCCCCATGAGAAAGCAACGCCCTTCTGAGTCAACTTGGTGAGTGGCACGACGATCTTGGAGAAATCCCTGATAAATCTCTGATAATAGCCTGCCAATCCTAGGAAAATCCAGATCTCTGCAGGTGACCTCGACAACTCCCAACTCATCACCGCCTCAATCTTGGCCGGATCGACCAATATCCCTTTCTGCTTAACAAGATGCCCTAGGAACTGGACCTCTCGTAACCAAAAATCACACTTGGAGAATTTAGAGTAAAGCCTCTCTGATCTCAAAACTCCGAGGATCTCTCTCAGATGTTCCTCATGCTGTTCCTTGGATCTCGAATACACCAATATGTCTTCAATAAACACGATCACCGAGCGATCCAACATCGGCCTACATACTCTATTCGTGAGGTCCATGAACACTGTCGGTGCGTTGGTGAGCCCAAAAGGTATCACCACGAACTCATAATGCCCGTAACGAGTCCTGAACGCTGTCTTCTGGATGTCCTCATCTCGCACCCTCACTTGATGATAACCCGACCTCAAATCGATCTTGGAGAACCGAGTTGCTCCCTGCAACTGATCGAACAAATCATCGATCCTCGACGATGGATAATGGTTCTTGAACGTCAGCTTTTTCAATTCCCTGTAATCAATGCACATTCGATGTGAGCCATCCTTCTTCTTCACAAAAAGGATAGGCGCTCCCCATGCTAAACTGCTCGGCGAAATAAATCCCTTCCCTAGCAGCTCCTGAAGCTGCGAGGATAACTCCTGCATCTCTGGAGGCGCAAGGCGATAAGGTACCTTGGCAATAGGTGCAACTCCTGGAACCAAATCGATGCTGAACTCAACCTGCCTCTCGGGAGACACACCCGGTAACTCTTCCGGAAATACATCCGGGAACTCACGCACTATCGGAACCTCATCAATTGACCTCGGTCTCTCTGAATCAACCCTCGTACCCATCACATATGCTACAAACCCCTTACAACCCTGCTGTAGACTCTGCCTCGCTTTAGCGGCTGAACAAAATGTCGACCATAAACGCGTACCCTCGCCGTACACGGTAAGAACTCCCCCACTAGGATCTCGTATGGTCACCAGCTATCTATCGTAGTCGATAACCGCTCCAAACTTACTCAACCAGTCCATGCCCACGATGACACGGACATCTCCCATCGCAATAGGAACTAGATCAATCGGGAACTTGACATCGAAAATCTCGAGTACACATCCTCGAATCACCTCGGTGGCATACACTGCTCTCTCATCAGCTATGGAAACTCTCAGAGGTCGACTCATCACCTCTCAACTAATACTGATGTGCTGACTAAAAACCAAAGATACAAAAGACCGACTCGCACCCGAGTCAAATAACACCAAGGCAGGAACAGAATTCACAAGAAAAGCACCTACACATGTCATAATATAAGCACAACATCTCAACATAAAAGTAAATATACGAAAGAATACATACTAGCCACGACATCGCGCGCTTCACGGGCCTCCTCCGCGGTCAACTGGAAGGCTCTCCCTCGTGTCTTTGGTACCTCGGCCTTCATTGGCCAGCTCTCAGTAGCTCTTATAGCAGCAGGGGCAGACCCCTGAGGTGCTCCCTCGGTAGTCCCTCATAACTGTAGACACTTTACCTTGCGGTGTCCGGTCTGGTTGCAGTGAAAGGATACTGCAAACCCCTTGGGGCAATCCCTGGTCATATGCCCCTCCATGCCACATTTGTAGCAAGACCCCGCTCTGCACACCCCCTCGTGGCTCTTGCCGCACTTGCCATAAGTGCAGCCTTTTTGACTCTCAGATCGCGAATCAGCGAGCTTGGCCTGCTTGGCTACTGGCTGATACGGTGCCGACCGTCGATCCCTCGCCTGAGACTCAGCCTCCTCCCTAGCCTGGGTCTCCAGCTCTCTCTCCCTCTTCCGGGCATTTTCCTGAAGCTCAACAAATGTCCGATACGTCGAGTTCGCCACGAAATCCCGTATATCCCTCCTCAAAATGCTCAAGTAGTGGCTCATACGTGCCTGCTCAGAGGACACGTGCTCTGGGCAGAGCATCGCCCGCTCATGGAACTTCCTTGTAATCACCGTTACAAAATCAGTACCCTGCTTGAGGGTCAAAAACTCTTGGGCTAAACGTTCCCTTTCCACCTGGGGAACATACTCATCTCGGAACATAGCAGTGAACCTCTCCCAAGTCATTGCAGCAAGCTCAGCAGGCGAATAATGCGCCGTCACAAACTTCCACCAGTCCTTCGCTCCCAAGCGAAGCTGGTTCAACACGAACCGGACCCTCAAATGCTCAGGAGACGAGCACGTAAAGAAACATCCCTCCATGTCTAATATTCACCTCATCACAGCAATCGGATCCTGGGTCCCATCAAACTCCGGTGGTTTTGTGTTGCTGAACTCCCGGAACAGCAATGCATCACCGCCATGCGGTCTAGCTGCAGCTACAACTGCAGTGGCCGCAGCAACAACAGCCTCAGAAAGAGCAGTGTATCTCTCATCAAATGTCTCTATCAGGGTGGTCATAATAGACCCGAACATCTCTGGAATCTCATCGACTCAGTGCCTTCGATAGTACGGGCCCAATACTTGGGTTGCGTACTGACCCGGTGCCTTCGATAGTACGGGCCCAATACTACCGACCACACCGACTCAGCATTCACACCAAGTCCTCCTCCCAGAGCCCCAAATCCCAAGTACGCTATTCTCTCTAATCATGTGCTACTCACTAGCAAATCTCTCATAAGCTCCTTACTGCTATCTCAACACTCTTAAGCATTCCTAATAGCAAAATCCCTAGACTAAGGCATCATTTATCAGGCCACTCTAGTCCTAATAAGAATACCTAGTCTTACTCTAGCATGCATAATATAATTCATATAGCATAGCATAACATTTCTTTTACAACTTATTGTAAGGGTATTTTGGGAAATCACCGTTCGGGCATTGGCTGATCGTACACACGGTTCTGCTCTGTCTGTTTCAAAACTCTTTTTACTCCTTTTCTTAAAAAAATTTACTTTATTATCAAATTTTTCCTCAGTTCCTCAGTTTGAGTTCAGATACGCCCGATGATGCATCCGAATCCCTCAAACCAAGGCTCTAATACCAAATTGTAACACCGTAAAATTTAAAACAAATTTTCACATTTTTAAACACATTTTATCAAACACATTTAAAAACAAAATCCCATTGTTTCAATATTGTGGTTCACAAAATTATATTCCCAAGATCAAATGCATAAAAATCCATACGTGTGTACGAGTCATGCCGGCGCCTTCCTGCGATCATCACTGGTACCCAAAACACATAACACATAACACTGTAAGCATAAAGCTTAGTGAGTTCCCAAAAATACCATACATAACACTGCTAGCCACTCGAGGCTACAACTCTATGGGCCCATGGGCCCTAACTATGTGGACCCTCTGGTCCTAACTCTATGAACCTTTCGGTTCTAACTCTGATATACTCTGATATAAACATGATATAAACCACATAGAAAAATGCAGTATAACACATCACATAATAGCATACGATAACTATGGCACATAACTCGAGTTACCACTCTATATAAAGTATAGTGAGAAGACTCACCTCAGATGTCCCGGTAAATCACTGACTTGGTAGAAATACGATCTAGCCTCCGCCTAAACACATAAAGTAATACTCTCATAAATATAACTCTCAGAACTAGACACTACTTTCTCTAAGAACCCTCAATAGGGTAAAAGACCATTTTACCCCTCCTTTGGCTCAAAGGCCCTCATTGTTGATCAAACCCTAAAAGTCAACCAAAGTCAATGGTCAAACTTTGACCAGACTTGGCGAGTGCACTTGAGCAACTCGGCGAGTCCACCTGTGTCCACTTAAGTCTTTAGTCCCATTTAACACATCGAGTCCCTCCCTTTACTCGACGAGTCCCCAGGTAAGAATCGTAGGGCTACCCCGACTCAACTCGCCGAGTCTCAAGAACAACTCGGCGAGTACATGCCATGCACAAACTCCATTGACCTCTTGAGGTCAGATCTGTTCCTCAAATCCATAGATCTGTCCTTCCCAAGCATAATAATCATGTAAAGTCCAGACCTTAACACTTATATATCATCTAGATGGTATCATTTGGAGATTTAACCCTAAAAATGGCATCCTAAGCTCATAACTCCCAAGATAACTCATAAATCTCTAAGGGTTAAGGTCTCTGGACCTCTTTGAGTCCAGATCCAAAGCATAAACTCGATAAGGGACCAATTGCTTCACATAAACATCCTCAAAGGAGGTTAGAAAACCCTAACTCTAAGTATCAATACAAAAACTGAAGAAGGTCTGAATAAATACCTCAAGTTGAAGTCTCTGAACTCTGAAACCACTAGAACCACACCTCCTTCAGTCTCCTCTTGCTCTTGATCACCTTCTTCTTTCTAAACCAAAGATAGAAAGATCAAATATGGCTTCTCCTTCCTCCCAAACGATCTATCTCACTTAGGTGATCTCAAGGGACTAGTAGCCACAATGGAAGGCTAAGAGTGCCCTTAAATAGGGTCCAACCCCGGACGATTAGGGTTTCATTAAATAGTATGGACGCGCTGAGTCCACTCATGGACTCGCCGAGTCCAATGCGAACCCGGATAATAAACCGCGACCCTACTCGGCGAGTCTAAGCATCAACTCGTCGAGTTCCTTCACAACTTCCAAAAATAAAATATTACAATAATATACCTGGGATTCCGGATGTTACAATATTGCATAATGAAAAGAAGGGAGCATATTTGTATATTGGATTGGATTGCCTCTGCAGGGCTGCTAGAAGTTGGAACTTTGTCATCTATACTTACAGTTGTTAGAATCAACTGATGAGTGTGATAAATCTAGGGCTATGAATATGATAAATCTAGGGTTTATATGGATATCTGATATAGTTATTAAGCATATAAAGGATTTAAGGACTCGAATATTATATCTTGTTGCTGATATTGCTTTTAGGATGATTCAGTGGGTGTTGGGGTAGTTGGAGTTTTGGTGACACCAACTTGAAACTGGTATGGCTCTAAATCTCTTTCCAGAAGAACTGCAAATATTTCATTGCTATAGAGATTTCTGCATATTAGGTTTTGATTGAGGATATTAATTGCCTAATTCCTAACACACTATTTATAGGTGTTATTCACCATTTTTATAAACCATAAGTGTTTCTTTGGACAAGAATGATACATTGCTATCATATATTGTATAGTTTTTTTCCTCTTTTTTTTTGTTGTTGTTGTACCCATTCACTTCGAATAGGGAGAGGATGGTCTTCTTCTCACTTGTGTTCTACTGCTGGAGTAAGCTCGGTAATACCACCCGACCAGTACGGTATGTAGGCCATTAAACCCCGTCTTGATATATGATCATCAATATTAATTAATGTGCCTTAATAATGTAATACTAATAATATTTGTGCTATTGATTACTCGTAACATGTAATTGCTTTCCATGCTATTTTTTTCTGCGTACCGTATCTATATGAATGTATAAAATTACTAGTATATGCTTTGTTAATTAATTTTTACCATGCATGTTTATAGAAATGTTTTTTTGGCTAATTTGAGATTATGACGACTTTTATCATATGCAGAATCGTCCAAGAAACTCAATGGGAAGCAGTGGAGGAGGATATTCACAGCAAGGCTACAATACTCGACCCCAGACAAACACCTGGGCCCCACCCGCACCCCAAATGCAACAGAATGGATATGGTTACATGCAACTAGGTGCATACAACGGCCAGCCCGCTCAATACTCCCAACCCCAATACGGTGGCTACCCTCGTTCAGCCGGATATGCCGCTGGCTGGGACCAGTCCGGTCAGCAAACCGCACCGAGAGCTGCTGCTGGTGGTGGTTATGATTACTATAACCAGCAAAGCTCCCCAAACCCAACCACCTAGCATCACCGTGGCGGTAGTAGATAGGTCTGGTTATAGGTACAGTCAGTAGGGTCAAGGTTACGGTTAAGATGGGTATGGTGGGTACTCGCAATCTGGTTATGCGCAAGGATACGATCAACAATGCTATGGTAATCCGATAGCTGGATATAATGAAACCTCTGATGGTCAAACTAGTTTATATGGTGGACAAGGTGATACCACTACTGCTCAATCTCCACCACCTGCATCTGGAGTTCAATCTGGTTATGTTCAGCCTCCACCGCTTGCTGCTGCTTCATATCGTTCCTATGGGGCTCAGCCGCCTTCTGGATATGGAGGATATGGACAAAAGCCTCCTGTTACTCCACCGGATTATGGACAGCCGCCGCCACACCAGTCTCCTAATTCTTCCCCACAAGGTGGTGGCTATGCCCAACCAGCTCCTTATAGTGGTTATGGGCAGGCGGATGCAAGCGGTCAGCGCCCTCCTTATGGTGGTGCTGCTGCTAGGTATGGCCACGCAGCGTATGGGCAGCATCATATAGAGGCTCATATGGTGGTGGTTTCCCCCAGCAACCTCCTGCATATGCCGGCGAAGCGGTTGCTCCGGCAACCGAAGCAAGTCATGGTAGCAGTGGTGGTGGTGGGCAAGTGTTGGTGCAAGTGTTGATTCAGCCAGGCAAAACCTGGCAGCTACATTTATGAATGATTTTGTAAATGCTGGCTTTGGTCAGGTATTTAATATTTTTCAACTACTTTTGTCAAAATAAATAAATAATCTAATAATTTAATTTATGTTTTTCTTTTTAAGGATAAACTAAAGAGGTTCATATGGCCTTCCAGTTAGATAAATAAAGTTGATCTTGCATTAGGAGATATACATGTTGCAAAGTGTATCAAGTCTGACTACCCATGTGTCCCATTAGAGGAAGCTCAAGGTTCTTTACTTCTATTACGAAGTTCTACTCGATTCTTCTCTCGACTACTTCAAAGCAACCACTTCAATCAAATAAGCTCATACCGCCTTTATACACCTTCACATACTTTATAATGTACTTTTAATATATTTCAAGGGAGAACACAAGTAAACACCGGGTTAATCCCAATTGAAAACGTGAAAACTCTTGTTATATCTTGCATGCACTAGGTTTATACAAAATGCATAGTATTCAGGGTAGCCATCCTTGTTAAACCATTTTATGCATTCAAGGACTTAAGATTTATGCTTAGTCAAACATTGTAAGAGAGAATAAACATTGTATACAAAACTATCACCTTAATACAGACTTAGTTGAGAACCCGTGAGACATTTACATCTTCAACACTACCATTTTGCGAAAAGGTACAACTTAAAGTCCTGTCTATTATAACCAGAGTCTCTCGTTTGGGAGAGCGTGTCAAATGTGTATAGATCTATACGGGAAATCATGATCCCACACCCTGACTATTAGCTACAGTCCTTTGTGTGACAGTTTGTCATAAACGTTTCGATACCTGAAGACCGTCACCATAAGCATATTATGTTTAATATGGTTATAAAACTCATTGGATAGAAAATTATTATGGTAGACTGATTTTATGAATGAGTAGCTATTAAAACTATTCTTCATCTAACAAGTGCAAACTTCTTATAGCTTTATTATATAAAACTATGCCTCAACCTTTAAGCAGGTCAGTTGCTTGCGATTTTTGGTCTTAGAGACTGCCTGTTACTTTAGGAAGATAAGGGATTTTCATGTACCTGAAACAATCAACTAATAGGCAAATAAGGGATTTTCCTACTGTAATTGTTTACAATTCACAACACAAACATTAATATGCATTTCATACTTTTATAAGAAAATAAGGGATTTTCTTGGAAAACAAACGAACTTTGGAATGGCATACATTTCACAAAACCGCTTATGAACTCACCAACTTAATTGTTGATACTTTTTCTTTGAAATAACTTGTATTCTCAGGGAACCGCTAAGCAGGTTTGGAAACCAACTTTTGGGGATTTACGCTCTGATGTTAATTACTTCTTTTGAAAGATGTTTATGTATTTATCTTTTGAACATGTAACAAATACAATTATGTAAACATTTTGAAACTTTTATATATATGGTGGTGTGTACTTTCGTTACTATGAACTGTTATGATACTGAATATGACGTCCTCCGCCCCTGAACGTTTTCGTCGTTCTGGTTTGGGGGTGTGACATAGTCACACAGTATACCCGATGTGCATGACTGTTCTATTTGTGATATGTTATGAGCATGTTTATGTGTGGTTGGTATTTTGGGGGTAACTCACTAAGCTTTCGGGCTTTCACTTCAGTGTATTGTTTCAGGTACTTCTGGAGATCGTGGCAAGGCGAAGGCGTGATCGTACCGCTCCTCATGTTTTATGATTTACGTGATATGGTTATGGGGGGAATGTACGGGGGCTCGTGTGACTAACAATTGAATAATCATCACAATGAATATACATGAATCATAACACGATCATTACCAACATTACATAATACAACTTGCATTGTTCATGTCAAGTACATTGTTAAAATACATAAGTTCACATTTTTAGAAGTGTGATAAGTGTTATTACATAAACGAAACCTTACACACTTGCAAGTCTTCCGGCTTAATGATTAACTAAGAATACAAGTTATTTTGAAAACGATCAACATATATAATGTTGGTGAGTTCATAAGTATGTTTAAGTAAAAGTCTTTGTATGTTTCATAAAAACCCAGAAAATCCGATATTTTTTGTAAAATGTCTAAAAATTATGTGAAAATCAAGTATAAATGCATGTGTGAATTTAGCAGTTAAAAACTTGTCTGAGTATAGTTAAGGTTCTTTGGATTTTGAATAAATGATAACTGTATATATGAATAATCTCCCCAGAAAATCCGATATTTTTTGTTTTAATACATCGTTTAGATTTTTGTATCGTTAGATAAGTCATTTTGTATTGATATAATTAAAGAACTTATCTTCAAAAGGTTATATTTTGGTATCGAATCTATATATGAGCCGTTATAACCATGCATGATATTGACTAGGTCGCCTGTCTTGGAATTTTTCCAAATGTCGGTCTTGCTAAGGATGTTGTCGCCCTAGACTGGCCTAGTCTAGCTGTAGCGAATAGCTAAGGCATGGGGAGTCACCCCGTACAGATCTATACACAAACTCCCGCTTTCCATCCAGGAAACTCTGATTATAACTAGAGGCTACGACTGTACACTCAATGGTGCTAACCGACAAGTCTCACTAAATTCTCAAAGTTTCCGTTTGATAAGATTTTTCCCATGTTTAATGTTTTACATGTAAATTATAGATTTTTCAATTCCAAAGGTAAGTATACAAATTCATAAACTATGTAGAGGTATATTTATGATTTACAAGTTTGTGAATCTTCATTCCAAGCCCGATTAACATGTAAATGGGCCACAAGGTCCGATAACATAATAAAAGGGTAATTTAGGCCCAATAGACATCAAAATGAGCCACAAAGGTCCAATAAACATGTAGTCCATAAATTAGGCCCAAATTAACATGCATTGGAACACATTGGGCTCAAGATACACTTAATTGGGCCCTTAGGGCCCAACGGCCAAGCATCATGAATATTAAGCCCAAAAATTGGTTATCGGTATATTCCATTCGTTTTGTTTTATTCCGTTGTTTGTTTTGACTAAAAGTTCGATAGATTGGCGATAGACATCCTCTTTTTGTAAAAACGAAGTTTTTGGCTAACAATTCTCAAGTTTTTAAATTAGGCCCAAATTTTTGTAAAAATGACACTTTAGTCCATAGTTTATAAAATTTGCAATTTTATCCCAAATGTCTATAAATTTATGATTTTAACCCAAAAAGTTATATTTTTACATTTAGAACCCTATTTTATAGAAAAGTTCATTTTCAGCCCCTTATTTGTAAAAGTTTACACTTTCGGCCCCATTTTTGGAAAACTTTACATTTTTGGTTCAATTTGAAAATAAATGATATTTTCACCTCTAGATTTGGTTTATTTACAATTATGACTCAAACTTTGAAAAAATGACATTTTTAAACCCCAAAACTCATTTTTTCGCAAATTGGGCCCATAACTGTGAGGCCTAAAGTTTTGGGCCATTAAGCTAAAATTTGCATTTTTGGCCCTTTTAAAAGTATGTTTAGCATAAAAAAACACATTTTTATACTTGTAGGAACTTTTTCGTCCCTTTTAAAAAATAATTTTCCCTTCTTACCCTTATCTTTTGTTTTCTTGACAGTTTTGACCATTAACAAGGTTTTTATTGAAATCTTTGTATCTTAAACATTTAATAGTTTTAACTTGATAGTTGGATGTATATAGTGTCATAGTTTATAGAACTTTGCTATATAATACTTGAAATTTTCGAGATTTGCTAAGATCTTACAAGTTTTTACCAAATAAGCTAAGAATTAACACAAAACATGCATATAACACATAGATCTACACATTTTTCTTGTATTCTCCCTAAAAATCATATAAAAACCGAAAACAAGGGGGTATGAACTCACCTTTGCTTTGATGTTTCAGTTTTGAAGAAGAAATGGAAAGATTTTTTTTTGTCCTAGCACACCTTTGATCCAGATCTCGAGCTTATGAGGGTTTTCTAAGAGTATGATCACCAAAATGTTTAAGAGAAATGATCTAACATGAGAAAAGAGTTATATAATTATTGGATATGTACAAACTTACCAAGAGATGATAATTTTCTTGTGAAAATCCTCTTGATACAAAAGCTAAAACTTCTAGATTTTGGAGGGAGAAGGAACAAAATACCTGAGAGTGATTGAGGAAAATGTTTGAAGAGTTTATGCGTGTGTGTTGTGGCTCTTGGCTGAAATATCAAGAAGAGAGGAGAGAGAGAAACCTTGATGTATGTTGGATCATACAAGCTTGCATGGAAGTACGAGATGCAATTGTCTTGTTATTTGATGTGTAATATGGAGGTGGCACCTCCAAAGTCAACCTCCATTTCCTTTCATTTTTTTCTATTTTTTACTCATGGCCCGAAAGTATGGGCTAGGAGAATGGGTAGGGTAGTTTGGGTCCAATTCTAGCCTTGGTTCGAAACTATAAGGCTCACTCATGATTTCTCGGCCCAATGGGCTCCTTATTACAGCCCAAATAGAATAAAAGAATGTGCTTACAGCTCACTAATGGTTAATTGGATTAGTTATGGCCCAATAAGGCCCATTAGGGTTAGAGAGAATCATTCTAGTCCCAAATGGTCCAAAATGTTTTAGATTTATGAATTGGGTCCAATTTGGAACCAATTAGGGCTTCTAAGCCCCATAAGGTTGAATTGAGTGCTTATTGGTCCATTAGGCCCAATAAGGACCTCCTAGTCCAATATGGACTCAAACTAGGATTCTTAGGGTTTTCAGACTCTTTGATGAACATTATTGATGAATCTATATGAG
This sequence comes from Lactuca saligna, assembly GCF_052625555.1. Lineage (NCBI taxonomy): Eukaryota > Viridiplantae > Streptophyta > Magnoliopsida > Asterales > Asteraceae > Lactuca > Lactuca saligna. The sequence continues at coordinate 21,524,756 of NC_136421.1, read as the reverse complement.
CATTAGGTGAGATCTACATTGAGTATAAGATTTACAATAGTTGAATGGTTACATAGGAATAGGATATCCTAGCTAAAATGCTAGTTGTGACACAGGTCATGAGCGTCCTTCATTTCTCTCTCTTTTTCTTCAGCTTCCCTCGCTGCTCTAGCATTTTCATCTAATTCCTGGTAACGCTGCTTCTTTTTCAGGGCATCAGCAATAGTTTCTTCTTCTTCATCACTATCCTCGACATGACCTTTACCTTTATCCTGCACAGCCGAATCTGAAGCTACATTACCCTTCGGTCCAGTGTTGAGTTTTGGTTGTTGAGGTTCACTTGTTGGAGGTGGTTGAGATTTTCTCTGATTTGCTTCTCCCCTTGTTTCGGAGGGACAACCGTCTCCAAAACACCCTCTATTCTGCTTAAAATTTCAAGAGCAGGACCAAGCTTTTCAGTGAGATGTCGCCTGACTGAGAGAGTGAGAACCGAATCATGGGCTTATAAGACGTTAGAGAGAAGAGTGTGAACATCACTCACACAGCTCTTTACAACAGCCCACTCAGACCAAAGGTACTCAAGTTCCTTGTTTGCTTGATTGAGTTGTAAGGACTTGGTTTTAAATTGAGTAGTCTTGAGTACCAGTTCATTCATGATTTTGCTTTCGAGTGCCAGTTCCTCCTGAAGCTTGGCAAGACAAGTATTGATGGAAGACTGCAAGTCAGCATTGTCAGCTTGAATGCTTTTGGCGCATGGAGGCGAAGTGTTGCTTTTCAGCTTGAAGAGAAGAGGGAAGTGATCCAACAGTGGCGTTGACAATTGCAACATTTTTCTGAGCAACTAACTATAAGGAATAAAGGAAAAGATTAGCATCAGAAATTAGTTTTGTGACTTTTTCGGTCACTTCCTTGCAGACTTTGGTAGATTAATCAATTGCTGATGTTGCTTTGGAGATGGAGGCTTCATGCTCCTTGATGAAGGAAGCCATCATGGTTTTCACAGTAGCCTCAGAGAATGAATCATGGGAAGATGAAGATGAAGCCATAAGCATATCAAGATATTCATTCAATTCCTTAATGTGCCTCTTTGTGATAGGGGCATCATCATCTTCATCACTCTGTACTCTGTAGGTACGATAGTAAAAAGAGTCATAATCGATGCCATCTCCACCAAGATCGGTGTTTGTTTCAGTTGATTGAGTAGGAGAAAGAGGTTTAGAGGTAACTGTGGTGTTGATACTTTTGGTAGTGGTGGTGGTAGTTTCAGAGAAAATAGGAGTTGGAATGGGAATGGTTGATGTGGGTTGGGATGTGATAACAAGTGGTATTGGAGGAATGGATATTGAAATTGAGATAGGTGGATCAGAAGATGGATTGGAGCGAACTGGTACCTCATGTGTAGGCGAAGGAAGAGGAGTGCCTCCTAGGACCAAACTCTCATCCTCTGAGTCTTCGCTTTTGCTTTTGATTTCGCTTTTGCTTGGAGGATGGATGGTGTCACACCCCCAAACCAGAACGGCGAAAACGTTCGGGGCCGGAGGACGTCATATTCAGTATCATAACAGTTCATAGAAAGGAAAGTACACACTACCATATATCTTAAAGTTTCCAAGATGTTTACATAATTGTATTCATTACATGTTCAAAAGATAAATACATAAACATCTTTCAAAAGAAGTAATTAACACCAGCGTGTTAATCCCAAAAGTTGATTTCCAAACCTGCTTAGCGGTTCCCTGAGAATACATGTTATTTCAAAGAGAAAGTGTCAACAATTAAGTTGGTGAGTTCGTAAGTGATTTAGAAAAATTGAATGTCATTCCAAAATGGGTGTATGTTTTCCAGAAAACGTAGTATTTCAAATGTAAAGAGTTATGACTTGTTGTGTTGAAAATGAATGTATTAGATCCAGAAAATCCCATATTTTCCCTGATGGTTGAGATACGAATTGTTATGTTTTCCAAGAAAAACCCTTATTTTCTTATAAAAGTATGAAATGCATATGAATGTTTGTGTTATAAGTTGTAAATAATTGCACCAGGAAAATCCCTTATTTTCCTATTAGTTGTTTGGTTTGTATACAGGAAAAACCCTTATTTTCCTAACATGACTGGCAGTCTCTAAGACCGAAAATCACAAGAAACCGACATTCTTAAAAGTTGTGTCATAGTTTTATATAATAAAGCTATACCAAGATCGCATTTGTTAGATGAAGAATAGTTTTAATAGCTACTCGTTCATAAAAGCATAATACCATAATAATTGTATATCCGATGAGTTTTATAACCATACTAAACATAATATGCCTGTAACGACGTTCTTCAGGCGTCACAACGTTATGACAACTGTCACCCCAAAGGACGAACTGTAGCTAACAGTCAGGGCGCGGGATCATGACTTCCCGTATAGATCTATACACACTTGACACGTTCTTCGAACGGGAGACTCTGGTTATAGACAGGACTTGCACCATTACTTTCTAATAAAGAAAAGTAATGTTTGAAGATATACACGTCTCATGGATTCTCAACTAAGTCTGTATTAAAGTGATAGTTTTGTATGCAAAGTTTATCCTTTTTCACAATGTTTGACAAAGCAAAATCATAAGTTTTTAGAATGTATAAAACGACTTAACAATGAAAGGTACTTTGAAATCATTATATACTTTGTATAATGTCTAATCCACGCAAAGTATGACAAGAGTTTTCCATAATAGTAATGAGTTCCAAGTGATTTATTCGATAAAACAAGTGAAGTGAAACTTTATAATGTACACGATAATAACCGTATGTTTACTTGTATTCCCCTCCTAAAAGAGTATAAAAGCATTTTAAAATGTATTTAAAGTGTTTTTGAAAGGGGTATGAACTCACTTGATCGATTGAAGAAAGCGCGATGAGAACCGAGTAGAACTTCTACTCGAGAAAGCAGATCTCTCGAGATTCTCGGGAAATCTTGGGAGTCTCGGGAGTGTAAAACTTTCTTCCCACCTTGGGTATGAAAACCGGGCCTTTGGGATGATTCCAAGGGTTGATACGCAGAGCTTCGGCACGAGAAAGGAAGGAAATTAGCAATTTTGGCCGGCACCCTCGCATCCTTTTTATAGGGGTCTGAGAGGTTGCGTTACGCGAGGCATAATAAAGTACGCGTTGCGTACTCATGCGTCATGCATGAGCGCGTCCTCGGTCGAAACATTGGAGTGACGTGGACGAAACGGAGCCTAGCATCCGAGTACGCTGGGCATACGAGGGATCGGACCGTTGACTCGTTCTTCGGATAATACCGGGTTTTAATTAAATTTTCATTTTAATTAATTAGCAAACTTCAAAAATTCATATCTTTCTCATACGAACTCCATTTTCGACATTCTTTATATCCACGCGAAGGTGAGACTACGATCTACAACTTTCGTTTAGACTCCATCGGCTAGTTTTGAGTTTATTTTTAATATTATATTTTTAATAGGTCGGTACAGGAAAAGTCCGTTAAAGTTCCATAACTTCTTCATCCGACGTCCGTTTTCGTCAGACTTTTTACCATTGCGCTAGTATTGTTGAGCCCTTCGACGCTCATTTAGATTGTGTCAACCAAAAGTCTCTCAATCTCTATTTCGAGTTTTTAGCTGTCTACTGCTATATCTGTAACTTAGAAAAATCACAACTTCCTCATACGAAGTCAGATTTGGATGTTCTTTTTATGTACGTTTACGGTTTGATGATATCTAAAACTTTCATTTAGATACCTAAGGTCAAAAAGTGTTTTATTGAAACTTTGCGTTTTTACGTAACTTCGTATTGCCGGGTTTTGTCGGAAACTTAGAATGGTCATAACTTCTTCGTTATAACTCGGATTTTAATGTTCTTTATATGTATGAAAACCTTGTTACAATATCTACCACTTAGTATCCTTAATTACGGTTTTTATAAAAGTTTAAATTTTGACCTGAATTTTGATGTTGTTACATTATCCCCCCGTTAGAGAGAATTTCGCCTCGAAATTCGCATTTCGACTGGGACTTCAGTACTTGCGGGCAGGCGTGAGTGCTTATGGTCCATTTGTTCCTCTTGTTCCTTTATGAATCTAGATCCTAATGTGCGTGTTTCAGCGGACCTTCATTACTCCGCCTATCACTTCGACCGATCGGGATCGTGCGGTTTTGGGTTTACTTACTTATGTTCTTCTAAATGTTAGCATATTCACTCGATGAATTAGGGCGGCTATGTTTTTAAGTTCATGGTTGGATTCACTTATAGTTTCTGAGCTTGGATTTGACTTGTTGTAAGCGTGGTATTTCTAAATGATCTGTTGGGGGATACTACGGGAAGGTTGTAAGGATTCCTCACATGAGTACTTTGGGGTTTTGGAAGTAGAAACCAATTGGTGTTTGTATTGGGTTTTTCATTGCAAGATGTTCGTTAGTGAAATAGTGCATTCTACGTGTGTGTTTTCAGTGCTTTTTAGTCTATCTCCATTATTACTACTATGAAAGTTTTGTTTAATGGTTGGGGTGTTTGTTCGAGTAGATTTTTAAACTTGTGACTCACGGAACTCCTCTGCGTCCCTACTATCAAATGGAATGTAGGTAAATAAGTTATCAAGGAGAAATGTACCCAGAATAACTGTGGGGTCTGCAATAGCCTCCTCTTGGCCCATTGCAAATACTTGGCCTCCTCCACCAGCCTTCATGATGTTTGACTCCAGGAAGTCCCTTCGGAAGTGTCCCGCTACTCCGCACTCATAACAAGCACAATCTACTCCTACATTTGTGGCTGGAGTAGTTGGTTGGGCTAGTTCTCTGCAGTAGCGGATGGTGTGTACCTTTCTATTGCACCTGACGCAATGCATTTCACGGCAGGGTCCGTGATGATGAAAGTTGCATCGGTTGCACTTAGGCTGGTTGCCGTTGTACGACCTTTTGGGTGTAGGAGTATGGTTTGTTGATTGCTTTTTGGCATTTCTTTGAGTTGATTTGCCTCCCCTCTCGCTCCACGATTTTCGTTTCATGTTCTTGTGATCGCACCTTGCGGTATTCTTGTAGGTAGCTACTGGTAGGTGGCTTCGATTGTTTCTTTGATTAGGATTTTTGATATCGTTTCCTTCCCTGCTTGAGTAGACAGAGTTATTGTATGCTATAATGGCTACCACTGTGGCTATAACTATAGCTTGCAAGGTGGCGGTGTCCAATTTTAGGGATGGGGTTGCGTTGGTAAGTTGGTTATTTCCAGTCCTTGCTGCGCCGCTAACGTTTGCTTGAGACAGTGCAGCTGTTACTGCCGCAGCGATAGCAGATTGCACTATGTTGGGGGTCATATTGAGGGGTTGCGTTTCTACATACTGATCTACGAGGAGACATTGTTCTGATAAGGAAATAACAAGGAGAACTATAAGTTTTAATGATTCGAAAGTCGCGCATTAGTGATTTGTTATATTGGAAGTTTGGTTTACCCCTGAATAGGGTTTTGAGTTTGACTCGTAATGAGAGTAGATAAACTTATGAATTGGAGGGGTATGCAAAGGGTTTAATAAAGGAAATACATCATATATTATAAAACATGGTGCATTACATTTTGTAGTTAGGAAAATTTGACCTATCTAAAGGTCTCCGAATACAAGGTTAAGAAAAGTAAGGACTTTATCCGAGGTCTTATGCTATGAAAATTTTTTTGAAGTCAGACAGGTATTATTTGTTACGTGAGCTGGCTACATGGGCCTTAGATTCTGCCAATTGACGCTCCATCTCGAGCATACGTAGTTCATGTCTTGCCTGGCGTACCCGAAGTTCTATTACTTCAGTTTGAGTTGCCGTTAGCTCTCTCTGCAACGCTTCATTTCGATTTACGATTCTCTCGTGAGCTAATCCTAACTGTCGGATGCGAACTGTGTTGACTCCAGTGTTCGCATCATTTTCCTCAGTTCGATGGATGGTCGTCCGTCCTTGTTCACCAATGCGAGAAATCCGACGAACCAATATAGGAAGGGCTCTATCTGCTGAGCCCCCCTCGCTTAGGTTGTAGAAGCTTCGGTCTCCGTTAAATGGAAGGGGTTGATCCTGTTCGCGGCTCCACCTATTCAGGTTAGTTGCCCCAAAGGGACGTCGAGCCATGAAATTCAGGTCGAGGATTAGGATTTTGAATTGGAGTCGTTAAGGGTAGGTTATTGTTCTCTGGTTCTGAGTCTGATTCTTCTTGCATTCCTTCTTCAGGATCATTCTCTATCCCTTCTCCATTACCTTGGTTGGGGTAGTAGGGGTCACCGGGGTGATGGAATCCAGCCATTTGAGTCTATAGGAAAATAGGGTTAAGAATTGACTATAAGCTAAAGCACATGGAATTTACTCTTAAGTTTAAGGGTTGAAGGCACTCGAATACTCCCTTAGTATTCTTTAACGACATGCTTTTGGTAAGTTTTAAATTTGTTGTCCATTGCAGACACTCCTTGGCATACGTTAGTCGGCCCTTGGACAAATATAGTTGATCAGGCTACATTCTTCCCAGTTCCGATTACATGTCCCAAGGCATACCTGCACTACACAACTTATTTATAATACTTCTATATTGTTTTAATTATGATAGTGACCATGTTATTAATATGAAATTAATGCATGCCTACTTTATAAAAACTAAATAAATTTAATTTTAAAGGTATGACTCTTACTCAGAGTGTTTTTGCCCAGTTGCGTTTATAGTTGTATACCAAAAATGGTTTTGATATACTTAATTCACTATAAACAATGCTCTGATACCAATCTGTCACACCCCCAAACCAGAACGGCGGAAACGTTCGGGGGCGGAGGACGTCATATTCAGTATCATAACAGTTCATAGAAAGGAAAGTACACACTACCATATATATTAAAGTTTCCAAGATGTTTACATAATTGTATTCATTACATGTTCAAACGATAAATACATAAACATCTTTCAAAAGAAGTAATTAACACCAGCGCGTTAATCCCAAAAGTTGATTTCCAAACCTGCTTAGCGGTTCCCTAAGAATACAGTTATTTCAAAGAGAAAGTGTCAACAATTAAGTTGGGGAGTTCGTAAGTGGTTTAGAAAAATTGAATGTCATTCCAAAATGGGTGTATGTTTTCCAGAAAACGCAGTATTTCAAATGTAAAGAGTTATGACTTGTTGTGTTGAAAATGAATGTATTAGATCCAGAAAATCCCATATTTTCCCTAATGGTTGAGATACGAATTGTTGTGTTTTCCAAGAAAAACCCTTATTTTCTTATAAAAGTATGAAATGCATATGAATGTTCGTGTTATAAGTTGTAAATAATTGCACCAGGAAAATCCCTTATTTTCCTATTAGTTGTTTGGTTTGTATACAGGAAAAACCCTTATTTTCCTAACATGACTGGCAGTCTCTAAGACCGAAAATCGCAAGAAACCGACGTTCTTAAAAGTTGTGTCATAGTTTTATATAATAAAGCTATACCAAGATCGCATTTGTTAGATTAAGAATAGTTTTAATAGCTACTCATTCATAAAAGCATAATATCATAATGATTGTATATCCGATGAGTTTTATAACCATACTAAACATAGTATGCCTGTAACGACGTTCTTCAGGCATCGCAGCGTTATGACAACTGTCACCCCAAAGGACGGACTGTAGCTAACAGTCAGGGCGCGGGATCATGACTTCCCGTATAGATCTATACACATTTGACACGTTCTCCGAACGGGAGACTCTGGTTATAGACAGGACTTACAGCATTACTTTCTAATAAAGAAAAGTAACGTTTGAAGATATACACGTCTCATGGATTCTCAACTAAGTCTGTATTAAAGTGATAGTTTTGTATGCAAAGTTTATCCTTTTTCACAATGTTTGACAAAGCAAAATCATAAGTTTTTAGAATGTATAAAACGACTTAACAATGAAAGGTACTTTGAAATCATTATATACTTTGTATAATGTCTAAAGCACGCAAAGTATGACAAGAGTTTTCCATAATAGTAATGAGTTCCAAGTGATTTATTCGATAAAACAAGTGAAGTGAAACTTTATAAAATACACGATAATAACTGTATGTTTACTTGTATTCCCCCCCCCCCCCCTAAAAGAGTATAAAAGCATTTAAAAATGTATTTAAAGTGTGTTTGAAAGGGGTATGAACTCACTTGATCCATTGAAGAAAGCGCGATGAGAACCGAGCAGAACTTCTACTCGAGAAAGCGGATCTCTCGAGATTCTCGGGAAATCTCGGGAGTCTCGGGAGTGTAAAACTTTCTTCCCACCTTGGGTATGAAAACCGGGCCTTTAGGATGATTCCGAGGGTTGAAACGCAGAGCTTAGGCGCGAGAAAGGAAGGAAATTAGCAATTTTGGCCGGCACCCTCGCATCCTTTTTATAAGGGTCTGAGAGGTTGTGTTACGCGGGGCGTACTAGAGTATGCGCTGCGTACTCATGCGTCATGCATGAGCGCATCCTCGGTCGAAACATTGGAGCAACGTGGATGAACTGGAGCCTAGCATCCGAGTACGCTGGGCGTACGACAGTACGTTGGGCGTACGAGGGATCGGACCGCTAACTCGTTCTTCGGATAATACCGGGTTTTAATTAAATTTATATTTTAATTAATTAGCAAACTTCAAAAATTCATATCTTTCTCATACGAACTCCGTTTTCGACGTTCTTTATATCCACGCGAAGGTGAGACTATGATATACAACTTTCGTTTAGACTCCGTCGGCTAGTTTTGAGTTTATTTTTAATATTATATTTTTAATAGGTCGGTACAGGAAAAGTCCGTTAAAGTTCCATAACTTCTTTATCTGACGTCCGTTTTCATCAGACTTTTTACCGTTGCGCTAGTATTGTTGAGCCCTTCGATTCTCATTTAGATTGTGTCGACCAAAAGTCTCTCGATCTCTATTTCGAGTTTTTAGCTGTCTACTGCTATATCTGTAACTTAGAAAAATCACAACTTCCTCATACGAAGTCATATTTGGACATTCTTTTTATGTACGTTTACGGTTTGATGATATCTAAAACTTTCATTTAGATACCTAAGTTCAAAAAGTGTTTTATTGAAACTTTGCGTTTTTACGTAACTTCGTATTGCCGGGTTTTGTCGGAAACTTAGAATGGTCATAACTTCTTCGTTATAACTCGGATTTTAATGTTCTTTATATGTATGAAAACCTTGTTACAATATCTACCACTTAGTATCCTTAATTACGGTTTTTATAAAAGTTTAAATTTTGACCTGAATTTTGCTGTTGTTACAGATGGGTAGATGACCAGTAGGAATGTAGTCTGAGTCACTTGTAGAGGGACTTCTGGGTTTCATAGCGATCTTCTTGACCTTTTTCTTCTTCGGCCGAGATGGAGTTGCTTTCTCTAGCTTTCGCTTCTTTGGAGTTGTAGCTTTTGAAGAAGGACCCTCCTTGTCACCTTTATTAGGGTCAAACTTGGATGGTCTATCAACATCTTCCATCGAATGTATCATCTCAGGAGTTAAGTCCCTTGGCCCAGAAGAGGGTAATTATTGGTACTCTTGAATAATATGACTCTCGTCTGAAACACACCAATACATCGAGGCAGGAATGGATCCGTTGAAAGAAAACTTAATTAGATCAGTGACGATTAACTTTGTGGTGTGAAAAGTGGTGATTGAAGAGGGAAAAGAATCTGCCATAATGGGAATGAGGAATTTGTACATTACCCAGTAGGTTACAACAGTCCAAAATCTCCCACAAGAGATTTCAGAATAGCATCAGGCGAAGTTGAGACTTTGCACCAGTTAAGTCAAAAAATGGACCCCATAGTCCAGGTTAATACCAGTGTAAAGACCATAAAGGATGGTCATGAAGGATTTTCTTGCCCCATCAGAACCTGCAACTCGCTCCGATAAACCTTTAAATAGGAGAGTGGATAAACCGTTCCATTTGGGTGGGAGACACGATTTTTTGAGCTTTGGGACTGTGGAGAGAACTTCAGTGTATCCCATGTTGTAGAACATCAAGAAAAGTTGGGTTGTAATGATTGAATCAGGTTTAATCAAGGAATCGCTGAGAGGAAGCCCTAGAAGAGAGCAGAAGCAATTCTAGGAAATCGACATTTTCTGATCGAAGAGCTTGAAGAAAACCCTCTTTTTGCCTTTGTCGTAGGATGCCATTGAGTACACATTGGAGAGATGAGACATGGGAACTGCATCGACCTTCGCTAGGGAAATCGTAAGTGGAGAATAATTGAGGTATTCTACCACTTCGAGCATGTAAGAATCATACTGGACCAGTGAGAGATCAATGATAAGATTCTGGTTCACATTGATTATGAGAAGAGATGATGTTGCAGATGTCTCCTGGATAGATGATGAATTGGCCATTGTTGAAGCTTGATGAAAGTGATGATGAATACTAAAATCAAATCGTAAGACACTTCTTTTGAGGACATTGGAGGTAGTAGAGATGCAAAAGTGAGGTGAGAGACACTTTTATACCGTTTCCTAGGAGAGAGAAAAATCCGGTGCAATCATATCACATCTTCTGAATCGATGCCTGAAAAAGCGTGATGTGACAGTTGTAGCTCCGTAAAAGGTGTCAGATGATGCAATGGGTTGGTGGCCGTTTCAATTTCACGCGCCTTTCCATTCTTATCTCCTTTTCAAATTCTGAACTGTTTCAACTTCATGTTGACTCACCCATTTTCTTTTAAATGAATCGACTCCACCATAATGAACTGAAGTTATATGTCTGAGAATAGCTTATTAGCAACCGAACAAGAGTTTGGAAAAATCATAAAGATTTCCGTGCAAGATAGTGTGAAAGATAAAGAAATAAAGCAAACTATATGTAGGATATAAGTGATCTCAAGTAAGACATAAATCAATGGATCTCGGGCACGAATCTCTTCCTTCAAAGTCAAGAGAGACTTCAAAGTGCATGTGTGGTTCCCTATTAAAATACAATCAAATACTTATTAAGAAGCATTGAAAGGCATCTTTTTATTATAAGGCTATTAATGGTGGTCGAGCTTCAACCCATGCTTTGGTTCTTGACATAAGACCGAAAGTGGACGAAGTACTTGTGAGACCGATGTAGCTTATTAAACAAGTAGGCTTGTTCATTTTCAGTGACTTGTTGATAAGGTTTTCAGAGACCCAAAAAAAAAAAAAAAAAAAAAAAAAAAAAAAAAAAACTGGATCCTATGCAAAGAAAAGCCTTGGTGATAGACATTTTCATAAGGACCTCTCAAAAAGAAAAAGAGATTTCATGGTACATTCTACAAAAGTCGTTTCGTTAATTCATAGGTGAAAGCTAGAACGTTTGATTGTTCACCGTCAATCCATACAGGGCACTGAATTTTGGGTTTTTGCTTAGTTCATGGTGAAACAAAACTAAGATCATTAACACAAATGTTGTGTAACCATAAACCTCAGTGGTAAGCGTTGAGAGTCTCAAGGGTTACGATCATGAAACGAAAATTGATGGAGAAAAGTGTTGAGATGGTTATAGAGATGAAGGTACATCTGCTGTAATAGAGTGACCAAGCAGAAAACTCTTAACTTAATGTGAGAAGAGTAAGGTAGCTCACGACTAGAGTAAATTTGGCAGCCTAATTGGGAAGACATGATTTGTGTATATCAAGTCATTTAGGCTTTAGTCAGATCTTTGGAGGCTTTGGTCAACATGCAACAGCATGCTTCTAGGGACACTTAGCTAATATAAAGATCGAGAGTTATACCTATCCCAACTCCATCACATGAAGTATCCCATAAACCTGTATTAGAACAAGACTTTGACAAACAAAATTATTTTTGAACATTTTGATATCTTGAAAGGAACTAAAACATAAAAGAAATAAAAACAGAAAATAAAATATTTTTGAATTTTATATTGATTTTTCTGAAAAAGAAATAAAAAACAGAAAAGAAAGTATTTTTGGATTTTATGAAGTTTTCTAAAAAGAATTAAAAACTGAAATACAAATATTTTTGTATTTTGTGAAACGAATAACATAAAATAAATTACTGGAAAAGGTAGTGTATAAAAGATACAACCGAAACTTCACCATGAGATATGAGGCGAAATGGACCGAGCGTTCGGGTCATTTTGGTTCCCGAAAAATCTAGACCCGACATAGACCGAGCGTTCAGTGTATTTCGCTTTCCAACTTTTAATGAGGCGAAATCGATTTCGGTACTCACTCAGCTTCCATCATTCCTAAGCCTTGTAAAATTTTGTTAAAGCTTGCTTTAGGCAAGGCTTTTTTAAAAATGTCAGCTAGTTGATCAATGGTTTGAACAAAACAGATTTCGACATTACCATCTTCCACGTGATCCTTGATGAAATGATACCTTAGTGCTATATGTTTCGTTTTTTAGTGTTGCACTGGATTGTGACATATCCTTATTGCGCTTTCAGAGTCACAATACAAATGGATTTTCTTCATGTTCAGGCCATAGTCTCCTATTTGACTGTGTATCCATATGACCTGTGAGGTACAAGATGTTGCGGCTATGTATTCAGCTTCGACTGTAGAAAGAGACACATATGTTTGCTTCTTCGATTTCCAGCTAACGAGTTTGCCATCAAGAAAATGACACCCGCCAGTTGTGCTCTTTCGGTCCAGTCCACATCCACCTAGATCTGCATCACATAATGCTTGAACGAAGAATCTTGATTTCGTAGGGTACCATAAACCAAGAGATGAGGTTCTCGTCAGATATCGGAAATTATTCTTCATAGCCATCATGTGAGATTTGCATGGATTAGCTTGAAACCTGGCACAATAACAGACAGAAAACATTATGTTTGGTCAACTAGCTATTAGATACATTAAAGACCCTATCATTTGGCGATAGAGGGTCATGTCAGCAGCCGGTTTTCCAGAAAATGAGTTAACTTCATTCCAAATTTGGCTAGTAAGGTCTTCGTGTAATCCTCTTGATTAATAAAAAATTCCTTCGGTTCCCTGTCTAATATTCAAGCCAAGGAAAAAGTTAATTGCACCCATTGAACTCATCTCAAACTTAGTCTCCATCAGCTTCCTAAATTCAGCTGTTAAGCCTGGATTCATGGTATCGAAGATGATATCATCGACATAAATTTGGACGATCATAAGGTGGTCACCTTCTTTCTTATGAAAGAAGGTTGGATCAACCAAACCTTGTTTAAACTTAGACATTTTTAGAAATCAAGTAAGTGTTTCATACAAGGCTCTTGGGACTTGCTTTAGACCATAAACTGCCTTGTCTAGAATATAGCAGTGATCTGGAAACTTTTCGTTCATGAAACCAGGTGGTTGCTCTACGTACACCGTCTCTTCTAATTCTCCATTTAAGAATGCACACTTGACATCCATTTGGTATACTTCAAAGTTCTTATGAGCAACATAGGCCAGAAAGATTTGTATTGATTCTAATCTTGCTACCGGAGCGAAGGTCTCTTCATATTCTATTCCTTCTCCCTGATAGTATTCCTTCACAACCAACATTGCTTTGTTACGAATCACATTCCCTTCTTTATCCATCTTGTTTCTGAAAACCCACTTCAATCCAACCACAGACGCATCCTTTGGTGTAGGACTCAGTCTCCATACTTTTTTTCGCTCAAATTCATTGAGTTCGTCTTACATTGCCTGTACCCAATCAGAGTGATCGAGTGCAGTGTTAACAGTCTTTGGTTGAACTTTGGAGACAAACGAATTAAACATGCAAAATTCCACTTAATAGAATAATGTAGTTTTCTTCACTTTCAGTTGAGAACGTGTGAGAACTCTTTCTGAAGATTCACCAATGATTTGGGTTTTTGGATGATCTTTTCTCCATTTGGTGAGGGAGGGTAATTTGGATCATAGGAGGGATCCTGTTCAACATTTACTTCTTCTTCTAATTCTGACTGTGTAACATCATCATCATCATCATCATCATTTGTATTTACATTCTCCCCCTCAAATTATGAAATAGTTTCGGTTTCAGGCTCAGAATTCTCCCCCACGACTGGATGTTCATTGGGTATGGTGGTTGATGGGTTCTCCCCCTTGATATTAGAATTGGAAGATTCACTTAGCTTTTGAGATTTTGTAGATTCTCGAGATCCATTTGAACTTGAAGGTTGGCTCTCCATGATTTTAGCAGCTTCATCAATTACCTTCTTCAGATTATCTACTTTGTTGTCAGCCGCTTTCGCTTCAGAGAGAATAGCAGTGTCTGGTTCATCAAAGAGCTTCATATATTCTTCAAATAAGTTGGAGATGGGAACCGAGACTTGACCTGTTTGAGGAAAGATTTCATCCATTGGTTCTTTGCTTGATGTGATTTTCTTCACATAATTATCATCAAACGACATGTAATAAGTTTCTTCGATTTTATTTAAGCGTTTATTCAGAACCCTATACACTTTTGAAGTAAGTGAATACCCAATAAAGATTCCTTCGTCTACCTTCACATCAAATTTGTTTCATTTCTCTTTAAAATTGAAAATGAAGCATCTCGAACCGAACACATGGAAAAACTTGACGTTAGGCTTGCGGTTGTTTAAAATTTCATAAGGAGTTATTGTGAATCGCTTGTTGAGAAAAGACCGGTTCTGGGTGTAGCAAGCAGCGACAATAGCATCTGCCCAAAAATACAGGGGCAGCGAAGCGAAGCTGAGCATGGTTCGGGCTTCTTCGCACAATGAGCAGTTTCTCCTTTCAACGACCCCATTTTGTTGTGGAGTATAGGGAGCATAGAAATTGTGAGACACTCCCTTTTCAGCAAGAAACTCTTCAAACACTTGGTTTTTGAATTCCAACCCATTGTCATTGCGAATGTTTCTAACCACCTTTCGCAGTTGAAGCCCTGCTTGCTTTATAAAGACTTAGAGCGTATGCATTGCTTCTGATTTCTGTTTAAGAAGGAAAACCCAGGTGAAATGAGAAAAATCATCAACTATGACAAGAATATACTTGTTACCACCGATTCTTTCAATAGCCGAAGGTCCACACAGATCAATATGTAGCAGCTCAAGCGGTTCGATGATCTTTGTGTTAACATGAGTTGGATGACTCTTCCTGCTTTACTTTCCCATTTCACATGTGGCACACATATGTTCCCTGTCAAACTTTAGAAGTGGAAGTCCTCGCACATGATCACCAAGAACTAGCTTGTTGATGTCTTTGAAGTTGAGGTGCGAGAGCCTTCGGTGCCAGAGCCAACATTCATCAGAATGTGCTTTCGTTAGTAGGCATACAGATGACAGATGGATTACCTCATATTGGATTAAGGTTCAGTGGATACATTTTGACTTTTCTTTGAGATTTCAGCAGAACATTCTTGGTCTTCTTTTCTATTATTTCGGACCCTTCGTCATTGAACGAAACCTTTAGTCTTGTTCCTACCACCAGTTGTGAAACACTGATGAGATTGTGTTGTAAGCCTTCTACATATGCCACCTTTCTGATCGAGAAATCGCCATTTATGATCATTCCATAACCTTTTATTGTTCCAAAAGAATTGTTTCCATACTTGACACATCCACCATCCTTCAGAACCCGAAATTCCCGTAGCTCTTCCTTTCTCCCTATCATGTGACGTGAGGAGCCACTGTCAATATACCATTCGCAGTTTCATAGTCTGAATTGATGGGTTGAAAAACTCTTTATATCGATTAGATCTTTGACAGGTAAATCAATAAAACTAACAACCACTTGAACACACAATGAATCAACCGTATGTTAAATGATTTAAATATAGTCACACCTCAGAAGAGCTCGATTAAGAACTTATATTGTAGAGGTGTGCTAGGGTTTACAGTACAATCAATACCATTTTTCATTGAACTGCTCATCTCGTATAACCTGCAAAAATCAAGCAAATTTAGGAACCCAAAGTCTCTTGGGTCCTTGTTAGCCTTTCACAGATCAAGGAATAGTAAGAGAAGAATCAACCAAAAAAGTTCATTTTATTAAGGTGGTTTCATATTTTCTTTTAATTGTGAAAACTTTCATTGTGTTAGCTTTTGTTTCTTTAGCTTCAGACTTTGGAATTGTGTTTTTATTGTTCACAAACTTTTGGTTCTGTTTCCTAGAGCTAGTTGTCGTTTTATTTGTCTACTTTTCATCTTCCGAGACAAGCTTCCCTTTTCCCTTTACATCCACTTTTGGATTTTTCTTTGAGTGAGAGGGATGAGTTTTAGGAGAGAAAGCATGCTTTTGTTTCTTTTCTTTTGAAATATGGAGATCCGAAACTACGCCTCCGGATCTTTTCGCTGTTAGGTTGAGAACCGAAACCACTCCTTCGGTTTTGTTTGCTTTCATTTTGGGAGTCGAAACTATTCTTTCGGTTCGCTTGACTGCAGGAATGGCATTGAGTGCAAGGAGTAGAGTTACGCTTTGATTTTTCTTCTTCTGTAAGGTGTGAAGACTTGTTTGATTGAACGTAATTATGGTTTTGGGACTTCCAAAACTGATTCCTTTCAGAGAGATTCTTCTTATATCTTCTATTACGTTTATGTTTCTACTCTAACAACTGCTTTGGAGTTTTATGGATGTTAACCTTGGGTTTCGATCTTTTATCATGAATTTCGCTCTTTAGCGAGGGGGTTTCGCTTGTAGCCTTGACTAGTTTTCTTGGAATATTTTTGGTACCACTTGTGCTTGGCACATCAAAATGTGTAGGCTTGTTGAGTGGTTCTGCCACATATCTGCCTTTGACCCTCCATGATGTTTTCTCAGACAGACCAACCGTCTCATCAGCATTATTGAGTGGAGCTGACCATAAATGCTCCTCACAGCCTTTAGCATTGTCCTCGCTCACTATTGTAGTCAATTCGACTGTTTACTGTTGTGTAACTCTTGTAACTGCATAAACCTGATTTGGTGCGGTTTGTACCTTTTGATATACCACAACCTTTTCTTTAAAAATTTTGGACTTATTTTAGGACAAACGAGCGAACTCAACGGAATTTTCAGAAATAAGATTTTTGATAGGTTTGGGTTCGCTCTTGACAAATTCATAATAGTCCACCTCATCCTCTACGACTATTTCACTCATATCGTCATCCTCATCAAACTCAGAAGTATTTTCAACATCAATTTTGTTTTCTGAACTTAACTTGGCATTCAACGAGACAAACTTCTACACAGTTTTGTTTTTAATTTTTAATTTGTCATTTTCGTCCAAAAGGTTCTTAAGCATGTCCTTATGGTCTTTGGAGTTGATGAAGGACTCTATTTTGTCAACACCAATTTTGTATGCTGGAGAAATTTCATCAGAACATACAACAACTTCACAGTTACTTACATCAACATCAATTTCATCCTCCTTGAACTCAAGGAAGGGAAGAATCATACTATGAATTTTCATGCCTATTTCACAATCCATGTGCAATTGGGTAATGTTGGAATATAAACATTTAGCAATTAAACAAAAAACATTTCTCTATTTTAAAAGCTTTAAATTATCCCATTGCAAATAAATTGTCTCATCCTTAATCCTAACTAACTCGTTTTCCTTTTGCTCTATCCACATCCATCTCTCCTCACTCTTCGAAGACACCCTACTGAGTTGATCAGTTAGGTTAGAGTTTGTAAGGCGATTTTGTGTTAAACTACCACTTAAACTAGAAAATTTAAATTTTAATTCGTTCAGTTCTTTTTCATAGTTTGTGACAGGAGTTTTAATGATTCGAGAATTGATTGTACCTTCTTGATCAACTGGTCACATTCGTTGATCTGCTCGCCAACTGGTTTGGTAGCGAAGTACTTGTCTTTTCTCTCCCTTGCTTCATCACAACCCCCATCAGTAGTGTAGCCTCTCATCTGTGACACTCCAGCAATCACCATCAAGCACTTACATGCACCTTTAGTTTCAACTTCTTTCGCCACAAAGCCCTGCTATGTGTGGGCTTACGAGCCTCTTCGTCCTCAAAGTCTATAGACCAGATTTCCACACCACCAAACTCATCATCCATGAGATTTTCCGCACAATTAAAGCATTCATAGTGCTGTTAGAAGTAAATTTCTTCTTCTTTATTTCTTCTAGCTTTTGTAGGTAGTAGGCGTCATCATCTTCATTCTCGTTGTTTTCTGACATCTTTCTCAAGACACAATCTTTAGCAAAGTGATTTTTGCCTTTGAAGAAGTGACAATCAAATCCAGAGTCACCAACAAGCTTACTATCCTTCTTCGGTTCTTCATGCTGAGGAGAGTTCTTCGGTTCCTCCTTTGCTTTATCTGAACTGTAGCTTCTTTGCCAGTTCGGTTCTTGGAGTTAGGAAACTTTCTACGCATGAACTTCTTTAGATTAGAGGCCATCAAAGCATATTCTTTATTGGTTAGATCAAATTCTGATAGATCTAAATCTTCTTCTTCTTCAGCCACATTCTTTCCTTTTGATACGAGAGTTAAAGATCCTATGCTTGAAACCACATTCATTTCTTTGGTCACTACACTTTCATGTGATTTTAGAATCCCCACTAGCTTCGCCAAGGAGTAAGCTTTGAATTGTTCATGAGCTTTTACTATAGACACCATCGCCATCCATTTGGTTCTTAGGCCATTCATGAATGTGACCTTTTGCTCAATTACCTTCCTTTCTATGTCATGCTTTATCATTTTGCTGAGAAGATGATTGAAACGGTCAAAGGCTTGAATGAGATTCTCTTCTGGTTTTTGCTTGAAGTCTCCAAACTATGAAAGTAGTAAAGTTTGGATAGAATGCTCAAGATCCTCATTGGTGGAATATAACTCTTTTATTCTGTCCCATATCTCTTTTGCCGTCGTGCATGAACTAACCAACCAGAATGTGTCAGATTGTATGGCGAAACTGATCATTCTTAGTGATTTAATGTTTCTCAGAATCTTTTCCTTTTCGTCTTGAGGAACATCCTTTATATCAACCATGTGTTTTTTTTGTACTCCTTTTACGTCTTGATTGTTCTATTTGTGCCAGAGTGAACAAATGGACCTACAGTGTTCGCTTCCCAGATTAAGTATCCATTATCTTCTGAACCAATCACATAGTCTTCAAAGTGATGCATCCAAACTTCATAATCTTGAGTATATAGGATAGGAATACTAGTTGTTGATTCGATACTGTTGGAGATGTTGATTGGGTTTTTTTGTGAATCTTCAAGAGACATGATGATTTTGTTTTGAAACCTACTCAAGATCAGACTAGTAAACAAAGTTAGGGTAAGATCGAAGTCTAAGAACTACGTCAATGAAGGATGACAGTTCTAGCAGAAAACGATAATAGTGGAAAACCCTAAAACCTTCTTCAATAGACGAGATGCGTATGGATTACACAGTCTCCTGCTCTGATACCAACTGATGAGTTGAAAAACTCTTTAGATCGATTAGATCTTTGACAATAAATCAATAAAACTAACAAACACTTGAACACACAATGAATCAACCGTATGTCAAATGATTAAAGAAATTCACACCTCAGAAGAGCTCGATTAAGAACTTCTATTGTAGAGATGTTATAGGGTTTAAGGTACAATCAATATGATAATTATTAAAGCATTAATGACAAGGATGCATGCATCCACCTTATATACTAAACCCTAAAAAGATAAACACGGTTGGACAGGCACAAACCCATGACAAAACTGGACTATAAAACCGAGCCAAATGATGCAACACTTAAGGTCTCAACAATATGCAAATAGATAATCAATAACCAAAAAAGCACATGTAATCATAACGGATCTACCAATCTAACAGATCAGTACAACAAACCAACATCGTAGACATAAGGATACGTACTTAAGTACAAATTATAGTGAGAAAACTCACCTCGTAGTCTAGCAAATAAACAATATAGCTCACATGAATCTAAGAACTGATACTACAAGCTACCAATACAACAAATAGGAACCAATCCTCAATCTATATCCCAAAACCCTCAATTTGACCAAAAGTCAACTTGGTCACAAAGCCAATGATCAACGGTTAAAGTCAACAGTAAAAATTACATCAGCCGGTCACCACGTCATGGCCAAGCATCTGCCACCTCGTGGTGGCCTCACGAAAAAACTGTCCCGAAGAATGTTTATCTCTATGTCGTGGTGGTCAATTCTCCACGTCATGGAGCCTGTTTTGGCCAACTTAATGCACTAAGCTTTAAATCCTTCAAGCTACACATTGATACTTTCCAAATCGCTTTCTTTCATGCAATGATTCATAAAAATCATTGCTTTTTAGACATTCATGTCCAATGCATGTCTTTCCCAAGCTAGGTCACAAAAATGATGAAAATAAGGTCAAAATCTCATGCATGAAGTCAAAAACCAACTAGGCCTCAGATCTGGATCACTAAACCTCAATGGGACTTCACGGATCCATTAAGTTGCTAACTTTATGGACTCTTTCCACTCACACTCTCCCAATCATGGATGAAAATGCATAAAAACCTAGAACTAGAAGCATAGCACATAAAGATTGGGACTTGAGGACTTACAATGGTCCAGAATGTATGCTACATGGTGATGAGGGATCTTGCCTAATGGATTTATGTACCAAGGACACCTTCTTATTCTTCTTCTTCAAGACACCAAAAACTCAAAAATGTCAAAAATGGAGGCTAGGGTTGGTTTAGGTTGAAAAGGAGGTGATGGAGGATGAGAGTGAGCAAACCCTAGCCCTAATATCCCTTAAATATAGCTTAACACCTGGAAAATTAGGGTTTTGCATGCTGGCGAACACCATGTCGTGGCCAATACCCTTCCACGTTATGGCATCCTAAATGAAGGTGTATTCCAACGGGTTCTGCCATGTCATGGTGCTACCACCACCATGTCGTGGACACCAAAAACTTCATATTTATAGCTTTATTTGCCCAAAACCACAAAAGTAATTTATACCTAGAACTTGGTATTACAGGCATACTTCATGAAGATCTTTGTAAGAAACACCACTAAGATTTGTTTCTAACTCCTTTTCGGATCATGTGTGTAAACTAGACTATGCACTCTATTGTCTCAACAAAGTGCATGGGAATGGTTTCAATGTCTTGATAACTTTATTTTACACTTGGTCTTCTTTAATAGTTAAATCTTACTCATCTTTTTTCATCAGATACCCTAAAGAGGTTGTTGTAATTCTTATGGTCTATGTTTAAAACATAATTATCACAAAATGATCTCCTTCAGTTTTGGTCACCATGATTAATGCAATACATGAGACTTTTTACAATCATCTTGGCGAGTTACACTACTTCTTTAGCATAAAGTCCATGTATGATGCTCATACTTTACATTTGTGACATACTAGATATGCTCTATATCTTTTTCAAGGCTTCAACATGACCGGTTGCAAGCCAACCACCACTCTAAGTGCTCCTAATTCTCGAGTCTTATTACATGAAAGTGATCGTATTTAAGATGCTACACAATATCGTAGTATGGTGATGGACTACAATATCTCACACTAACCTGATCAGACATCACGTTTTCAATTAATCAAGTATGTCAGTTCATGCACCAACCTCACACCTCTCATCTACAAAGCTGCTAAACGCTTCCTAAGGTTCATTAAAGGCACAATACAACATGGCTTTTCTTTTTATCCTTGCAAAACTTTTGACATACATGCTATTCCAATTTTGATTGTGTAGGGGACCCCAATAATCGTAGGTCTACGACATCTGATTGTATATCTATATATCTTTGTTCGAATCTTGTCTCTTAGACTGCCAAGAAAAAATCAAAATTTGTACGGCCAAGCATGTAAAGTTGAATACAATACTATTGCAACTAATATCGTGGAACTACGTTGGTTTCACTACTTATTTCATGGGGTGGACATCTTTCTTGACCCCTCTATCTTTTGTGACAATCTAGTGTTACATATAGCATATATTCTTATCTTCCATGAACGCACCTACTATATTGAGATAGACTATCATTTCATTTGGGAATTGGTTACTTGCATATTTTTGTCTCTACGCTACATTTCAATAGATGATTAGGTAGCATATTTTTTCTCACAGAAACTACCTAAAGTTAAGTTCGATGCCATATATATCTAGTTGTGTCGTT
Source organism: Lactuca saligna (assembly GCF_052625555.1). Classification (NCBI taxonomy): domain Eukaryota; kingdom Viridiplantae; phylum Streptophyta; class Magnoliopsida; order Asterales; family Asteraceae; genus Lactuca; species Lactuca saligna. The sequence continues at coordinate 21,502,792 of NC_136421.1, read as the reverse complement.
GTAACACCCCGTTTATTAAATAAATAAATAAACAAACTAATGAATGAATAGTATCCCTAAAATCAATAATTATATAGCAAGGCGTTGGTCTTGAGGAGCTAACTGTCACAATTTTAGAAGTCGGGGGTTAAAAGTCTATGTTTCGGATTGGTTTCATAAATATTTATGAAGGCATGGACTACTTGGTAAATTATTGGGACTTAATTTGAAGAGATTTTGGAGGCTAAGGCGATGAATGGTAACATATGGACTTCATTTGAAATTGATTTGTAGATGAGGGGCTATTTGGTAACTGTTGGACTTAAAATGAAAGGAGTTATAGGAGCATGGGTATGGTGGGTAAGTATGGGAGTTGTTTCTAAATTATTTCTGGAGGGAGGGACCGTAGTTGTCATTATGGAAATAAGTTTAAGGGACCGAGTATATGAACCCGTCACCTTCCTAAACCCTAACCCTAATTAATGGAACATGCACCACTCTCCTTCCCTAACCTCCAGCCGCCACCCTTTCTTCGTTATTCCAATCAGGCGAGATTGACGAGCTTAGTGTTTCCAACCGACGTAGATGCCGCCGTTAAGAGCCGTTATATAACGTTGTGGTTGCTTCCGATGATGAAACAATGAGGACCGTGGATGGGCGGCCATTCTATCGCTGGTGCTGCCATCATTAGCGGTCAAAACTCTCCTTCTTCATTTCTCCGGTGCTGCACCTCAGCTATGATCGCCACCTAGTCAAGTTCATGTTGTCGGAAGTCGTGGGTAACCGGAGGACCGTCGAGGATGGTGGGGTGCCACGTTCGTCGTGAGTGGGTCATGAGCCACCGAAGAGTGCACTGGAATGCCCCTCATCCCCGTCTTACTGTCAGCGATGCTGAGGAGTTGCGAACTGACGAGGGTTACTGCCAAACGCCATGACCGTCGTTGGGTCGCTGTTGTCACCGCCGTCGATATAGCTGCTACCGCCACCGTACACCACCAGGTGGGTGGCTGGCTCCTTTTTGCAAACAAAACGTGTGTGTATTTCTGTTACGAGTATGTGTTGTGTGTGGGGTTGTTTGGCCGGAAAACCAAGAAAGCCACCATCACCACCGTAAGGTTGTGGCTGCCACCATGTACCACCGCTGGCCACCACGAGGATGGTCGTGTGTGTGTTTATCTTAGTATGTGTGTGTGTGTTATTTGAGATTTTTCATTGTAAAATTGTAATCGGTGTCAGAATAATCAAAAGAAAACTCATAACCACCACCGTAAGGTAGTGGCTGATGTCTCCTGCCGCCACAAGCCGTCATGTTGGGTGGCGATGTGCTTTTGCTTGTGCTTACTTTTCTTTTGTGATGCTTGGACATAAATGGACTAGAACCATAACCACCACCGTGAGGTGGTAGTCGCCGTTGACCACCACTACACGAGGTGGTAGTGGGTGGTGCCCGACTTATTAAACTCTAATTGACTTAAGGAAACCCTAGTTGACCTAATAAAACATTAGTCAACCTAAAAATCTAACCATTAGACTAATTGGGTTGTGATTGGGTTGGAAACCCTAATTAGGGTTTAGAAAACCCTAATTTTGGATTTATCGGTTTGGACTTATCGGGACTTATGTTTTGGACCATTGGAATTGAACTATAAATTACACCCGATCAAACCATATGATTTATCTAGTAGAGTGATGGACTTAATGGATTAAGTCCTTAATGGGTTAAATGAGAAACACTTAACCCTAATCATCATTTCATTTGAGAAACTCTAATTTTGCTTGGGCTTTGAGTTAGGCCTTTCTATTGGGCTTTGGTGATTGGACTATTGATGGGCCATCCAAGAACAATCATATGGACTAGAATATTTGGATAGGCTTTAAGGTAAGGCCCATGTGAGGGTTTGGGTCCAATTTGGAAAATTGGCTATAAATGGGCCATAACTAGGCCTTGAGGATTATGAGAGATTGGACCACTAGAATGTCAAATATTTTGACTGGACTAAATGGTTGGGTCTTAGGGTAAGACCATGTAGAGGTTTGGGTCCAATTTGGAAAATTGGACCATATGTTGGTCTTTGGTTCATAGTTTGACTTTTGGGCTTTTGGATTGGGCCATGAGCTTGAACCCAACTAAGTTGGGCTTTTGGATGTAAACATAAATCTATTAAGATAATGTTATATATGTCGCAAATAATTTTCATTTGATTGAATAGGTCTCATCAATAATCAATTTATGCCCTATAATTATGACATAAGTATAGCCTTGTAATCGTAAGCATTTCCTTTTGTCCTACTACCTTTTTTTATATATGCTCTCATAATAAAAAAAATTGAGTAAGAGACACATGGTTTTCTTCACCCCTCTTCATGCGGTCTTTTAAGAAACACAATTATATTGCAATATTGACCTTATCGATTACCTTCAACAACAAAATAACTGCTGGATTTAGAATACAGAAAGTGATGGCTCATTCACAGTCAGTGGTGGATCCAGACCGAAAATCAACCCCTCCGAGGAGGAGGGGAAGGGAGGGGGTGTCTACCATTAACAACAACAGTGGTCCCACTGGTGCCGGTGGTTAGTTACTACGACGGTGGCCCAGATTCCTTCCGGGGACTACAACAACCGGAAAACAATCTTAATAGTTAAAACAAAATACGAGCTTTTTGGAGGGATTTTCCACAAAGATGTCAAATCTAATGGGTCAAACATGAGGGTGAAAAATGAAAAACGAGATATGTCTGATGGAAATATTAAAGTTAACGAGAAGACAGATATGTGAAATCTTTGAAAGAAAGGGTGCCAGCATATATTTAAGTGGGGCCTCATGTTCATACTTATGAATAAAACTGGATTTTATTTCATAATTATAAGATGAGATAAATTTGCAAGTGGGGGCCATGCATCCCATTACTTGTACACCACATCCGACATTTTTCATAGTTACCTCTCTAAAACATCTCATTGACAACGAATTTTTGACTAGATGCAAATTAAAACCATTTGAAATCGATTATTCCATGGGAAAGTGAATTTGTTGTCGTGGAGAACTAATCAACTAAATAAGGCTCCCTACTCGTAAGGATATCCTTAATAGAGGGGTAAATATGATTTCTTATCATTATCCCATATGTAACCTATTTCTTGAATGTCTCAAGACAAAGAATGTTGTCGATTCTTTCCTAAGATGGTTGGAATTTATGGTTTTGTCATCGCCCCCAATAACACGATTGAGACCCTGTTCCAGATTTTGGCAAGTACCCGACGGGAATTTTTTCACCCGACCCCATCGGACATTTGGCAGGGCGGGGGCGGGGATGAGTCTAGGATTAGAGGTCAAGTACGTGGATGGAGATTGCAGTCTCGGCTAATATCTGCACCCATTTGCATCCCCATAACTGACATAACTAATATCTTTTGTTCGTAACATATTATCGATAAATATAATTCTTCTCTTTAAAGTTACCACACTTGGTGATGATATGTAGAATTATTTATCTTTTTGTTTTAATTTGTTTTCCACGATGAAATGTTGTTGCTATATACGTGTTATAGATGAGTTACTACCGCCAACTACTTTATTGTCACCAAAAACAACTTATATACTTTTGGAGATTATAAATTAATGTCTACACGTGATGTTTCTTGTAGTGGTTAGGCACAATTAATCTTGAAATGAGTCCGAATCAATTCCTCAGTCTTAAAATGATTGAAATTTTATTGGGACACACCGACACAGAGGCAATGCTACCTTATAAGCAAGGGTGTCCATGTACACCTCTTGAATTCAAAATTTTTATACCAATTGTATTCAAATATTAAGATGGACACCCGTATAATTTTGAGATCGTCACCAGACTGTTGGATCATAGGATGCAATGCAAAAAAAAAATTATCATACTTTTTATTAACTCGATATATTACGTTCTTGCCTGTATAAAAAAGGAAAGTAAGATTAGTAGATGACAATCAACAAAAATAGATAAAACTTTTTACATAAATAATAGATACCAATTGTCACAATACATTTCAAATTTTTAATATGTTAAGCTTCTGATAAATTTAATTAAGACTAACGCTTAATTTCCGAGTTTAAGCAAAGAAAAAAAAAAGAGAAAAGAAAGTAAAGAGAAAAAAAAAAGGAGAAAGGAAAGGAAAATAAATTTGTTTTTTGTGTTCTTGAGTTGGAGAGAAGTGGATGAAAAATAAATATTTTTTTATTTCTTTGCAAATTCTTCAAAATTGGAAGGAAAGTTGGTAGGGAAAGCGACTCTTCCATTTCCCCCGCTTTATTCTTTTAATAAAACTCCAGAATATCAATTTCTTTACTTTCTTCTCATTTCCACGCTTTTTTTTTCGCTCGTTAAGTTAAATTTACGAACAGAGTCTAAGGTGAAAACAAAAATCCCTAAAAATACAAGAAATACATGTTTTTGGTCTTTAGAGATCCCAAATAGCCTTCCTCCGCCCATTTTATACACTATCTAGTGCCCCTCTCCTCAACTCATTGCAGCTTTGCCCCTTCGCATCTCATCCTTATCATCTTTTTTTTTTCTCGGTTAGTATCATTTTCTTGCTTTGTGGGATTGTAAAGGAGAAGACAAAATGTAGGGTTAAAGAATGCTTTTGAGTTTCGAGCGTAGAATAACACTCGTACTGTTGTACAAAACTAGAAAAGGTAAAGATCGTTCTACACATTGTTTCAAGTAGCTAGTTTATTATGAAGTATACATTTATTTATCTTTTAGCTAATTGTTATATTATATTATTTTATTTTTATATATTATTTTTATATTTCTTGACATAATCATATTTGTTTATTTGTTCATAAATAGTTATATATTTCTTGTTCATTATTGTTTGAGAGATTATACTCAATATATAAAAATCCATCATAAAAATTTGTAAAACATTAATTCTTAATTTTTTTAAGTTTTATCTTCTTTTCTCAACCATCATACATAAGATAACGATACACTTATATAATTCATATCGTAGATCACTACAAGAAATATAATCATTAGCAGCGGACGCCAATATCGACGACACATACTTTTAGCGGCGACACATCAAAGTGTCGCCGCTAAAATTAGGTGTCGCCGTTATTGACGTCGGCGCTAATGATTCATGACACGGATCCGCGTTTTCACGTTTTGGTAAATTAAGATTGTTCGATTGTGTTTCTAATCCAACAACAAGGATAATCAAGGAATGCACAAAAGCAATAACGGCAACAAAAGTCGCCGCTAAAGACCTAACCGAGTCGCCGCTAATTGTCGAAAAAATGGCGCATGAATGTTTCCCTCCTAAGTGCCGTCGGTATTGAGGGAAGTCACCGCTAAAGCCAAAATTGTCGCTGGTAAAGGCGTCGCCGCTAAAGGTCGACGCAGTTAACCAAAAAAATCGATGTCCTTTTCCTTTTCTCTTCCATTTGCTTCCATCTCGCGCTGCTGTTGTGTTTTTTCTACCATCTTCTTCGTCGATTCACAGCTAATACCCTCCAGCAAAACCGAGATTAAGGATTCCAGCCTCATAGAAGAAGATATATGCGGTCAAAGTTGAGATTGACCGGTGAGGCTCCTTCCATTTCCGGCGACACCCACTACTTTCCGGTAACAATAGATATTTCCAGCAAAAGATTCATCTCCCTTTTGTCTTGTAACATTGATTTTGGCTTTCTTTAGTTATTAATTGCAAAATCTTTTCAATTTCAATTGTTGATTGAATTTTCCGGCAACCACCGGCAACTACCGCCACCACTGCGCCATTTCTTTGCTTTCCACCACACAGGTTCTATTTCCACCACCACCATTTCCTTGATTTTCAATATAACTTTTTCAATGTCAGAATGAAAAAAAATGCTATTACATCATTTGAATAAAGGTTCAATTGAGAAATATTTATATGCGAAGCAGATGAAATACATCAGATTTTCAGAATGGATATCCAATTATCCATTGTAGATGAAATGCATAATTTGAATAAAGGATATATAACCAAGGTTGATGATTTTGTTCTTAAAAAAAATTATCCCAAAGTTTTGTCCACGTGTTTATGGATATCCAATTATCCATTGTAGATAGTTCTTTAAATTCTATTCATTTCCCTTGGTGGACCTACATTTGTATGTTATTATAATTTTATATTCAATTAACAGATTTTCAGAATTATAGTATATTCCTTCGCAACATATGTGTCTTAGATTACAACTTTAGTGATGAATATATTTGTAGAGGAACATGGACTACAAGGGGTTACGGTTACCAAAATTTGCGATTAGCAACTCACAATTTTGATGATGAATATATTCCAAGTTTTTATTATTATTTCTAGACTAATTCAAAATTAGCTAATTTTTGGTGTTATAGTATATATATATATATATATATATATATATATATATATATATATATATATATATATATATATATATATATATATATATATATATATATATATATATATATATATATGAAATAGTAAGATGCTATAAAAGTACAATGTTACAAATAAAAAATTTTAATTTTTTTTTTTAAAATTACTATTTCTAAGCTTTTGTTTTTGTATACCATGGCTGCTGTTATGGGTCGTGGACACGAGGGTGATGGAGCTGAGGATCCACCTCTCCCAGGTAGTAGAGGTGCTGGTAATCACGAGTAGGACTGTAAGTCTTATAAAGAATTTTTATTTACTATTTTTATTTAGTTGATATAAATTAAATACATTTTCTAATAATTTTTACTTATATTTGTAGTTGAGCAACGTGCTCGTAGAAAAGTCCGAGGTAAAGCCAAAAATATAAAGCTTGAAAAAGCACTCTTACGGAACCATGGCAAACTAATTAGCATGGTATATGATAGGGATATAACATTTGATCCCCTAGGAGAGGCAAAAGACATGTTTTCACGAGAAATTGGAAAAACAATGTGGCAAATGGTCCCTTTTGATAAATGGACTTGGAAAAAAGTTTCCCCTACAATAAAGAACACCGTATCACAACATTTAGGGGTAATTATTTATTTAAAAATATTTTATATGGTTAACTATGATTGGTTTTTTACTTGGTTATTTTTTTTTGTAGACGAAGTTTGATTTGGATCAGATGTATCAGGATGTACAAGCTAATATGTTGACAGAGACTTTTCAAGCAACTTTGTTAAAAGGTTATCGAGAACGTAAAGTTGACGCAAAAGAATATTTTATGTTAGTCGGAGGGTATGAAGATATCCCGAGAGCATTAGCCAACCCTCCAGAGGGTATGGAGGTTGATAACTGGAAGAAAGCAGTTGAGTATTTCCAAACAGACGAACACATAATTGCTTCAGACAGGAACAAAAAAGTCCGTGAAATGCAAACAAACGTGAATCGTGGGGGGTCGAGCTCGTATAACAGTACTTGCTATAAGAAGGTAACGTGCAATACATGTAATTATTTATTTAAAATATAATCTAATTTAAAGTTAAACAGAACCTTAAGAGAGTGGAAACGTTTCGCAAAGCTCATACCGATAGGGATGGTGTGTTTGTTACTGCTGAGGTGGAACAACAATATGTAAGTACTTAATTATAATTCTATCATATAATTACATGTTTATTTATAATTAATTGTTACTTTTGGGAATTACAGAATCGGTTAGTCGAAGAGCTCTTAGAACAAACCCAAGGTGAAAGTGAGTTAACACCCGCTCAAGAAAGAGCCTCTTATGAGAAAGTATTAGGAGAGCGATGTGGCCATATCAGAGGCATCGGCTGTAAACATTCTGCTCTCCCGCCGATTTCATAGTCGTCCCTACCACCACCACAATCATCACAACCGTCACAGGTAAAACAAGATTATTTAATTTCAATATATGCAAGTTGATTTGGTATATTTTTGTTGGTGGTGATTATATTCTAAAAGCTTTGATAATTAGTTTTTTGTCCCAAGTGCAACAAATAGCAATGTACTTTGGTTTTTCGTCTTAGTTTAAATATAGCGATAAAATACATGTTGATTTGGTCATTTTGGTTTTGTGGTGATTATTTGCTAAAAGCTTTGGTAATTGGGTTTGTAACAGCCCGTTCCTGGTACGTATTTATTTTGATTAAATGTTTCTTTTTGGAAGAGCTACTCAGCGAGTTGTAGCCCTAACTCGCCGAGTAGATGTCGAGTTGGATGCGGGCTTTAAGTGATCTACACGGCGAGTCCACGCCTGGACTCAACGAGTAGGCCAATCAGGAGGAGACCCTAATCCTTAGGGTTTGCACCCTATTTAAACGTCCTTATAGCCCCATCTCAGCCTCCATCACCCTCAGAGCATTCTTTATCAAAACCCTAGCCTCCATTGGTAAGTTTGAGTGATTGTTGCCTTGTGAAGGGACTTTTGGTGCACTTTGGAGCAAGTGGAAGAAGGGAGAGGTTGAAGAGGTCAAGGAAGGGGACTTAGATCCAGAACACATTCGTTGGTGGTCATCCATTCTGGTAATAAAGTTTCCATCTTGATTATTGATCTATTAGATCTTGTTTGTCCCTAAATTGTTGCTTCTAATCCCTTAAACCCCAACTCCTTGCAGAGAAACCTTATGGTTGGGTTATATTTCAGATCTGGACTCTCATTACCTTCTAGAAGTGTTATGTTTTAGTCATATTGGTGATTAAGGTCCCTCTTGAGCTTAGAACCCCATTAAGAGCTTAGTTTGGACATTTGAAGCCTCTAAAGCTATGCATGCACGTAAAGTTTGCAACTTTACGTGATAAGCATGCCCTAGAAGCCTAGATCTGTGGTTTGGATCCACTGCATGGCTCAAATCAGGTCTGTATGGAAAAAGGATTGAATGAACTCGGCGAGTAGAACGTTGGACTCGGCGAGTTGGATGAGCAACTCGGCGAGTCCGATGAAGATTGCCTTAGACTCGACGAGTTGTTCTTCAACTTGACGAGTCAGATGAACTTGGACTCAGTATGTGTGTATCGAAGAAGAACGCGTTGAGTGTTCGCTAAGCTCGATAAGTAGAACGGGTATAAAACTAGAACAGATGGAAGGGACTCCGCGAGTTGGCGAGCCAACTCGACGAGTCCGGTCAACCAGGAAGTTGACTTTGACCAGGATGTTGACTTTGAACGGGGGTAAAATAGTCATTTTACCCTAAGATTAGTTATCAGTATTTGACTTAGTGTTTATGGAAATTGTAGCCAGGGAGTTCCGGTTCAGCAGTCAGGCGCTCAGCAAGCAGACTTTCAGCAGCCACTTCGAGGTGAGTTACCTTCTAGTAACAGTGGGTCTAAGGCCACAATGTCGGCCCACTAGTAGGAATTGTATGATTAGATGATTGTCTCTGTGATATTCATCTAGGGTTGCCACTACTTGTGTTATGTTTATGTGTTTGTACGATATGATGCTATGTGCTAGCAATATTAGGGGAGATAGTCCCCAGGTTACCGGTCGATAGGGCCGAAGGGGCAGTCATGCCCAATTATGCTAAATAGATTATGTGATATGTGTTATGTGGTAGTGGTAAGGGGTGAAGTAGTCCCCAGTATCCGGTCGAAAGGACCGAAGGGGAGACCAGCACCTAGATATGCTAGTCAGTATCCGGTCGAAAGGACCGAAGGGGAGACCAATACCCAGATATGCTAGTCAGTATCCGGTCGAAAGGACCGAAGGGGAGACCAGCACCCAGATATGCTAGTCAGTATCCGATCGAAAGGACCGAAGGGGAGACCAGCACGCAGATATGCTAGTCAGTATCCGGTCGAGAGGACCGAAGGGGAGACCTGCACCTAGATATGCTAGTTAGTATCTGGTCGAGAGGACCGCAGGGGTAGGTTGGGCACCCAGATATGCCTGGCAATAATTGTATGTTATGTGGTTATTTGGTTTGCGGTACGATGAGGGAACTCACTAAGCTTCGTGCTTTCGGTTTTTAGTTGTTGTTTCAGGTACCTCTTTAGCCAAGGGGAAGGAGCTGGCACAGAAACGGCATATCACACACACGATTTTGTTTTTCTGCACTATGAGACATTCTGGGATTTGTACTCTGATATTATTATGATTTACGTTCTGGTTTACAAACGCGAGACATGTTTTATTAAACGATACGGTCAAATGTTATTTTGTTACAAATGTTTTGCAAATCACTTAATTAAAAATGAAATTTTTGGTCCATAATTTTTGGGATGTTACAAGTTGGTATCAGAGCCCTGGTTTGAGGGATTCGGGCACACATTCAGGGGCGTCTGAACTCAAGTCAAGGGATCAAAATATTTTGAAAAAGACAAATGTTTTCTAAAAGGTTAAGTAAAGAGTTTTAAGAAGGAACAAAGTGTGTGATGTGCGCGACCGTCCAAGCTCAAGTAAGTATTCCCCAATATACCCATACAAGTTTATGTATGTTTATCAGTTTCAGTAGAACAGCATGCTAGAATAAAACTAAGGATCTAGGAGTGATGCCTTATGTGCCTGCTTTATGTGCTTCAGTATATGAAAATTGCATGCTAGGATTAAGTAGACAACAGTAGGATAGCCTGTTTAGGTTATCCCTAATAACATGAGCTTAGCATTGTATGTTAGTACAGTTTCCCCATGTGAGGATAGAATTGTTTGAGTAGTCTCCTATGTCTGAATGCTACATGCTTTGTGCTTTGTGGGATTCTAAGTAATGGAAGTTAGCTATTAGGTGAATGCATCACGTCACATTCAAACAGGGTTGAATAATCTCAGAGGGCTAGACTTGGCCATATTGCGCAACTCTTGTCTGAGTCTAACCGATGTAGGGATGAGCCTTTCACTTAAAGGATTATCTGAGCCTCGCCGCATGTGATGGTATTCAGGTGATGGCTAATTGGCATCACAAGGAGGCTTTCAGCAGTTGAGGATTGGATCGGGTATAGTCAGAGAATTCCCTAGGGCAAGCCTAGGATGGGGGTAGCAAAGATTATTAGTAGTGATAGTGATTTGGTGGAGTCAGGGCAGTATTTGAGGAAAGTATGGATAGATGTGGAAGGTAGTATGGGCCTGTACTACTGGAAGTAGAGGATCCGTACTCGAATCAGGGAAAGCTGAGATGAGATCAGGAAACTTGTGGTAGTAGTGATTCCTCGAGATATATCAGTGTTCCTGACGTTTATTATGTTGTGTTTAAGAATGGTGGTATTACGCCCTAGACCAGCAGTTGGCAGTTCAGGAGAGGGACCGGGTTCGGGATCAGGTTCTGAGCCGGTGGATGAGGGGCTACGCGATTTCATCACGTCAGAGATCACCAGGGGCATCCTTGAGTCAACCCCCATTATCTTCGGGTCGATCAAGGAAGGGATAGTTGAGCTGATGGAGGATCGCCTTCGGGCATTCAGGAGCGACATGGCATCTGGCCAGTTGGGATCTCGCACACTGTCCTTTAAGGACTTCAGGGGCAGTGGTGTGTCGGATTTTCACGGGGCGAAGGACCCCATAGCTGTCAGGCGATGGATTGCAGACATGAAGTCTGCACAGTTGATTAGCTTCTGCCCTGAGGGATCGAAGGTGAGATTTGCAACAGGATGTTTGAGGGATCGATCTAGGGATTGGTGGGAGTCTGTTGGTGACTCGTTGGGAGCCTCGGCTGTCGAGGCTATGACCTGGTCGGACTTCATGACCAGGTTCAGGGCAGAGTTTGCACTAACTGTCGAGCTTCAGCAGCTGGCCAGGAAGTTTTTAGCTATGAGGCAGACGATGGAAACAGTGGTGGAGATCACTGCCAAGTTCTGGGAGAGGGCGTTGTTGGTGCCCCAGAACGCGGGTGATGATGTAACGCCTGTAGATCCGGGCTAGTGAATTTAGAGGCAATAGGGGTCGAAAATGAATTTTCAACAAAAGATTATTTAGAATAAATAATTTGAACCAAGATGTATTATATGTCACAAGGTTTCCGTATATATAAAGAACGCCGAAATCCGAGTTATAACGAAGAAGTTATGACCCGTCGAAGTTTCGCGACGGAACCGGCATGGCACCGGGAAGCGTAAATAGTGAATTTACGATAGGAAATTGTTTTGAGAGTATCAAAGCGATGTTTGAGTACTAAGTCACCACCTTTCAGGTGAGTGCATAGTTACTTTCATCTTACACATAGATATGAAGTATTTTATATAAACTACGTGCTATGTGTGCATATTATCTGTATACTTGTTGTCTATGCTGGATGAACGTTTTTATACATGTTTTAAATTATTTAAACTGTATACGTATTTTATATATACGAATATGTTGGGTATGACAAGGGTAGATGAATGATGAGAGATAAAAGATGATGTGAGTAAACATTGGCAGCTATAGACTTAGTGCCTAACTAATAAACATCGACAGCTATGGACTTAGTGCCTATTGGACAAACACTGGTAGCTATGGATTTAGTACCTGTCAGGAATTGGTAGCTATGGACTTAGTACCTATTAGATAAACACTGGTAGCTATGGATTTAGTACCTGATGAATAGACTATAGCAGCTATGGAATTAGTGCTTTATGAACGAACATTGGCAGCTATGGATTTAGTGACAGTCCTATAACCTTGGAAGTAAGGGACTTCGGAATAAACGAATGTATGATATATGACTCTTAGGATAAATCCTTAAGAGTAAGAAAGATAATTGGGATGGGTAATTGAGTTGATTGTTTGATTTTTTAAACATAATAATTATATTATTGTGGGTTGAAAACCCTATGTACTCACTAGGTTTCCCAACCTGACCCACTCAATTTATTTATATCACAGGTGTTGATATGAAGTCACATTACACTGAGAGATTTAAATAGATGTAAATCACTAGTGTAAATAAATATAAGTTCTGTTTATGCTTATTTTCTGTATTCACGATGACATCCCAAACGTTTTGAAATGAATAAAAAACGTTTCTTCGAAAATGTTTTAATAACGTATTTATTGTGTTTTTCTGGGAACAAATTCCGCAACATTTTTATTAAACGAAGAACTCTGATTTTTATAAAGAATAAACAAAATCGGTCTTTTCTGGCTGTGAAAATGGGGATGTCACAGTTGGTATCAGAGCATTAGTTTTAGCGAACTACAAATTTGTAGGAAATTTCTAAACTTAAACTTAGAATGCTAAGCGATGATTGTGAGGTTCTAGCACTAGCTTAATTTTGGAATGATGCCTAAATTGCTTTTACGTGCTAAATGATTTGTTATGCTATAGTTTGATCGGATCTATGGTCTGTTGCCGACCGGATCTAGAAACCTTATGTGTTTAGGATTCTAAACGTACGAATGCGATATTAGAACTAGCATATAAGCGTTTCGGAGTGATAAGGATGATTTAAACGTCAATCCTAAATAAAGATCTAGATTCGCCTTATTTGGTGTATAGATCAAGATGGCAAGGACCCGTCGCGGAAACGTAAATGCAAATGGAAATAGGAACCAACCCCCTCAACCGCTAGTGGTTCAGCAAATACCTGTTGTAGAAGAAGTTGCACCCGAGCCAGTCACCATGGCTGGAGTTCAAGCCATGATTCGGGTTATGCTAGCTGAACAAAGGGAAGAAATGAGACAGATGTTCCACGAAAATAGGGACGAACCTACCATACATGTTGAGCCGACCGAGCCAATTCCCAAACAATCTAAGGAAGGGAACTACAGCCGCAGAGCGATTCAAGTGGGGACTCAAGGCGAACAAAGGGAAGGCCCGGGGGGGGAGAAACGACAAGGATGGGCGAATGTACAAGAATTTCCTTGGTGTGAAACCACCGAGTCTCTCAGGAAGCCCAAATCCGGTTGAGATTATGGATTGGATCTCCGAGATGGAGATGGTGTTTGAGAGCTGCGACTGTAGCGAGAAACAGAAAACCGTCTTCGCTATAAGACAACTAAAAACTGGAGTCTTGAGCTGGTGTAAGCTATTGGCAGATACGATGCCCACGAGCAGAAGCCTTAAGGATGTCACGGGAAGAGTTCTTGGAACAATTGAAAATGCAGTACTGCTCGGAGATAGATCTGATAGACCTAAACAACGATTTTCAGAACCTGAAGAAAGGGAAGTTGAGTGTTAATGAGTATGCCACCGCATTCACCGAGAGGATGAAGCTATTCACCTACTTGGTGCCTACTGAACTCTCCAAGATTGATAGGTTTGCTAACGGGTTACCCACAGACTTTGGCCCAATGGTCAAAATGGCAACTACCTTGAAAACAGCTTTTAGGGCAGCTAAGAACGTAGAGGCCCAGATACGAGAAAAGGGTCTAGAAAAAGATAAGGTAGGAGAAGCGGAAGTTTGAAGGACCTTCAAGGTCCAACAAGGAAAGAAAATTCTCAAAGCTTAGAGGAGGAGATGGAGGTGAAGTGAGATGGTGTGATAAATGCAAGAAGAAGCATTGTGGGAAGTGCAACGAAGAAGTGACTTGTTCCAAGCGTGGAAGGACTGGTCAGCATTCCAAGGATTGCACACATAATGATAAAGTATGCTACGGATGTGGAGTCAAGGGGCACATGTCCAGAGACTGCCCAAGGAAAAATAAAGCAACAAGACCAGAAACGTCACCGAGGCCAAGGGCATTCCACATGATCCTCGACAAAGCAGAAAACCATGCAAGGAATCAAGGATGAGGACTTCATACCCGAAGATCAAGATATGCAGTTGCCATAGTATCGTATGATGTAGCCTCTTAGAGGCATAGTCTAGGGTGAACTTGAACACTTATGTAATAGTTTCAAGAAATAATAAAATCTTCATTTTGTTATCTGGTGTGTTAAACTGTTATGTAATTTTCTTGAATGGTGACTTGGAAAACTGATATGTGTATTTTTATATATATTTTTATGCACTTTATCTTAATATTTTGGCCTTATTTATTCTATTTTAGAACTAAAGAGTACTCATAATACTTTGAATTATGTTTTGCAGCTATTTGTTGTCAATAAAGCACAAAAGAAAAGACTGAAGCGGAAACCGGGCTTAGAAGCTAAAAGAAAGAAAAGGGTGCTGAGGTAGCGAGTACGCCCCGCGTACCTTAAGAGTACGCCCCGCGTACCTACTTGCACCGGATATACTTGATCGCGTGATTATCCTTAGTACGCGCCGCGTAATCCTAAGTACGCCCAGCGTACTTAGGTCGGCTACAAAGATTATAAATGTCGATTTTTAGCTAACCAGGAGAAAGGATTCGACTTCTAACCTAATTTAGTCGACAATTAACTTCTGTTAAGCCGTTTTGAGGGTCTAGAAGGCGGCCGGAAGGCCGTTAAGCTAACGGGAGCAGAGATCTGAAGGATTGGAGAGCGGATACATGTCGGTAATCATATGGATTGCTAACGTGACCTTGTTTAGCACTTCATTATGGTACTTTTTGTATTTAGTTTCTGATTTGGGTGTAAAAACCTTTTACTTTGTGTTTATGATTGAATGAAGTTTTGATTCTTAGACTAATTGTTATGTTAAATAATTTATTTGTGTTTAATTTATCTTGCCAAGCTTGTTCAAAGATCCTCATGTGTTAATGATGATTATTTGCTGTTAATTGTTAAGTGAATTAAGTTGTATGAAAACCTGCTTGATTTGCTTGTCTCTTATGATTTTTGATGACCATTGAGATTATAAGACTAGAAATAACGAATGTGAAACTAGGATTAACTTGGGAATAAGTAAGTTAATGTGTGAGCCTTGTTTGATGACCATCAACAAGAGGTTAATTAAATGTTTAAATTAACTAAAGTTACAAGTCTTGCTTGATACGAACTGAACACTAGGAAGCATGTTAGTTTAATCAATTGATCACCGTTTGAATTAACTTGTTTGCTAAAGGATTAGTTATAGTGAACATGAATCTAATCAATTTAGGAATCGGTGAACATGAATAAATGAATTTGTGTGTGCAATTGTTTATGTTTTCAAGGTGGAATTTGTCTAAACCAAAGTACCTAAAGAGATTTGTTTTTCCTGTTAGTTTATCGAGAATGGTTAATTAATTATTAGTTTGAGATTTATTAAACTATTTCTTTTATTCTTTTCGTGTGACATGTAACCTATAATTAAATATATTAAATTAATCCACCGTTCCCTGTGACCGACACCCGACTTACCTAAGCTATACTGTAATTTGACTAGGTACACTGCCTATAAGTGCATAGTTGGTCTAAGTTTGTTAGGTTATAAATATTAAAATTAATGGGTACTTTCGTGCACATCAAGTTTTTGGCGCTGTTGCCGGGGAACGGCTTTCAATTAATTTAGTGTATTTGATTATTCGTTATTTATTTTTAGTTAGTTTTTTATTTTATTATTTTAGTTTTATTTTCGTTGATATCATTTCGCTTGTCGGGAAGGTTCTTGTTGTTATTTGCAGGAATTTGTGATCATACACATCGATTGGCTTTACCTTTTGCATGGGTTTCGTGATTGCAAGCGATTAGGGAATTCTTGACTTGTTTAGTCTACTACTTTGGTGATTTGTCCAACTCAATCCACGAGGCGTAGTATAGCAAGGCGTATCGAGGTGGTTAAGTGGAAGACTGAACTCTTGCTACTCTTGACTAGTTGGGTCAACTCTTGTTCTACTTATTAGTTAATGGTGCAAAGAAAACAAAGGAAATAGTCTGACAGGTCCCGAAAGTTTTTGTTTTCGCAAACCACCTCTTGCATGCAAGGGATTTAATCAACAATTGTAGTTTGATTTTGACGAAGACATGTGATCGTGATATCCTTTTTAGTTATTTTGGTTTTTTAGTTATTTTAGTGAGTTTTTATTTTTATTTTTAGTTTGTTTAAAATTTGTTTTCCATGTTGATGCTCTTGATGTTTCAGATCTTTACAGAACTTTTACCCTTCAGATGCTTTCAGAAATTTCAATAATTGGGGTCGAATGTTGATTTGCCACGAGAGAAAAAACCCAGTTCCAGTTTTCAGTTTTTCAGCAATATTTGAAGCAACCTGTAGCAGCCCCATTCGATCTCACCACAACTACCCAGGGGAGTCTGTTCCTTTTTCTCCATTTTTATGTTCTTAATTTGTTTTAGCATACAATGAGGGCATTGTATGAAATAAGTGTGGGGTAGGGGGTCGGTAAAAGTAAATTATAAAAATGAAATAATAGTTGGAAATTGCTAGATTTAAGGAAATTTAATAATTTAAAAGAAAACTTGAAATAATAGTTTAATTTAGAAAAATCTAGTGATAATTTAAAATTTTGCTAATATTGTATGAGATGATCCGATGAGAACTCAAATGTTTAGTTGAGCCAATATACATTATAGTGCATTTGTGGCTTCCCTTATTTTAGTGAAATCATGGAACAAAAACATAACCCCGCTCGGTTTGAAGGATGCAATATGTTTAGCAGCCTAAACCTGAAATGTATCCAGGAAAATTATTATCAATAACCTATAAAGGTTGAGGTTGAGCGCCTCTGCTTAAGCATGTAGGTTTTGAGTGAAAAAAGAGAGGTACATGTAAAAAAAAAAAAAAGAAGAGAGAATTACGAAAAAGTTTGAAGAATTTTGGAGCAAATAAAGTGAAGATCAAAAAATCAAAATTCCAAGAAATTCAAAAAGTTGAAGATACCAAGAAATCAAATCAAATAAGGTGTTGAATTCAAAGAAATCGAAGATCAAGTTGTCAGAGAAATGAAGAATTCAAAGAAAGCTCCATAGTGGTATCATAAATTGTAATTCTAGATTATGTATGCTTAGGTTGCTCAACTAAAAATACCTTGAGGTTAGGAGGTTTTCTGAGGATGGATTCGGAGGGTTGCATAAAATGAGCATTGTTCGGAAAAAGTGGGCAAGTGTTTATGAAGATTGTGAGTATTTAAAGTATGGGGGGGGGGGGTACTTTCAACCTGAAATGTATCCAGGAAAATTATTATCAAAAACTGTGAGACGATACTTGGGACAAATATGAGTAGGTGTGAAAGGTAGTAGATGCATATACTACCGGAAGCACAGGACTCACGCTTGGATCAGGGAAAGTCACAAGGTTACCAAGAAGCTAGTAATTGATACTGTTTTATTCGAGTATGTCGTTACCATCATTTCGGTAATGACTAAAAAGATTGTTGATATTCCGACTCGAGTGGTCATATCGAATTGAGTCCGACTACGATGAGAATGTTACATGGTTCAGAGAACCAAGTTCGATGTAGCACTGAGTTAAGCCAGAAGAATTAATCAAAGCAATCAGTAGAAGTATCTCGACGGTTGCTAGAAATGATGCCTTTTAATATGTGATTATAACATGAAGGAAGGTATAGTCTATTCCGGAATTTGACTCTAAACGACCTGAGTCCAAGCAATGCATCACACGATGATAGGTCATTAGAATATGACACATCGTTCCATTGTAGTAATAAAAGAACTTATCTTAAGTTCGTATCAACTGAGCATTGACATTTTGACTTTAAGGTCATAATTTGGAGTCTAGCGTGAGATAGAGAGCGTATGCAAGATCGAGCACTGCCTGCAGTCAAGGAGTCTAAGAGTTAGATACTTCTTCGAAGAAACATCAAAGTTTTGACTTAGGATGAATAGATAACAAATGCAGTCATCATGTAAGGCATGTTTCGTTGATGATTCCGAGATGTAATCATCCTAAGGGGGAGATAATTGTAATGCCCATAGGTCCGGACTAGTGAATTTAGAGGCAATAGGGGTTGAAAACAACTTTTCAACAAAAGATTATTTAGAATAAATAATTTGAACCAAGATGTATTATATGTCACAAGGTTTCTGTACATATAAAGAACGCCGAAATCCAAGTTATAACGAAGAAGTTATGACCCGTCGAAGTTTCGCGACGGAACCGGCACAGCACCGGGAAGCGTAAATAATGAATTTACGATAGAGCGAGTTTTAGCCGTAGCAATATAAATGAAAGTCGTAGAATACGTTAAACTAAGAACATCAATAAAAATAACGCCCAAATCTGACTTCGTATGAAGAAGTTATGATTTTTCGAAGTTTCAGATTAACAATGTATAGTCTGAAATTCGAATATTAGATTGAGCGGTTTTTAGCCGACACAACCTAAATGAGAATCGAAGATCTCGTTAATAGTAGTGTAACGAGAAAAGATGGGTAAAAACGAACGACGGATGAAGAAGTTATAAGGATTTAACGGACCAATCTTGTCCCGGCCTGTTAATAATATAAAATTTAAAATTGACTCAAAATTAGCCGACGAAGTCTAAGCAAAAGTTGTAGAGTACGTTCCCACCTTCGCGTGAATATAAAGAACGTCAAAAACGAAGCTCGTATGCGAAAGTTACGAATTTTAAAAGTTGAAGCATGAAATTGCGAGACCTAATGAAGGATCGATGACGTGGCACGTTCTGAACCATCCATCGATGAAGAAAGCCTCGCTTGGGATCTTGACACGTCGCCCTTCGCTTTACGCCCCGCGTCCGAGTTTGGTACACCCAACGTACCTCGGTTCTTATCCGTCCAAGTTCGAAGTGCGAGCCAGTTGGTGCGAGCTGGCAACCCTATCCGGAGTTACGCCCAACGTAACTGAGGGCTACGCCCAGCGTAGTCTGAAGTTAGGTGCC
The DNA here is from genome assembly GCF_052625555.1 of Lactuca saligna. Lineage (NCBI taxonomy): Eukaryota > Viridiplantae > Streptophyta > Magnoliopsida > Asterales > Asteraceae > Lactuca > Lactuca saligna. Next base: position 21,483,308 of record NC_136421.1, on the reverse strand, counting down.
TATAAAAGCCATGCGAGGTGTTCCAGATTTCTCACTCATTTCCACCTTCTTTCTCTCACTAGTTTCTCTCTCTAGCTCCCTAAACCTTCTAAAACCCTAGGTAAACCCCTTAGTTCCCTAGGGAAGCCCCGAGGCTCCCGGAGTCCCAAGAAAAAGAGTCTTTCGGTTCGAAACGCTGCTCCAAATAAAGTTCCGGTTTTCGATAAAATTCGCTGTAAGTGTGCTACGATTACGCAATTTTTAATATAGCTTTCAAATAATTATAGGAATGTTATTAGGTCCTTAAAATAATTATTTGGGCTATTATTATGAATTATATTGAGTGTTATTTAACACTTATATGATAATAATAATAGTCAGACTATTAATTTGTCGCGATTATCGTTAAACTAAACCTTAGTGGTGTTGATACTAGGTTTTATCGAAGGAAATTGTTTTTAGAGTATCAAAGCACTGTTCGAGTACTAAGTCACCACCTTTCAGGTGAGTGCATAGTTACTTTCATCTTACACATAGATATGAAGTATTTTATATAAACTACGTGCTATGTGTGCATATTATCTGTATACTTGTTGTCTATGCTGGATGAATGTTTTTATACATGTTTTAAATGATTTAAACTATATACGTATTTTATATATACGAATATGTTGGGTATGACATGGGTAGCTGAATGATGAGAGATAAAAGATGATGTGAGTAAACATTGGAAGCTATAGACTTAGTGCCTAACTAATAAACATCGGTAGCTATGGACTTAGTGCCTATTGGACAAACACCGGTAGCTATGGATGTAGTACCTGTCAGGAATTGGTAGCTATGGACTTAGTACCTATTAGATAAACACTGGTAGCTATGGATTTAGTACCTGATGAATAGACTATAGCAGCTATGAAATTTGTGCTTTATGAACGAACATTGGCAGATATTGATTTAGTGCCAGTCCTATAACCCTGGAAGTAAGGGACTTCGGAATAAACGAATGCAGGATAGATGACTCTTAGGATAAATCCTTAAGAATAAGGAAGATAATGGGGATGGGCAATTGAGTTCATTGTTTGATTGTTTAAAAATAATAATTATATTATTGTGGGTTGAAAACCCTATGTACTCACCAGGTTTCCCAACCTGACCCAGTCAATTTATTTATATCACATGTGTTGATATGAAGTCACATTACACTGAAAGATTTAAAGAGATGTAAATCACTAGTGTAAATAAATGTAAGTTCTATTTATGTTTATGTTTCTGTATTCACGATGACATCCCAAACATTTTGAAATGAATAAAATACATTTCTTCGAAAATGTTTTAATAACGTATTTATTGTGTTTTTCTGTGAACAAATTCCGCAACATTTTTATTAAAAGAAGAACTCTGATTTTTATAAAGAATAAACAAAATCGGTCTTTTCTGGCCGTGAAAATGGGGATGTCACAGATGAGGATATGAGGAGGACCCGCTATCATGACATGTTACGAGCTGATATTCAGGAGCATGTCAGTTTTTCAGCTTGCCCTACCCTAGACTCTATGATTGCCAGGGCAAGGGAGAGGGAGATAGATCTGGAGCACATCCGAAAGAGGAAGGCAGAAGAGGGTCATGTTATGGGGGCTTCGGGGAAGAAGCCCAAGGGACCAGATGCGGGGCCGAAAGGCCAATAGGGGTGGGGCCGCTGCAGGAAATGCGGTAAGGCGCACGAGGGAGCGTGCAAGTTGGGATCGTCAGGATGCTATAAATGCGGCAAGTCAGGGCACTTCAGCAGGGATTGTACCGCCCCAGCACCTGTGATACAGACATCTGAGTTGCTATGTTTCCATTGCAACCAGAGGGGCCACAAGAGGGTCAGTTGCCCCTAGTTGACAGCAGCATCGACGCCAGTAAAGGCGCCAGCTCCAGTGACCCTGCGGATCACGGATGGCCGGCAGGGCAAGGCAGAGGCTCTAGTGGTGAGGAGCCAGGCGTTTCAGCTAACTACCGAGGAGGCACGCGCCGCACCCGATGTGGTGACGGGTATGGCTCTTTTCTCTCTATTTTATTTATATGATGTTATGATATTGATGTGTGCTCTGTGTATATGCATTAGGATCATTCCATGTGAACGGTATCCCAGTTCATGTATTGTTTGACTCGGGTGCCTCCCAATCGTTTGTTTCTCTTGCGTTTAGCAAGAAGTTTTTTGAGTCTTCGGGCATGTTGGATTGCCTTCTAGAGGTAGAGATTGCTGATGATCGATCGGTGCGAGCATCAACAGTGTTCAAGGATTGTGTTCTAAGGTTGTTGGAGGAGCGCTTTTTGGTTGACTTGGTTCCCATTCTGTTGCGTGGGAACAACGTGATCATAAGCATGGATTGGTTGAGCCCTAATGGGGCGGTGATAGATTGCGCACAACAGCTGGTGCGGATTAGGACCCCAAGTGGGGGAGAGTTAGTGATCCATAGCGAGAGGCCACATCGTGGACCTACAGTATGTTCAGCAGCAAGAGCTAGGTGCTACCTTTTGTTGGAATAGTGTCTAAGGCTGCAACTATATTAGGCAAGTATTTGATCCGGTTGTGCATGGTCCTTTTGGGTTGCCTTCACCATAGCAACTTGATGGATGATTTGTTAAGAGAGAGTAGATATTATAAGGAATAATATATGGTTATTTGATTAATATAAGTCATAGATTAATTGGAATTAATTTGGTGACTTAAAGAGATTAATTAAATGAGAGGGTATAAACTGTCAATTGTTTGATAGTTACACTTTAGACTATAAATCCTTATCCTAGATAGGATGGACGATTTCTAGGGCTTGGATAAGCCAAAATCGTCCATAGGGTTATCTATGGAATGGATTTGGATAGCCTTAAGAGAAGATTATCCAATTAGGGTTTAGGTTGTAACCCTTAAGGAGTTTACAAGTATAAATAGACCCTAGGGGTGAGGGAATTCGACACACCATCTAAAGTAGAGATACTCTGGCCGAATTCCTCCCCTCTCCTCTCTCCTAAATCATCTTGCTTGCTATTGGTGTTTGTAAGCCATTAGAGGAGTGACATTTGTGACTCTAGAAGCTCCAAGACAACAAGATCAACAAGGAACTCAAAGGTATGATTCTAGATCTGTTTCAGTGTTGTTATTTAACCTAATTAGCCATTAGAAGTCTTGGATTCAAAGCATGTTTAATTAGAAAGCCTAGATCCAAGCATTAGGGTTTTGCATGCGCACATAGGAAAGTTCTTATGGCTAAAACCCATCAGTGGTATCAGAGCCTAGCTTGGTTTTCTTTAAATTGTTGCTTGATTAACTGAAACAAACCTGCAAAATTCGATTTTGGGTTTATGAGTCATGTACTCGGCGAGTTCCAAAGTGGACTCGGCGAGTAGGCCTGTACTCGGCGAGTCCGAGCGTCTGGATTAGGCAAAACCGGGATTTTTTCATGTTTATCTTATGGAAACTTACCTTAATCATATTAGATCAACCCTAATCTGATTTTTTGATATATATGACTATTATCTTGATCAAATTAAAGATATTTATCATCTAATAAAATATTTAATTTCCTTATGTGATAAATGATTAATTATGTTGATAATTATCTTAAAAGAAATCATGGATAAATCAAATAAAGATAATTAGGATATTAATTGTTAATTGGAATTATTTGTTATTTGATCCTTCATGTTTTAAATGTTTAAAACCTACCCTAAAGTTTTGAAATTTATATTTGTGATTAAAAGTTTTAATTTAGACAACTTAAATTTCAAACCCTAGATTTTAAAAGGTTTTAAAATACAACCCTTTACTAATATGATATTACTATAATATATATATATATATATATATATATATATATATATATATATATATATATATATATATATATATATGTATAACTAAATGCTAGTCTTACCGTTAGTAGGCCTCATTCACGAAGCCAATCTATAAGGTGGGTATAAGGTTGCGGCCTATAAAATGGCGCTTAATGGGTGTACTCTCACACCCACCGCTTGCTTGATTGGTGGAGGGTCGTTAGCCGAACGGGTAGGATAGGGCAACCTCATCTTCTCATTAAAAGTATAATAAGAAATACAAAGTAACTACACGTTTTTAAAAATTTCCCAATCTTAGTTACTTTAGGAAAAGTGAATTGATGCAATCCCATGAAATTACACTTTGCACCTTGCTAAGAAGTTAGTGGAGCGTGTGTGGTTTACCGGCACACTAATTGGTTCTAAGCGAAGGTGGCAAAGGGTGATTCATTGTTTATCATAGTTCGATGGAGCGTGTGTGGTTTACCGGCACATCGAATAGGTGATCGTTACAATGAAGGCACCATGTGAATTTGCATGGTAATTCACACCCGCTTTGTGATCCTCGGCATCCCAGTCACAAACGAGAGGGGCATATCGAGATTTAAACATGCCATTGAATAGTTCAATGAATCTCATCCGAACCTAGGAATTCTCAAAAACACTTAGGACTAATAGTTTAAGTTTTGTAATGGAGAATTAGTGAATCGTCATTCACTTACCTTCAATTTATTTGCATGTTAGATTACGGCATCCCTTTTCTAGTATGTAAATGTTATTGTTGGATCCTAGCCCTAATTTTTCTTATTGGGTGATAATTAGTGATTCTTATTCTAATCTATCTTTGTCCTTTTCTAATTGAAGATGTCAAACGCAAACAACGCTGTTGCTAGTTCTTTCACGTTGATGAGCCTTTGCCAAAAGGTCACCTTCGATGGAACGAACTTTAGCGAATGGATAAGATACATTCGCACCATTGCTCGCTATGAGGATAAAGATTATGTCCTCGATGAAAAGCTCGAGAAAATCAACCCCGAAGTTGCTACTCCCGAAGAAATCACCGCCTTTGAAACTCATGAGCGAGATGCAACGAAGGTACATTGCATCATGATCGCCACCATGAACTCCGAATTCCAAAAGTCCTACGAGGACATGTATCCATAAGAGATGCATCAAGACTTGTTGGAGAGATACCACCAAAATGCGAGACAAGAGCGTTATGAGATTTTCACTAACATGATCTCCGCTAAGATGGGTCATGGAGAATCTCTTACCGTGCACCTGCAAAAGATGCAAAGGTATGTCGACCGCCTTCGCAAGTTAAATGTTGACTTCGGTGAAGACTTGGCGATCGACATGGTGCTTCACTCTTTGCCTCCAATGTACAACCAATTTAGGATGACCTACCACATGAATAAAGAAGAGGTCACCCTAAGCAAACTCCAAGGTCTCTTGAGGGTCGTTGAGAGCAACTTCAAGGACAAGTCTGTTGCACCAACTCCCAATCCGTCTGCTGCTCCTGTCTTGGCTATTGGTCAAGGGAAAGGAAAGAAGAGGAAAGCTTCATCGAATAACTATCGCAAGGTGAAAGCCCGAGATGGTGCCTCTTCTAGTGGGACCAAAGTTGATCCCGCTAAGCCCTGCTCCAACCCAAAGGAGGTAGAGTGCCACCACTGCCACAAGATAGGACATTGGAAGAGAAGCTGCCCGGATTACCTGCAAGCGATCAAGGAAGGAAAGATCAAGCCATCTTTCGCAGGTATATACGCAATCAAATCTAACGATTCTAATCATGCTATTTCTTGGGTTCTTGATACCGGTTGTGGTTATCACATTTGTTCTAATGTGCAAGGACTAAGAAGAAGTAGGGATGTAGAGCAAGGAAGGATCAATCTAATCATGGGGAACAGAAGATCGTTGCCTGTGACCAATATTGGAGTGTATTCTTTAGTGCTTAGGAATAGTTTGGTTTTAGATTTGAACAATTGTTTCTATTCGCCAGAAATGGCTAGAAACATCATTTCATTTCATGGTTTATATAGACAAGGATTTAGATTTTCTTTTAATAATGAGAATGGTTCTATTTTGACTTATCTAAATGGTGTCTTTTACTTTGAAGCTATACCATGTAATGGAATATATGAAACTCTTATGATTGTTGATAACTTAGGAAATGATGTTTTGAATATTGATTCTTCCACTAGTATGGATAAATCATCCTTGTGGCATTGCCGTCTTGGACATGTCAACAAGAAACGCATAGCCCAACTCCAAAAGGATGGAGTGTTGGAGTCATTCGACCTTAGGGAAGATGACACATGCGAGTCTTGTTTACTTGGAAAGATGACTAAGTCACCCTTCACGAGTACTTGTGAAAGGGGTGAGGGGCTATTGGACCTAATACATACCGATGTATGTGGACCCTTTAGATCAACCACGAAGGATGGGAACCGCTTCTATGTGACTTTTACCGATGACTATAGTAGATATGGGTATATCTACTTAATCAAGCAAAAGTCAGACACCTTTGAAAAGTTCAAAGAGTTCAAGAATGAAGTGGAGAATCAATTGGGCAGGAAAATCAAGATGCTTTGATCCGATCGAGGAAGAGAGTACCTAAGTCTTGAATTCCACGATTATCTCAAGGAGTGTGGAATAGTTTCGCAATTGACGCCTCCTAGGACACCGCAGTTGAATGGTGTGGTAGAAAGGCGTAATCGGACCTTATTGGATATGGTTCGCTCTATGATGAGTCGTGCTTCACTACCTATCTTCTTTTGGGGGTATGCCTTAGAGACTGCCGCCCATATCCTTAACCGATTCCCTACTAAGAAGGTTGCCAAAACACCTCACGAGATGTGGACGGTGAAAGCTCCCTCGTTGGCACATATCAAGGTTTGGGGTTGCGAGGCTTTCGTAAGACGAGATACTCACGACAAGCTTGAACCTCGAAGTGAGCGATGTATTTTCATCGGCTACCTGCAAACATCCTTTGGATATCTCTTCTATAGACCGAAAGACAATGTTGTCTTTGTTGCGAGGAGAGGAGTTTTCCGAGAGCGAGAACTCATAAGCCAAGGAGACAGTGGGAGGCAAATCGAACTTGAAGAAATTCAAGAGTCGATAGATGAAGGAACCTCTACCGCTGGCATTCAACCCGAGGAGGAAACTCCGGTTGAACCGATTGACGAATCCATACCTCTTAGACGTTCCGATAGATTTAGAGTTCAACCGCAGTTTTATGGTTTTCATATTACTACCGAAGGGGACACGTATATTAGTGATGGTACACTAGTAAATCTTGATGAACCTAATAGCTATAAGGAAGCCATGGCAGGCCCGGAGTCTGCGAAATGGAAAGAGGTAATGGATAGCGAGATCCAATCCATGTACAATAACCAAGTTTGGAATTTGGTTGATTATGTGCCCGAACGTAAGACCGTTGGGTGCAAATGGATCTTCAAGAAGAAGACCGACGTGGATGGGAACGTACACACATATAAAGCGCGATTGGTCGCGAAGGGCTTTACTCAAACTCCCGAAGTTGACTATGATGAGACCTTCTCACCAGTTGCGAAGATTAAATCTATTAGAGTGATGCTAGCAATTGCCGCATTTCATGATTATGAGATTTGGCAAATGGATGTCAAGACCGCTTTCCTTAACGGAAAGTTGGCTGAGGATGTTTACATGGCTCAGCCAGAGGGGTTTGTGGATCCGAAGCATCCGAATAGAGTGTGTAAGCTTGAGAAGTCCATTTATGGACTTAAGCAAGCGTCTCGCAGATGGAATCTTTGCTTCGATGAGAAAGTCAAAGAGTTTGGATTTGTACGAAGCGAAGACGAATCTTGTGTATATGTCAAAGCCAGTGGAAGTATAGTAAGCTTTCTCGTTCTATATGTTGATGACATATTACTCATAGGGAACGACATCCCGACTCTGCAGGAGGTTAAGTCCTGGCTCGGGAAGTGCTTCGCTATGAAGGACCTCGAAGAGGCTTCTTACATTTTGGGAATAAGGATAGTAAGAGAAAGAAGTAAGAGACTAATTGGACTTAGTCAGAATACTTACTTAGAGAAGGTACTAAAACGTTTTAGTATGGAAAACTCAAAGAAGGGAGAACTACCGATACAAGGAAATGCCAAGTTGAGTAAGACTCAAAGTCCGAGTACCGAAGCTGAGATAGCAGAAATGAGCCGAGTACCATACGCTTCCGCAGTTGGCTTAATCATGTACGCTATGACTTGTACTCGCCCTGATGTAGCCTTTGCTTTGAGCATGGTTAGCAGGTATCAAGGGAACCCTGGCAAAGCACATTGGATTGCAGTGAAGAACATCCTTAAGTACCTTCGGAGGACGAAAGAATGGTTCTTAGTCCTTGGAGGGAGTGATGACTTGAAGGTGCGAGGGTATAGTGACGCCAGCTTTCTGACCGACAGGGAAAACTATCGTTCGCAGTCGGGCTGGGTCTTTACCCTAAATGGAGGAGCAGTGACATGGAAAATTTCCAAGCAGGAAACCGTAGCTGATTCAACGTGTGAATCAGAGTACATCGCAGCGAGCGAAGCGTCGAATGAGGCAATATGGCTAAAGAACTTCATTGGTGATCTTGGAGTTGTGCCGGCCATAAAGGAGCCCATGGAGATTTTCTGTGATAACGAAGGTGCAGTTGCCTTGACCAAGGAACCAAGGGATCATGGTAGATCTCGACATATCGACAGAAAATATCACTTCATTAGACATCGTGTAGAAGAAGGACAACTCGTAGTGAAGAGGATATCATCAGAAGATAACCCAGCAGATCCGCTTACGAAGGGACTGAGTAGGGTTAAGCACTTGCAGCATGCTAGGAGTATTGGACTGAAGGATGATATTAGTATAGATTAGATAGTGTTAGAAACATATAATAGATAAATGTAATTAACATTTGATGATTATATAAAAGAGTTTTATTTATGAGTAAAGTCACTGTCACATGTTAATTGTTTAACTATTGTTTCACTTTGCATGTTTTGACTTCCAGAATAATTGAGTTTATTAGGAATAATCGAATTATTCAAATGGTCCACAATCGTTCATATGTTGGGAGTAGATATGAATGAAGATTGTCATGAATTGGTGTGTAGAATGTCTAAATGGTGTTAGACATAGCAAGGGTTGCTGCAACGTTCATGAGTGCTTATGAACTAGTTTTGAGCATTGGAATAAACTCGCGCTTGCTGGAATCACCTTATGGAATACGATATAAAAGGTGATCGCAAGACGATAATATCATATAGTCTTAAAACCTAGATATATGGTTTATTATTTGTTAATTGATTGTACATTGATAATGCGAAAACGCATCAGTAATTCGGTGTTATAAAACGCATTGTTGTGTATAGTTGGTTAATGAATAAGTAAATGCATATGAGTCGAAGTTTATCTGTAAATTTTATCCTAAGAGGGTAGAAGAGATATCTTGGCCACTCGATGATTTGATTTGACTTATGTGCCGGGCCTGGTCAGAACTGAATTGATGTGATTAAGTTCTATGTCAAATAAATCGGAGATCGAGAAATCAAATGCTTGACTAACCATTCCATAGGATTGTCAGCATGATATCTAACAGAGGACTGTAAGATCCCTTATCTAAAGGACAAGATTGATTAGATCAGAGTTGACAGCGTCTTTGAGAGCTATGATTGCAAACCGAATTGTACTTGTATAGTTACTAGACTTATCCAAGTGGGAGACTGTTGGAATAGTGTCTAAGGCTGCGACTATATTAGGCAAGTATTTGATCCGGTTGTGCATGGTCCTTTTGGGTTGCCTTCACCATAGCAACTTGATGGATGATTTGTTAAGAGAGAGTAGATATTATAAGGAATAATATATGGTTATTTGATTAATATAAGTCATAGATTAATTGGAATTAATTTGGTGACTTAAAGAGATTAATTAAATAAGAGGGTATAAACTGTCAATTGTTTGATAGTTACACTTTAGACTATAAATCCTTATCCTAGATAGGATGGATGATTTCTAGGGCTTGGATAAGCCAAAATCGTCCATAGGGTTATCTATGGAATGGATTTGGATAGCCTTAAGAGAAGATTATCCAATTAGGGTTTAGGTTGTAACCCTTAAGGAGTCTACAAGTATAAATAGACCCTAGGGGTGAGGGAATTCGACACACCATCTAAAGTAGAGATACTCTGGCCGAATTCCTCCCCTCTCCTCTCTCCTAAATCATCTTGCTTGCTATTGGTGTTTGTAAGCCATTAGAGGAGTGACATTTGTGACTCTAGAAGCTCCAAGACAACAAGATCAACAAGGAACTCAAAGGTATGATTCTAGATCTGTTTCAGTGTTGTTATTTAACCTAATTAGCCATTAGAAGTCTTGGATTCAAAGCATGTTTAATTAGAAAGCCTAGATCCAAGCATTAGGGTTTTGCATGCGCACATAGGAAAGTTCTTATGGCTAAAACCCATCACCTTTAGCAAGGTTTCACGGGATATGTCGCGAATGTTATGGATACCCGGGAGGCGGGTAGGGTGATGGTGAGAGAGGTTCCAGTGGTACGAGACTACGCAGATGTGTTCCCAAAGGAGCTTCCTAGGATACCTCCGGAGCATCAGGTAGAGTTCAGGATCGACTTAGTCCCTAGTTGGCTCCTCTCGAGATGCAGGAGTTGTCTACGCAGTTGCAGGAGCTGCTAGTCAAGGGATTTATCAGACCGAGCAGTTCACCCTAGGGAGCCCCGATTTTGTTTGTGAAGAAGAAGGACGGGTCGCATCGGATGTGTATAGACTATCGAGAGTTGAATAAGGTAATGGTGAAGAACCGTTACCCACTCCCGAGGATTGATGATCTCTTTGACCAGTTACAGGGAGCATCTTGGTTCTCCAACATCGATTTGCGTTCAGGTTACCATCAGATGAGGGTTAGAGAGGGGGATGTGCAGAAGACCGCGTTTCGGACGTGTTATGGCCATTATGAGTTCGTGGTGATGCCGTTTGGGCTCACCAATGTTCTTGCCGTGTTCATGGACCTCATGAACCGCGTGTGTAGACTGATGCTGGATCGGTCTGTGACAGTTTTCATCGATGATATCTTGGTTTACTCCAAGACGCAGTAGGAGCAAGAGGAGCATCTGAGAGAGGTTTTGGAAACCCTAAGGAGGGAGAGCTTGTATGCCAAGTTCTCCAAGTGCAAGTTTTGGTTGCGCGAGGTGCAATTCCTGGGGCACCTTGTCAACCAGAATGACATACTAGTTGACCCGGCCAAAATAGAGGCCATGATGAGATGGGAGATTCCGAAGTCTCCATCTGAGATTTAGAGTTTCTTAGGTTTAGCGGGCTACTATCGGAGATTCATTCAGGACTTCTCCAAGATAGTCGTACCCTTGACATGGTTAACTAAGAAAATCGTTGTCTTTCGATAGGGGCCTGAGCAGCAGGCAGCATTCGAGGTTCTGAGGAAGAGATTGTGCGAGGCGCCAATCTTAGCCCTGCCAGAGGGCGTAGAGGATTTTGTGGTATATTGTGACACGTCCATTTCGGGGTTGGGCACGATACTAATGTAGAGAGGGCACGTCATTGCCTACGCTTCGAGGCAGGTGAAGCCTCATGAGGCGAACTACTCGATGCATGATTTATAGTTGGGGACGGTGGTCTTCGCCCTTAAGATTTGGTGACATTACCTCTACGAGATTCGATGTACCATTTACACGGACCACAAGAGTTTGAGGTACCTCATGGATCAGCCGAATTTGAACATGAGGCAGCATCGGTGGCTTGATGTGGTGAAGGATTATGATTATGAGATCCTTTACCACCCGGGGAAGGCCAATGTGGTGGCCGATGCGCTTAGCTGCAAGGTGGTGCCGATAAGGGATATTTGCATACGGATGACAGTGGTGACTCCGCTTTTGGAGCGGATTCGGGAGGCCTAGCAGGAGGCCCTGAAGGAGGAACATCGGGAAAGTGAGCGCATAGTGGGTCAGGTTTCCTCCTTTGACTATGACAACAAGGGATTATTGACATTGCACCGCAGGGTATGGGTGCCATACCTCGGAGGCATGCGCCATATTTTGATGGAAGAGGTGCACAAATCCCGATTCTCCATTCATCCCGGGGAGACGAAGATGTATAGGGATCTTCGTCTGGACTATTGGTGGCCCTGCATGAAGCGGGATGTGGCTTGGTTCATCGAGCGATGCTTGACCTGCAGGAAGGTCAAGGCCGAGCATCAAAGACCGCACGTAAGGATGCAGCCGTTGGAAATCCTGTTATGGAAGTGGGAGGATTTTACGATGGATTTTATCACAAAGCTTCCTAGGACCACGCGAGGAGTGGATTCTATATGGGTCATCGTGGATCGATTGACCAAGAGCGCCTATTTTATCCCGATCCATGAGAGCATCTCGGCCGAGAAGTTGGCCGACATCTATATCAGGGAGATAGTGGCACGGCACGGGGTGCCAGTGTTAGTGATTTCAGACAGAGATGCGCGTTTTACTTCCAGGTTTTGGAAGAAGTTTCATGATGAGTTGTGCACTCGTCTGCATCTTAGCACTGCCTTCCACCCACAGACGGATGGTTAGAGTGAGCAGACCATCCAGACTCTTGAGGATATGTTGCGGGCATGCGTGCTAGATTTCAGTGGCAGTTGGGATATGTATCTTCCGTTAGCAGAATTTTCGTATAATAACAGTTACCATGCGAGTATTGACTACCTTCCTTTCGAGATGATCTACAGGAGAAAGTGCAGGACCCCAATTTGTTGCGGCGAGGTCGGTCAGCGTTTCATTGGGAGCACCGAAGTGGTGCTCAAGATGACAGAGCTGATCTAACAACTTCGTAGTAGACTGTAGACTGCGCAGAGTCAGCAGAAGAGTTACGCCGACAGGAGGCGTTCAGACTTGGAGTTTCAGGTGGGTGACATGGTCCTCCTGAAGGTATCACCCTGGAAGGGTGTCATTAGGTTCCGGAAGAGGGGCAAGTTGGGCCCCATGTTCATTGGTCCTTTTAGGGTTTTGGCCCGGATGGGTCGGGTCGCCTATCGATTGGATCTTCCAGCGGAGCTTAGCCTAATCCACAACACTTTTCATGTTTCTCAGTTGAGAAAGTGTTTGGTGGACGAGTCAGCAGTTGTACCCTTGGAGGATATTCAAGTTGATAGCAACCTGAATTATATCGAGAGACCAGTTGCGATCTTAGATCGAAAGGAGAAGACCTTGAGGAACAAGGTGGTTCAGTTAGTGAAGGTGCAGTGGCAGCACCGGAGGGGTTCAGAGTGGACATTGGAGGCATAGGAGGAGATGAGGGAGCACCACCCAGAGTTGTTTCTGGAGATAGCAGACTTCGAGGACGAAGTCTAAGATAAGTTGGGGAGAATTGTAACACCCCGTTCCTGGTACGTATTTATTTTGATTAAATGTTTCTTTTTGGAAGAGCTACTCGGCGAGTTGTAGCCCTAACTCGCCGAGTAGATGTCGAGTTGGATGCGGGCTTTAAGTGATCTACTCGGCGAGTCCACGCCTAGACTCGGTGAGTAGGCCAATCAGGAGGAGACCCTAATCCTTAGGGTTTGCACCCTATTTAAATGTCCTTATAGCCCCATCTCATCCTCCATCACCCTCATAGCATTCCTTATCAAAACCCTAGCCTCCAATGGTAAGTTTGAGTGATTGGTGCCTTGTGAAGGGACTTTTGGTGCACTTTGGAGCAAGTGGAAGAAGGTAGAGGTTGAAGAGGTCAAGGAAGGGGACTTAGATCCAGAACACATTCTTTGGTGGTCATCCATTCTGGTAATAAAGTTTCCATCTTGATTATTGATCTATTAGATCTTGTTTGTCCCTAAATTGTTGCTTCTAAGCCCTTAAACCCCAAATCCTTGAAGAGAAACCTTATGGTTGGGTTATACTTCAGATATGGACTCTCATTACCTTCTAGATGTGTTAAGTTTCAGTCATATTGGTGATTAAGGTCCCTCTTGAGCTTAGAACCCCATTAAGAGCTTAGTTTGGACATCTGAAGCCTCTAAAGCTATGCATGCATGTAAAGTTTGCAACTTTACCTGATAAGCATGCCCTAGAAGCCTAGATTTGTGGTTTGGAGCCGCTGCATGGCTCAAATCAGGTATGTATGGAAAAAGGACTGAATGAACTCGGCGAGTAGAACGTTGGACTCGGCGAGTCCTATGAAGATAGTCATGGACTCGGCGAGTTGGATGAGCAACTTGGCGAGTCCGATGAAGATTGCCTTAAACTCGATGAGTTGTTCTTCAACTCGGCAAGTCGGATGAACTTGGACTCAGTATGTGTGTATTGAAGAAGAACGCATCGAGTCTTTCGCTAAGCTCGACGAGTAGAACGTGTATCAAACTAGAACAGATGGAAGGGACTCGGCGAGTTGACGAGCCAACTCGACGAGTCCGGTCAACCAGGAAGTTGACTTTGACCAGGATGTTGACTTTGACCGGGGGGTAAAATAGTTATTTTACCCTAAGATTATTTATCAGTATTTGACTTAGTATTTATGGAAATTGTAGTCGGGGAGTTCCGGTTCAGCAGTCAGGCGCTCAGCAAGTAGACTTTCAGCAGCTACTTCGAGGTGAGTTACCTTCTAGTAGCAGCGGGTCTAAGGCCACAATGTCAGTCCACTAGTAGGAATTGTATGGTTAGATGATTGTCTCTGTGATATTCATTTAGGGTTGCCACTACCTGTGTTATGTTTATGTGTTTGTACGATATGATGTTATGTGCTAGCAATAGTAGAGAGGTAGTCCCCAGCTTACCGGTCGATAGGGCCGAAGGGGCAGTCATGCCCAGCCTTGCTAAATAGACTATGTGATACGTGTTATGTGGTAGTGGTAGGGGTGAAATAGTCCCCAGTATCCGGTCGAAAGGACCGAATGGTAGACCAGCACCCAGATATGCTAGTCAGTATCCGGTCGAAAGGACCTAAGGGGAGACCAGGACCGAGATATGCTAGTCAGTATCCGGTCGAAATGACCGAAGGGGAGACCAGAACCCAGATATGCTAGTCAATATCCGGTCGAAAGGACCAAAGGGGAGACCAACACCCAGATATGCTAGTCAGTATCCGGTTGAGAGGACCGAAGGGGAGACCAACACCCAGATATGCTAGTCAATATCCGATCGAGAGGATCGAAGGGGTAGGTCGGTCACCCAGATATGCCTGACAATATTTGTATGTTATGTGGTTATTTGGTATGCGGTACAATGGGGGAACTCACTATGCTTCGTGCTTACAGTTTTTAGTTGTTGTTTCAGGTACCTCTTCAGCCAAGGGGAAGGAGCTGGCACGGTAACGACATATCACACACACACTCTTGTTTTTCAGCACTATGAGACATTCTGGGATTTGTACTCTGATATAATTATGATTTACGTTCTGGTTTACAAACGCGAGTCATGTTTTATTAAATGATACGGTCGAATGATATTTTGTTACTAACGTTTTGCAAATCACTTAATTAAAAATGAAATTTTTGGTCCATAATTTTTGGGATGTTACAGGGTTTTTGTCTCGAATGAAAGAAATAGCAATGTACTTTGGTTATTTGGCTTAGTTTAAAAATAGAAATGTAGTTTTACATCATAAAATGTATGTTTATTTGGTCATTTTGGGGTTTTGTGGCGAGTATTTGCTAAAAGCTTTGGTATTTGAGTTTTTGTCCCATGTGCAAGAAATAACAATGTACTTTGATTTTTTTGTCTTAGTTTAAAAATAGCAATGTACTTTGGTGTCATAAAATGCATGTGGATTTGGTAATTGTGTTTTCGTCCTAAGTGCAATAAATAACGATGTACATTTGGTATATCTTGTATTTAAGTGCAAGAAATAGTAAGGTACTTTGGTAGTTTTTGTTTATGTTTGATAATTTAACTTATAATTTATATATATATTGTTATTTATTATGTAGTTGGAAAATTTTCGTGCATTACTCAACGACCCGACATGTAGGGAGGAACTATATTCGTTTTTTCAATCACAGAATAATCAAGGAGGAAATGATGGGAACGAAGATGATGATATGTAGGGAGGAGCTTTATTTGTATGTTATACTTGTCACACTTTGCTAATTATTAGAATTGTAAAACTTACTTTGCTACTTGTTATAATTGTCAAGCTTTTGGTTATTTTATTTTGGTATTAAATTAATTATAACAGTATTTGGTATTTAATTTGATGTTGTTATGTAATTTTTGGTATAGAATTAGTTATAATAGTATTTGAAATTAATTATACCCAAAAATGCTAATATAAAAAAATGAAAAATATTCTTACCGGCAACACTATTACCGGCGACATAAGTATTACAGGCGACATACTCTTTAGCGGCGACATTGAGTATTACCAGCGACATAAATATTACCGGCGACATACTCTTTAATGGCGACACTGAGTATTACCGGCGACAGGTGCATTAGCGGCGACATTTGTCTTTAACAACGACAATTTGATCAATAGCGACGAAGCAATAGGGGGACTCTTTACCAGCAAAGTGTCGCCGCTATTAGTTTTAGCGGCAACTCCTCAACTCTTTACCGGTGACTTTTGTTGCCGCTAATTGCGCATTTCCTTATAGTGGATGTGTTAGATGATATCATCGATAAGGACCTGATAACCAAAAAAAATATGATTTATTTATTTTGTTTTCTTGAATATTTTTGGGTACATGTGGGTTTGAATCCTGAATTTACCATTGTTGGGACATATATTACAATGATTTTATATTTTTGGTTGTTTATCGGAGGTTTGAAAAGTCAAATAATATCACTGTAAAAGAATGAAAAAAATGATTTTGGGCAAAGCAACGGACTATTATTTTTATGCACATTACTTGTTTTTTTTACACAATTTATCATTAAACTCATGTGAACTATTCAAACTCTATGATTTCGACTGAGTATTGCAGATTAATGTTTATTTTACCGGAGATACCATTAGACTATTTTTACACCATTAAGCTATGTGTAGATCATTTTCTTTGGCCAACATCACGATTCGACATCATCCATAACCATAATCACCGTCCACTCCAACCAACGCCATCCATCTCCAACAACAAACATCACTTTCTATTGCCATCATTGACCAACACAACCATTCAAATCCACCATTTACCATCACTTCCAAGAAAAATAGTCTTCAATCCTTAAACAAATGTATTTACTAATCTCATATGGTTTAAGAAGAAAGGGGAAAAACAAGGATGTGTGGATATGGTGGTTTTCGCAAAGTATTAGGAGCGAAGCGTGTGCAGTGGCATGAGTTAGGAGAAGAATGAAGAGATTGTGAGTTTTGCAATGTTTTTTACCTGAACATGTAAAATGATAATATCTTTCTTCATTGGAATTGTGTTAGCCAACGAAGATGACCGAAAAACTGATGATGAACGGAAAAGATGAAAGTGATTAAATATTAACAAAATTAGTTTGATGGTAAATTATCTACAAAAATGTTGGTTTAATGATGTTTTTAAACAAAAAAAAATAAATAAATTTAATGATGCTTTTTGAACAAGCTGTTAGAGCAACAATACTCGGTTAAAATGATATTTCTTTAAAGTAATTAAAAAAAAATCATTTAGGTCAAAACATTGTTCGGTGCCACTCATTGTTGTGGATTGCTATCTTCATAATCGTCTTTGACAACTATTGTAGGTCACATATTACACAAAGACAAAAGCTGACTGTAACTTGTAATTATTAAAAATCTTCATATAAAACTGGAGAGAAGCCAATTATTAGAAAGCTAAATACAACAATCTATTATTATATATATATTTTTCGTATTGTTGGCACATTCAAATAAAAATTTGGATTGTTTTTTTTTTTTAACAATTAATCTAATTTACTCATAAAATATTCCTTAATTTCATTTATGTCCTTAAAAGGACTTGAGCCCTCAAACTTAAGGAGGAAGAGAATAAAAATTTGGATTTCTTAAACTAAAATAAAATGGATTGTTGTTACTTTCATTTATCATCGGCTCATCAAACATAATTTTTTTTTTCAATAATTTTGCAATAAATAAAACAAATGGCAAAAGTTAACTAAAAGTTATTTAATTATTTAAATCTTGCCACTTAAACGGTTTTTATTCAATAATTTATATATACCTTTAAGTATATTCACTTTATATATATATATATATATATATATATATATATATATATATATATATATATATATATATATATATATATATATATATATATATATATATATATATATATATATATATATATATATATATATATTCTCTTTCAAAAGAACTCTCTTTCCCCCTCTTCCTTGTAACTAAAGAACAAACATCTCACCACTTCTCCCACCCTCTCCATCCTTCTTTTACAGACCTAGAGCACCATTATCTTTAATCCGTCGTCATAATCTATGAAAAACACCTCTCTTTCCCCCTCTTCTCTGCTACCAACAAACAAACACCTAACCACGTCCCTCACCCTCTACATCATTCTTTTGCAGACCTAGAGCACAGTCATCTTTAATCCGTCATCGGAACTAGGGTTTTTAGAGATGTTGTAGTTGAAGAAAATGCAACTTCAAACCTACACGGACACCACCACCTATTCTAGTCGGAAACACCATCACCACCGAGACAACTCTCTAAAAACGCTTATGGCCTTTCAAGAATGATAGATATTTGAAAATCGATTTCATATGCATGTGTTCATATCATTATGGATTTAGGGTTAATGGATTCAAAGAAGTAGACGGTGACACTGAATCAAGTCGCAGCTAAAATCATCCAATATATGGAATCTAAAATCGTGTGTGCCTTGTGTTCTTGGAGAAAATCACCAACCACGACCACCTCTATTGGATCTCCTTGTACCTAGACGGAGGAGATGAATTGAAATAGATGTGCTCTGATTTTCTTGTGTTGGTGTTGATCGATGGTGATGGGAGAAGAAGTAACGGTGACGACTAAAGCTCCAAGGATGTTTCTGATGGTGGCCAGACATAACAGCGACGATTGGTGAGATTTTCTTTTTGGGAGAGATAGATAATTAGAGGTGGTGGGTGGAATTTTCTTTTTGATTTTTTTAATTAAAATGTCTTAAATGAATAATAATAGAAATTCATCAAAACCGCACAAATATCCAAAATGAAAAGACTAAAACATCACCAAAACGTTTTTTTTTTAATCAAAACCATATATTTTTAATAAACATATAGATATTTTTTTTGGGATTTTGTCTTAGATGAAATATTATAAGGTTGCCAATGAAATGGTTGGAACGGATGGTGGAACGGTGAGGCCACCATATCTCAACGCCTTCTAAAAATATCACCACTTCTAAAAACGAAAGAGAAAAAAAAGTTAAAAATAAATATAAGTAAACACAACTCCTCCTGCTATATATTTTAACCAAAACTACCAACTCCTTCGACAATTTAGAAGAGAAGGTTAACGAAATGTCTGTCAACTTCCAGTTCTTTCTCATCTCCTGTCTTCCCTTGCTTATCTTCTTAATCCTATTCAAAACACTTTTTTCGTCTTCAAAACCACACGTAAACCTACCGCCATCTCCACCAAGGTTACCATTGATAGGAAACCTTCACCAACTTGGCTCCAGCCCACACCGCACCCTCCAAGCCATGGCTCAAACCTACGGTCCATTGATGATGATTCGCCTTGGCACCGTGCCAGTGCTTGTCGCATCCTCTGTTAATGCAGCTCGAGAGATTTTGAAAACTCATGATTTAGCCTTTTCAAGCAGACCGAAATCAAAAATCACTGATAAAATTTTCTATGGCTCCAAAGACATAGCTTTTTCGCAGTATGGAGAGTATTGGAGGCGGGTAAAGAGCATTGCGGTGATCCATCTCTTAACGAACAAAAGGGTTCAGTCGTATAGGCAAGTCAGAGAAGATGAGATGTCTCTTATGATTAAAATGATTGGTGAAGCCCATGAATCGGTGGTTAATTTGAGCGAGTTGCTTATTTCACTTACAAATAATGTTGTTTGTAGGGTGGCTTTGGGGAGGACATATGATGGGAAGAAGTTTAAGGGATTATTAGAAAGGTTTTTGGTGTTGTTGGGAAGTTTTACTGTTGGGAGTTATATTCCATGGTTAAGGTGGGTAGATCGGTTGAGTGGATTAGAGGGAAGAAGTAACGAGGTTGCTAAACAATTCGATGAGTTTCTTGACGGTGTTATTGAAGAACATGTAAATAAAAAAGTGGTTGGCGTTGAAGCCCAAGATGTCGTTGATATCTTACTAGCAATTCAAAGAGATAGTATGACGGGATTTCGTCTTGAACTAAATGAGATTAAAGCTATCATCTTGGTAAGGTTTCATTAGATCTTTGACCCTTTTTTTTTTTGTAACGATCATCGGTTGAAGAACGCATAAAACTTGTTATGTAATGATGATAAACAACCATTTATGTTGATCTTGTGCAGGACGTATTTGCTGCTGGAACTGATACTACGTTTACAAACTTAGAGTGGGCAATTAGCGAGCTATTAAGACACCCGCAAACTATGAAAAAACTGCAACAGGAGGCACGAGAAATAGGTCAAGGAAGATCAATGATCACCGAAGACAACTTAGATAACATGCCGTACTTAAAAGCCGTTCTCAAAGAAACCCTACGGCTACACACTCCGATCCCACTACTTGTTCCTCATGAATCGACACAAGATGTCAAACTACTTGGCTACGACATCACAGCAGGAACACAAGTGATCATCAATGCATGGGCGATAGCGATGGATGGTTCCATATGGGAAGAACCAGATAAGTTTAGGCCAGAGAGGTTTTTGGACACACCTATTGATTACAAAGGTTTTCATTTTGAGCTGATACCATTTGGTGCTGGGCGCCGAGGGTGTCCTGGTATTCAGTTTGCCATGGTTGTTAACGAGCTTGTTTTGGCTAATTTGGTGTATAAGTTTGATTTTACATTAACTGGTGGAGAGGATTTGGACATGAGTGAGACCATTGGTCTTACTGTTCATAAGAAGTGTCCTATTCTTGTTGTAGCAACTCCTTGTGTTAATTAGTAGTTGATGGCTGTTTTGGTTTGTTTTGAGTGGAGTTTGAGAGTTTATGAAACTATATACTACTTAAATGTCTTTAGTATATGCGAAACCTATATGTATGGAAAAATGATAATTTTGTATTGATTATACAAGTGAAACAATATCTTCCTTACATCTTGCTTCCATGATTTTACTCAATTCTTGTGCTACGCTCAATTTGACTGTAACAAATGTTTTAAAAACCGTTTTTTTAGTTGAACGGTATGGTGATCGGTATCCAGTTCAATCGGTTTAACCGATTCGACCGCTGGGTTAATCGCCTTTTATATTTTTAATGTTTTTTTTTTTTCTATTTTCCTTCATATACATACATAAATTCATTAATTTGATGGTTACATGTTCAAATATTAAAAATACACATAAAAATAAGTTGTAGATGAATCCAAATACATTCATAACCATAAGTTTTAGTATTTACATCAATCCATATACGTTAAAAAAAAATAATAATAATACCGAAATAAAATATAGTTTTAGATGAGTACAAACACATCAAAAAACTTTATAACATTTACCACATTTTTTATTTAGAGAAAAATAGGTTTGAAAAAAAAATCATGAAAGTTTATTATGTAAATGGTTGTTTTTCAAGTGTTATTATTCGGTTTAACTGGTTCAACCGGTTTATTTTGACCGGTTCAATCGGGTTTTCTAAAAACCGACCGGTTCAAGCCGGTTTAGAAATCGACGTAATACCGATGATAGTTATACCGCTATCCCCCGGTTCCTGGACCAACCGATTAGACTGACAGGTTCAAACCCTTTTTTAAACATTGACTGAAACACCTCTTGCAAACTTTAAAATGTTATGGTTTTAAATAAAAATCGGGTATTAACCCACATATAATAAAAGTCGATCCCACAAAAAGGTTTTATAGATTAAAACATTGGGTGTTACCATTAAGAAATTAATACAACCATAGCAAACAAATAAGAATTACATCAATAAATAAATAAGGAACTTAACAAGTTCAACTCGATTCTCTATCTCATAATACTTTCATCTATCATCTTTCTCCTTGAATACAACCTAGGATCCATGACATTAAAAAGGGATATGTAAGATAATGATGTCTCAAATTATTAACATGAAAAATCGGTTATGTGAGTTTGTGATCCAAAATGTTTCAAATTATTAACATGAAAAAGCATTTCATTCATAAAATAACATTGTTTTAGACCATAAAACTTTTTCAATCATTTTCAAGGAAAGCTCTTTTGATACACATCACAACTATCCTTTCGTATCTTATTATTTCACATCTTGTCATTTCGTATCTTATCATAACATTTCATTTAATCTTTTACAATTTCCAAGGTCAATACGGAAAGAACAAATCAATCCACCAAAGTATCATAAATGGATAAGGTGAATAGAACCAAATCAGTCCACCAAGGTATCATAGCTGGCCAGGGTGAACATAACAAAATTCGTCCACCAAGGTATCATAATAGGACATCTACTTCGTGAAGGGAAAGGTACCTCCCTAGTAGAGTCCTCTTGTGACATACCCCAATTTCACGGCAAAAAAATACCGATTTAGTTTATGCATTTAAAATAAAATCAGAGTAATCTTCAAAAAGATGTTGCGGAATTGGTCTCCAAAACAAAATATGATAAAAATAAATTTATCAAAGCATTTCTTAAAGAAATGTATTTTCATTATATAACAAAATCTCGGGATGTAATGTTCTGATACAGACCAAAAGCATAAACAACATTTTATAAACCTTACAACAGTTATTTACAGCTACTGGCCAATAATCCAAAAATCCCCTTTCATCATCCAAACTATACTCTGGGTCCACTACCTGTAATATAAAAAGTTGAGTGCATTAGGCTTGGTAGCCTGGTGAGCATATAGGGTTTTCAACCCACAAATAACAATAAGTTTATTAATTTCATCAATCGATAATAAATTTATAAATTTCATCAACCAACAATAACCCTGATTACCCGTTCCCATTATCCTCACGTTACGTCCCTAAACACTTATCATAAGGGACCTAGCCTAAGGATCATCATCGGGATAGACTTTACTTCTAAGGAGATTCCTCAGCCATATATGTATGTAAGGCAACCATGAGGAGGATGGAGTACACCAACGAACATATAGTTCACCAACACCAACAGGTTAGGAGCCTGCTAGCGTTCCATTGGACTGTTTAGAAAGGTCTGTGGTCATCATCTATACTCCGCTAGATGACTACATCAACAACAACAACAACAACCACAACAACAACGACATCGAGACCTCTCATCATTTTAACACACACCAACTATTTCATCTACCCATGTTATACCCAACATATTTGTAGATAAAATACATATACAGTTTAAATCATTTTAAACCTGTATGAAACATTTATTCAACACCCCATCTCAAATAAATGAACAATAATTATACACATAACACGTATTTTGTAGAAAATACTTCATATCTATGTGTAAGATGAAGGTGACTACACACTCACTTGATTTAATGATAATCGGGAAGCACTTCGTTTCCTAAAACGATCATTTCTGAGGAAACCGGGAGCTTTAATGAGAATCGGGCCTTGCGTGGTTTGAGCTTCAAACTGAAAAGATAAATTTCTCGGGGTCTTCCGGCACTTCAGGACGTTCTTCGGGTGTTATGTAGGTTCCCGGGGCTTCGGGGGATGTAAGATAGCTTAAAATAGGGTGTAAAGTGTAAAAGTGTGCAAAAATCCAACCAAAAACGGGAGGGTTCACACCTTCCTTTAAATAGGGCGAAGCCTCGCCCAAAGGGGTAGAGGGGACGACATGCGAGGGGGGAGGAGGTGGCATCAGCGAGGGGGGCCAGACGTCATATGCGAGGCGAGGGCAGGTGTCGGTCTCGGATAGGGTCATGCCTTCGGTCAAATCAGCAGGCGGACATGCTTCAGATACGGGGTACCTCGAGAAGTGGGTGATGTGGCCGATACTCGGCCATGCGAAATTCCTCGGTTCTTGTGATTTTCTCGAATTTTATGTCCCAAACTTCAAAAATCTATAACTTTCGCATACGATCTCTGTTTTTGACGTTCTTTATATGCACGCGTACACGAGATTATACTATACAACTTTCTTTTGGACTCCGTCGGCTAATTTTGATTTTATTTTTAATATTATTATTTTAACAGACCGGGACTATATATTCATTAAAAATTCATAACTTCTTCATCCAAAGTCCGGTTTTGTCTGTATTTTTACTGTTGTACTACTATTGATGAGAACTTCAATTCTCGTTTAGGCTGTGTCGGCTAAAAACCACTCGATCTTTATTTCGAGTTTTTAGCTATATACTCCTGTACTGAAACTTAGAAAAATCATAACTTCCTCATATGAAGTCAGATTTGGGCATTTTCTATAAAAAATCTCGGCTTAACGAATACTACAACTTTCATTTAGATCATTAATGTAAAATGCACTTTATCGTAAGATTTGTTTTTATGTCACACAGCATCATGTTGGTTCTATCGCGAAACTTCGACAGGTCATAAGTCTTCGTTATAACTCGGATTTCGATATTCTTTATAACTTCGTAATCCTTATTTCAACCACTACAACTTTCTTCATAGATATCGGCTTTATCTAACATTTATTTTCGACGCTTATTTTTTATCCTTAACTCATTAAATTATAATAAATAAGCATAAAACACATACTAATCAAATAATACATCTTTATTATTTCAAAACAAGTTACAAAGGTTGGCCTAGACTATTACATCATCATTAGTGCCTAGCCTAGAAATACGAGCGTTACAATTCTCTCCCCCTTAGGATGATTCCATCCTCAAAATCACACATTAGCAAAGAAATGCAGGTAGCGACTCATCATGTCACTCTCCATTTCCCAAGTGAGATTTGGCCCATTCGTATATTTTTATCGCACAAGCACTAAATTTACCAACTTGCGTCGCAAATTCTTAGTCTTACGGTCAAAGATTGCTTCTAATTTTTCTACTAAGCTCTTGATTTCATCCAACCTTAATTCAAAAATTGGAACTATGTCGGGAACATCTCCCATGAACATACTCAAATAACATACATGGAAAGTGTTATGAATACCATCTAGTTCTTATGGTAGCTCTAGCTTGTAAGCTTGGTTCCCAATCCTCTAAAGAACTTTAAACGGTCTAATAAACCTCGGACTCAATTTTTCCTTTTTACTGAATCTTATAAGTCCTTTCCACGATGAGACTTTAAGTAAAACCGAATCTCCAAATTCGAATGTTATTGGTTGTCTTTTCTTTTCAGCATAGCTCTTTTGATGATCCTGAGCTGCTAACATTCTTTATGTAATCACTTTCAGCTTTTCAGCAGTCTGATGAACTATCTCGAGTCTCATAAACTGCTTTTCCCCCACTTCAAGCCAGCATGACAGCGTTCGACACTTTTGTCCATACAAAGCTTGATAAGGTGTCATCTTGATGCTCGAGTCAAAACTATTATTGTAGGAAAATTCTACTAGAGGTAAATGTTTATCCCAGTTACCTTGGAATTCCAGGGTACATGCTCTTAGCATATCCTCCAACGTTTGAATCGTTCACTCACTCTGACCATCGGTTTGCGGATGGTAAGCTGTACTTAAACATAACTTTGTACCCAATTCCTCTTGTAGACTTCTCAAAAACCTTGACGGCAAACGACTATCACAATCAGATACAATTGTCATGGGAACACCATCAGCTTTCACTATCTGTTTCACGTAAACCTTTGCAAGCTTTTCCATAGACAATTTCTCATTGGCGGCTATGAAATGTGCACTTTTTGTGAAACGATCAACGACAACCCAAATCATATCGTGACCACTTTTTGTTCTAGGCAGTTTAGTTACAAAATCCATATTGATGTCTTCCCATTTACCCATGGGTACAGGTAAAGGTTCTAAACTCCCATACGGTTTCTAATGTTGTGACTTAACCCTCGCACATGTCACACAATCGGCCACATAATTTGCAACATCGATCTTCATCGTTGCCCACCAGTAGTAGGGTTTCAGAAGATCTTCTTCCATCAGAAGATCTCTTTTGTAACGCCCTGTTTGAAATTACTCGGTTGGAGCCTCGGAAACCAATAGGGTAGGGGTGATTCGGTCTTTTGGGTCCTAAGTTTTATCTGAAAGGTTTTAGGATTAGAACTGTTGAGGGGAGTATAGGGCTTCCCGCCACCTAGGTTTTAGGCTTAGAACTGTTGAGGGGAGTATAGGGCTTCCCGCCACCTTTTCGTGGATATAAAGTTCGTTGGAAACGAACTTAGAATGAAGGAATTCTGACACTTTGTATTTATTATCGATTTTAGCACTTAATGGAAATTAGTGACAAGATGATCCAATGCATGCACGGTGGCCATCACAAGAGTACGCCCAGCATAAGTTGGGGTTCACCCAGCTTAGATAGAGTAAATAGTCGCAGATGATTGGATACACACACCTAGCGTACGAGGAGTATGCCCAACATACGCCCATAGTCACTAAACCCTAATTTTTAGGATGTCGCACTATATAAAGAACATTACACCCTCTAGGTTTAGCCTCCTTCTCATCCTTAAACCCCTCTTCGAGACTCTAACCCTAATAGTGAGAGTGTGACCTTGTAAGGCCATCTTGGAGTGCATTTTGGTGTTCTTGAAGAAAAGTGATCATCTTGGAGTTTTGTTGATCACAGAAGAGCTTTTGGATCTAGGTTCTCTAGCTTATTTGCAAGTCTCAGAAGGTATAAAGTTTCTACCTTGTTATCTTATAGCTTGAGATCTAGATTAGGGCTTGTTAGGTGTTTTTATGAGTTTTTGGACTATCTCTTAGGAGTCGAACAACTCTGGAGCTTAGAGAGAGTAGATCTGAGGTCCTTTCAGATATCTACTTCATAAAACTGCAATCTTGATGAGTATTCTAACCTCATGCATGGATCAAGACCCTTGTAAAGGTCTTAATGGGTTGTTGGGAGCATATGGAGCATGCAAAGGCATAAACTTGCCAACTTTATGACTCAAGACATCTTAATGTACCTAGATTTGAAGTTTGATGTTGAAATCCCGAGTATTAAGAACTTGATGGAAAAGTAGCTAAACAGAGGAGTATGTTGTGCGTACATGTAGGTATGTGCAACGTACACCACTTTTAGTCAGTACGCTTAGCCGTAGTCATCAGTTTTGGGCTTGTAGTGTTTTGGGCCTTAGGTTGGGCTAAGCAATGGACTTTGGGTCTTTGGGCTTCAGTAGGCTATCAGGAATTAGATGTTTTGGTCCAAGAATATGTTGGGCTTAGGGTAAGGCCCATTAGAGGAATTAGGCTCGATTGAGCAATTTGGGCTATTGTTGGACCACTAGTCGGCTTGAAATCCTACCTAGTGTTGGGTTTTGTTTTTAGGATTGGGCTATAGTTTTGGATCATACTAGGCCAGGGTTAAAATGGTCATTTTACCCCTATGCATGGATTAAGGATTATGGTATGCGCCCCAGTTGCTAATTGGGTATATTAATAGATATTGATGGTTCAGGAAGTGGTCACGGCTATAGCTAAGGATTTCTTCAGGAAGCTTTTACATTCGAGGTGAGTCTTCTCACCATACCAATGGGTCTAAGGCACCAAGGTCGTCCCATTTTTTATAGTTGGTATACTTTATGTGTAGAAGTTTGTAGCATTGTTATGCGTTGATATGTGGTAGAGATAGCTTTGACAGCTAGTGGTAGAGATAGCCTTCAAGGCTAGTGGTAGAGATGGACTTCAGTGCTAATGGTAGAGATAGCCTGTATGACTAAGGGTAGAGATAGCCTTTGTAGCTAATCGTAGAGATAGCTTTATAGCCAATTGATATGCGTTATGTAGTAGAGGTAGCTTTTATAGCTAATCGATATGCATTATGATGTAGGGGTAGCTTCATAGCTAATTGATATGTGTTATGTGGTAGAGGTAGCTTTATAGCTAGCATGTTATATGATTTGTGTGTGGGGTATGCTCTAGTAAACTCACTAAGCTTCGTGCTTATAGGTTTGTTTATTGTTTTCAGGTACTCCAGACCCCAAGGGCAAGGGCAAGGCGTGATGGTGCGGCGTGCACTCACCCACATACATTTTGGGGACACTCTAATGTTTGGAATAAAAGTTGTAATTTACTTGTGTTTTAAAGAAAATTATAACTGGATTTCTTAATGTATGACATTATGTTTTCTTATTCTAAAATGAAAATTTTACTTTGAAAATTGGGTCGTTACATTAATCCACTCATCTTAGGTACCCAAATACTATCTTGGAATACCTTACCCTTGGTAATGTGTACCGAACACTAACGTTTTATCCAAACATTCTTCCTTTCGTTCATTTTTCTCTGAAGCTTCCTCCTGAGCTTTCTTTATGCTTTCCACAACTGTTGAGACAACTTCAATCTTCAAAGCTCTTGGCCTTTTCTTTTCTAGGTTTACCTTCCGACTGAGAGCATCAGCGAAAACATTTGCTTTATCAGGGTGGTAAAGTATCTCACAGTCGTAATCCTTGACTAACTCTAACCAGTGTTGTTGCCTCATGTTCAATTCTTTTTGATTAAAGAGATATTGAAGACTCTTATGATAATTGAAAAGTTTGCATTTTGTGTCATAGAGATAATGCTTCCATATTTGTATGGAAAATACTACCGCTACCAACTACAGATCATGAGTAGGGTAGTTCTTTTCATGCTCTTTCAATTGTCTCGATGCAGATGCTATCACCTTATCCTTTTGGGCCACAACACAACCTAACCCAACTCCAGATGCATCAATATAAACTGCAAAGTCTTCAATTTCTTTGGGAAAAGAAAGAATTGGTGCTTCAAATAATTTCTTCTTTAACTTCTCAAAGGCTTCCTTATGCTTTTCACTCCAAGTATAAGTAGTTCCTTTGTGGATCAAAGCTGTCAATGGAGCAACTATCAAAGAAAAGCCTTGGATAAATCTTCGATAATATCCTGATAATCCTAGAAAGCGTCGGAACTCTGTAGGACTCTTTGGTTGTTCCCACTTTGTTATAGCTTCAATCTTAGTAAGGTCAACCATAATCCCTTCTTGGATAACCACATGACCCAAAAATTGGACTTCTTGAATCCAAAAATCACACTTGGAGAACTTCACATACAACTTTTCCTTCTTTAAGACTCCTAACACTTATCACAAGTGTTTGCCAAGCTCGTCCTGACTTTTCGAGTAAATCAAAATATCATCTATGAACACTATCACAGATTTATCGAGGAATGGTTTACAAACTCCATTCATCAAATCCATGAAGGCTACTGGAGCATTGGTTAGTCCAAATGACATAACCAAGAACTCGTATTGTCCATATCTTGTTCTAAATGCTATATTCTCAATATCTTGCTCTCTCACCTTTAGCTAATGATATTCTGGCCTAAGATCAATCTTCGAGTAATAGCTCGAACCTTGCAACTGATCGAACAGGTCATCAATCCTTGGCAACGGATACTTGTTCTTTATTGTTGCCTTGTTCAGTTATCTATAATCTATGCACATTCTCATGCTCCCATCTTTCTTCTTTACGAATAACACCGGAGTTCCCCAGGGTGATGAACTAGGTCTAATGAAATCGATGTCCAATAACTCCTGAAGTTTTTTCATAAGCTCTTTCATCTCTATCGGTGCTAATCGATATGGTCCTTTTGCTATTGGTGTTGTTCCTAGTAACAAGTCTATTCTAAACTCCATTGTCTATCAGGGGGTAATCTAGGAAGATTTTCGGGAAACACTTCTGGATAGTCACACACCACTGGTATGTTGTGCATTTCCTTTTTCTCCTTCTTGGCATCGATCACGAACGCCAAGTATGATGTACATCCTTTAGAAAAGCATTTTCTGGATTTTATCAGGGAAATGATTCCAGAATTCACTATGTTCTTGTCTCTGTACACCATAAGTTACTCTTTTCCAGGCGGGTTTATCCTCACTATCTTTTTTCTTGCACAATATTTCGGCATCATTGGCGCTAAGCCAATCCATCCCCAGAATGATGTTGAAACCATTCAACTCGATGAGTAATAGCTCCTCATGGAATTTGTTTCCATTTAAGTCGACGACAATGTTCTTAATACAACCGCTAACAAGTATGAATTTGCCACTAGCAACTTCTACAATAAGGGCATTATCTTGCTTTTCTATAGACAATGCTAGTCTTTCACCAAATTTATGTGATATAAAGGAGTAATTCGCTCCGGAATCAAACAATAAATTGGTAGGCAATCCATTTACTAGAAAGGTACCTGATGCGACATCAGGTGCATCTTTTGCGGCTTCCAATGTCACCTGGAAAGCTCTGGCTTTTGGTTTTGGTGGGAGATTGGGCTTTGCTGCCTCCTTCTTCTTTGGGCAGTCCTTCAAAATGTGCCCTTCTTCATTGCACCCATAAGATACTTTCTTAACAGAGGTGCATTCATTGGTATAATGCCCAGGCTTTCAACATTTATAACATGTGACTTCTTCATTAGATTCCCAGAGTGCTTCTTCTTGCACTTCTCACACCACTTCGCTTCGGTTCCTCCTCTAAATTTCCTCGAACGAGACTTCGAGAACTTGCCCTTTTTGTTGGAACCTGAAGTTCCTTCAAACTTTCTCTTCTCGCCAACTTCAACCTTGCTGGCGGCTCTCCCCTTAATCATATCTTGAACAGACTTGGCAGCCCAAATAGCTGCCTCCATAGTAAGTGCCTAACGCACTGGCACCGCGTACTCCCATGGAAGTCCCTTTGCTTATCTGTTAATTTTTGTCAACTCATTTGGGACAATATGCAAAGCAAACTCCATTTTTTCTGTGAAGTTATTGGTGTATTCATCAATGGACATGCTTCCCTTGTTTAATGTTAGAAATTGATTTTCTAACTCAAGCAAATTTTGGGTCGAGTAGTACTTGAGCTTGAAATGCACCAAGAACTCTGCACAAGTCATTTGCCAAAAAATCCCAAAAATACAAGCCAAAAATTTTGTTTTTGAAATCATTTAACAAACATAATATTGTCATCATAAAATCAAATCATCAAACATGTACCTGAAAATCTCATAAAATCTATCAACATATAACTGTCTCATATCAAATATCAGAGTAAGCTCCCAGGCTAATAGAGACCGTGGTGTGTGTCATGCCATCAACTCGAGACCTTCCCTTTGCTAGCTGAAGTACCTGAAACCAAAACTGAAACTGTAAGCACGAAGCTTGGTGAGCTCCCCCAAACAACCACATACCATACACATATGACATGCAACTAGGAGATACGTGCCCTGTCCATACTCATGGAGATATGGGCCCCGCCCACACTCCACTAACTAGGAGATACGGGCCCCACCTACACTCTGCTAACTATGAGATACGGGACCCATCCACACTCAGCTACTCGAGATACCGACCCCGCCCACACTCGGCTGCTAAGAGATATGGGCCCCACCCACACTCAGCTATAAGGCAGACATACAAGTATCCCACAGACAACAAGTATAACTAGATCTATCATTGAGACTTACATCATAATCAAAATCCGCAGCCATGAATAAATATGAGGTAATGAAGAAGATACATACCCATAACCACAAGAGGAGCTGCACATGCCTCCTCTGTTGTCAACTGGAAGGCTTTTCTCTTCGCTAGTGGCGTCTCAGCCCGACCCTGACAGCTATCTGTGATCCTCAATGTAGCAAGGGCGGGTGCCATCACCTTCCCTACTGCTGCCAAACTCAAACACTGGGACCTCTTATGGCCTCTCTGATTGCACTGAAAGCAAATCAGATCAGATAATGAGGTGGTAGTAGTAGTATAAGTAGCAGTACAATCTCTACTCACATGTCCTGTTCGGCCGCACTTGAAGCAGCACGAACTCCTTGCCCTGCACGTCCCTTCGTGCGACCTACTACACTTGTGCAACGGCCTCGGCCCTGCTGGTCCTTCCCTCTGGAATCTGTCTTGGGCTTCTTGCCCGAGCCCTCCATGCCAGGTTCCCACTCTGGCTTCCCCTTCCTCTCCATCTCCAATTCAATCTCTCTTTCTCTAGCCCTCGCTATCATATCATTCAACATCTTGCAACTGGATCGGCTCACAAAATGGTGGATATCACTCCGAAACAGCTCATGATATCAAGCCTTTTTCATCTCTTCGTCCACCGCATACTATGGAACAAGAAGGGCCCTCTCCCTAAACTTGGTGGTAATCTCCGCCAAAGTCTCTGTCGTCTGATGGAGGTCCTAAAAGTCCCTAGCAAGCTGTTGCACCTCAATGACGGGTGCAAAATCGGCCTTGAACCTAGTCGTGAAATCACCCTAGGTCATCACATCCAACACATCATCATCACCAATAGCTCTCCCAACCTCTTCCCACCAATCGCGTGCCCTTTCCTTCAGAAGACAGGATGCCATTCTAACCTTGTCCCCCTCGGGACATCTGCTGGTACGGAACGCATTGACTACATCTTCCAACCATCGAGTACAAGCAATGGTGTCTCGAGCCCCATGATAACCGGGAGCTCCACAGGCTCTGAACTCCTAAAAGGTGAGTGTGCGCGACCCCATCATGGCTGCCACCTTAGTGCGGAACACGCTCAATCTCTCATCCGTAAGCTCCAGAATACACTCCTTGATCGAACCAAAGATCACCAGAGTCTTCTCAAGTATAGTGCGAGTGATCTATGAGGAGAGAAACTCTATAGTCTGCTCATCTAGCTGCTCGGCTCCCGAGCCTGAAACTGATCCCTCACCTAAACTGCCAACTGCTGGTCTAGGGCGTAGAACCACCATTCTAAAAACAGATTATGAAAAAAACGTCAGAATACTGATATAAATCGAGGAATCATATGTACTACAAGTTTTGTGGTCTTGTCTTATCCTTCCTTGATTGGAGTACTGATCCTCTGCTTTTAGTAGTACGGGCCCATACTACCTTCCACATTTATTCGTACTTTCCTCAAGAACTGCCTTGACTCCACCAAGTCCCTTCTGCTACTACTACTGATCTCACTTTGAACTCTTCCTAGGCTTGCCCTAGAGAAATCCCGACCCACTCTCCGCTATCAGCTGCATAAGAAGTCTCGGCTACCTCCCCTAACTGGTTCGTAAATACCATTACATATCACTATGACTAGGTAATTCTTCGAATGAGAGGTCCTACCCTACAACGGTTGGACTCAAAAAAGAGATGCGCAATAGAGATAGACCTAACCTTCTGAAATTATCTAATCCTTGTAATGTGTAACGTAACATATTCATTTACTAGTTAGTAACAGATAACTAAGACTCCTAAAAGCACAACGCAAACAACATTCGAGCATCGAGTGCACATAATCAAGCGTATACTACTCAAGCTATCATACTGAAAATCTGTACTAGCATGCATGTAACGATTATCTTCCGAGGTATAAATTTATTTAAATTCTCAAGTTTTATTTTGGGCTATAATAGAATTGTATATGAGAGTGGGCCTTTTTTTTGGCCAAGTTATAGCCTGCCCATAAGCCGTACACGGGGCGTAACCCGTTGTATGCTGGGTGTAACGGCTAAATGAAGTGTGGGGAGGAGAAGCGTACGCGTAGCGTACCATAAGGTATGCCCAACGTACTAGGCCAGAGGAAAAACCCTAATTTTAGGGTTTGAGACGTATTTAAACCCCATTATAGCCTCCCATTTGGCCTCCTCACTTATCCTTCACCCCCAGAAAACCCTAGTTCATCCCTTTCTCCTTGTTGTGTGTGTGTATGTTTGATCTTTTGGGATCATTTTTGTGAAGAAATTTTGGAAAGAATAAGAAGAGAAGTGGAAGAAGGAGAACTTGAGTATCTTGAGCTCAGAGATCTTGGATCTTTCCTTCATTTAGTATTCAAAAGAGGTATAAAGCTTCCAACTTTCCTCTTGTAAGTATAGATCTAGGAGTTTTTGGAAGTTTGGACCTTTTAGGTCCAAAGGAAGGACCTTTATCATGCAACTTCATTTTTGGAGCTTGGGATTGCTATCCTTGAAGCTCAAGTTTCCCCATAGCAGTAAAGTTTCGATTTCGAGGCTTTCATGAAGCCATGCATGAGATCTAGCCACCTTCTTGGTTATAAATGGTTGTTTTTAGAAGTTTGAACTTAAGGGAGTCTTGTAAACCATCAAGTAAGCAACTTTATGGTTTAAGATGTGGGATAAGACCTAGATCTAGGATTTTAGCTTTTGAGTCGGATTATTAAGCACTTAATGAGACTTTTGGTTTAACAGGGTTGTACTCTGGGCGTACAAAGAGGTATGCGTCACGTACAAGCCAGCAGCCAGTACGCTCAACGTACCTTGGTGTACGCCCCGCGTACGTTACCAGTTTGGGCTTCGGGCGTTTGGGCCTCGGTGTGGGTTGAGTTTTTGGAATTAGGGTCTTTGGTCCTTAGTGGCCTTCAAAATTCAGTTATTATGGGCCAAAGATTAGTATTGGGCTTGAGTAAGGCCCAATAAAGGTCTTTGGGCCCAATGGAGCAAATTGTGCCATTAGTGGGCCTTTAGTGGGGCCATGGATGGACTTAGAAGGAATTAAGGGTTTTGGGCCATGTTGTGACCCATGCCATAACAGGGGTAAAATGGTCATTTTACCCATAGGAGAATCCCTATTCTGATTTAGTATTTTATTTTCCGTGATAGCAGGGAAGCAGTCGGAGCAGTAGTCAGGGATATCTCATTCAGGAGTTCAGCAGCCAGCATCACGAGGTGAGTTTCCTTCCAGTAGGAATGGGTCTAAGGCCACAATGCCGACCCGTTTAACTAGTAGTAGTTTCTGTACTTCGGTCTGATGCAGTAGTTAGAATTTTTGATGCCTTCGTGGCTCAGACAGGGTTTATGTGTTATGTGTTCCGGGCTACGGCCTGATGGAGTATGCAGCTGATGTGTTCATGCTAGTTGATATGTTTATTCTATGTTATGTTATGCTCAGTTAGTTTCCAGACTTCGGTCCGAGGCAGGGGCAAGGTCCCAGTCAGTTCTGGATTTCGGTCCGATGCAGTTAGTTCTGGACTTCGATCCGATGCAGGGGACAAGGTCCCAGTTAGTTCCGGGCTTCGGTCCGATGCAGTTTTTGGACTTCGGTCTGATGTAGAGGGAAAGGCCCTGGTTAGTTCCGGACTTCGGTACGATGGAGTGGGCAAGGCGCAATATATGTTTATATGTTATTGTGTGGTATGTGGTAGTTTGGGGGAGCTCACTAAGCTTCGTGCTTACAGTTTCAGTTTTGGTTTCAGGTACTTCCGTGAGTAAAGGGAAGAGCTCGGGATGATGGCATCGCACACATGACAGCATCAGTTTTTCGTGGCAGTTGATTTAGTTTTTCATTGATATGTTTTGATTCAGTCTTGATACAGTTTTCTTGTGATACATGTTATGGTTTTGAGATACTGACGTATGGGTTTTATTTTATGGTATTGAAATGATGATTTTATTAATGATTAAACAAAAAATTTTGTGTCGTATTTTGGGATGTTACAAGTTGGTATCAGAGACTTGGTTTGAGGGATTTGGATACGCTTTTGGGTGTGTCTAGAGTCAAACTAAGGAAACGGTAAAAGATTTTCAAGGAAAAACATTTTCAAAAAAGGATTTTTTTTTTGAAAAGAACTTAGAAAGAAAAAGAGTTTGATAAAGAGTAAAAGGTGTGATGTGTGCGATCAGCCGAGCTCAAGTAAGTACTCCCAAATTACCCATACAAGTTTATATTAATTTCAGTTTCAGTTCTAGATCAGTTCAATTTCAGTTTCAGTAGAACAACATGCTATTATAGGACTAAGGATCTAAGAGGATGCCTTATGTGTTTCAGCTTGATAGGAATTGCATGCTAGTAGTGAATAGACAATAGTAGGATAGCCTGTGTAGGTTATGCCTGATAGTATGAGCTTAGCATTATATGCTAGTACAGTTTCTTGCTATGAGAATAGTTTGCATGAGTATGTTTCCTTTATCCGAATGTTGCTTGCTTTGTGCTTTGTGGGGCTCTGAGCAATGGGAGTTAGCCATTAGGTGAATACGTCATGTCACATGTGGTCAGGATTGAATAATCTCAGAGTGGCGGATTTCACCCTATTGCGCAGCTCTCGTTTGAGTCTAATCGTTGTAGAGACGAGTCTTTTACTCGAAGGATTATCCGAGCCTCATTGCATGTGATGGTATTTAGGTGGTGGCTAATTGGCATTATAAGGAGGCCTTCAGTAGCTGAGGACTGTTTGGGTGCAGTCAAAGGTTTCCCTATGGCAAGCCTAGGATGTGAGTAGCAGAAATCAATAGTAGTAGCAGAGTGACTTGGTGGAGTCAAGGCAGTTCTTGAGGAAAGTACAGATAGATGTGGAATGTAGTATGGGCATGTACTACTGAAAGTAGAGGATCCATACTCGAATCAAGGAAGGCTGAGATGAGGCTGGAAAGCGTGTAGTAGCAGCGATCCCATGAGATATTTCAGTGTACTAATGTTTGCCATGATTTGTTTTCAGAATGGTGGTTTTGCGACCTAGGCCAGTAGCCGGCAGTTCAGGTACCGGAGAGGGATCCGGATCAGGCTCGGGAGTCGAGCATCCAGATGAGCAGACTAGAGATTTTTTCACTTCTGAGGTGACCCGTATCATTCTTGAGCAGACTCTAGTGATCTTTGGTTTGATCAAGGAGGGTATACTAGATTTGATGGAGGAGAGACTAGGCACGTTTCATGCTGAGATGGCGGCCATGATGGGGTCGCACATGCTTACGTTTAAGGAGTTTCGGGTATGTGGAGCTCCAGATTATCACGGGGCACGAGACCCTATAGTGAGTACTAGATGGTTGGTGGATATGGCCAACGCTTTCCGCACGAGCAGATGTCCCGAGGGGGACAAGGTCAGATTGGCATCCTATCTTCTGAAGGACAGGGCACGGGATTGGTGGGAGGAGGTCGGACATGTCATTGGAGATGATGCAGGTTTAGATGCCATGACCTGGGATGACTTTACTACTAGGTTCAAGGCTAAGTTTGCACCGGTTATTGAGGTGCAACAGTTGGCCAGAGAGTTTCAGGACCTCACCCAGACGATAGAGACAGTGGCGGAGATCACCGCTAAGTTCAGGGAGAGGGCACTTATCGTTCCTCAGTACGCAGATAATGAGGAAATGAAGAAGGCTCGGTATCATGAGATGCTGCAGAGTGATATCCTCCAGTTTGTGAGTTGGTACAGCTGTAAAATGCTGGATGACATGATTTCTAGGGTGAGAGAGAGAGAGAGAGAGAGAGAGAGAGAGAGAGAGAGAGAAATAGAGAGAGAGAGCGAGCGAGCGAGAGAGAGAGAGAGAGAGAGAGAGATTGACCTTGAGATGGAGAGAAAGAGGAAGCCAGAGGCGGCTCCAGGTACAGGGAGTTTGGGCAAAAATCCCAAGGGTTCAGATCACAGAGCTGGGAGTCAGCATAGCCATGGTCGGTGTGGTAAGTGTGGGAGATTGCATGATGGGGCATGCAAGGAAGGGAGTGTCGGCTGCTATAAGTGCGGCCAGACTGGACATATGAGCAGAGATTGTACATCCACTACTACCGCCATTGCGGCATCAGATCTGATTTGCTTCCGGTGTAATCAGAGGGGGCATAAAAATTCCTAGTATCCGAGGTTAGCTGCTTTGGGGAAGGTGTCAGCACCTTCTCCTGCTACTTTGAGGATTACAGATGGCCGTCAGGGCTGAGTTGAGACGCCGGTGGCGAAGAGTAGGGCTTTTCAGCTGACAGTAGAGGAGGCGTGAGCGACTCCTAATGTGGTGACAAGTATGTGTTTTTTTCCTTATCTCTGCAATTATTATTGATTATTTCTTATGGCTATATGTTTTATATAGGCTCGTTCTCAGTGAGCGGCATTTCCGCTACATATTGATTAATTCGGGGGCTACCCGATCATTCGTCTCTCTTGCGCTTAGCAAGAGGTTTAGCAGAGCTCCAGGGGAGCTAGATTGTCCACTTGAGGTTGAGATAGCAACTGACAGGACCGTTAGGATGGCGAGAGTACACAGAGGATGTTCTCTACAGTTGTTCGATGAGCAGTTTCCGGTGGACTTGGTCCCTATTCCCCTGTGGGGGAATAAGGTCATAGTAGGCATGGATTGGCTGAGCCCCAATGGGGCGGTGATAGATTGTGAGTTGCAGTTGGTGAGGGTTCCCACTCCCAGTGTGGGAGAGTTAGTGATTCAGGGCGAGAGGCCACAACGCAGACCAGTTTTGTGTTCAGCAGCGAGAGCGAGGCGCTATTTCCAGAAGGGTTGCGTTGGTAATATTGCTTATGTTTTAGACGCTCGGGAGAAGGGCAAGACGACATTTGATGATGTTCCAGTAGTGCGAGACTACCCGGATGTATTTCCAGAGGATTTTCCTGGAATATCTCCCGAGAGACAGGTCGAGTTCAGGATCGACCTAATCCCTGGTGCGGCTCCGATAGCTAAGGCACCGTATTGATTGCCTCCCCCAGAGATGCAGGAGTTGTCTACGCAGTTGCAGGAGCTGCTAGACAAGGGTTTTATCAGGCCGAGCAGTTCGCCCTAGGGAGCACCGATTTTGTTCGAAAAGATGAAGGACGGGTCGCACCGTATGTGTATTGATTATCAGGAGTTGAATAAAGTAACTGTGAAGAACCGTTACCCACTCCCAAGGATAGATGATTTTTTTGATCAGTTGCAGGGAGCATCTTGGTTTTCCAAGATCGATTTACGCTCTGGGTATCATTAGATGCGAGTCAGGGATGAGGACGTGGAGAAGACTGCTTTCAGGATCCAGTATGGTCATTATGAGTTTGTGGTGATGCCGTTTGGACTCACCAACGCTCCAGCCGTGTTCATGGATCTCATGAACCGCGTATGTAAGTTGTTGTTGGATCGATTGGTGATAATATTCATTGATGACATCTTGGTTTATTTCAAGACTCAGGAGCAGCACGAGGAGCACCTGAGAGAGGTTCTAGAGATTGCGAGTTCTGGTTGCGTGAGGTGCAGTTCCTTGGACACCTCATCAACCAGAAGGGTATTTTGGTAGATACAGCCAAGATAGAGGTCGTGATACAGTGGGAAGTCCCAAGATCTCCATCTGAGATTAGGAGCTTCCTAGGTTTAGCAGGGTACTACAGGAGATTCATCCAGGATTTCTCCAAGATAGTTGTATCGCTCACCCGACTGACTAAGAAGTCGGTGGTGTTTTGCTGGGGGCGTGAGCAACAGGCAGCATTTGAGAC
This sequence comes from Lactuca saligna, assembly GCF_052625555.1. NCBI lineage: Eukaryota > Viridiplantae > Streptophyta > Magnoliopsida > Asterales > Asteraceae > Lactuca > Lactuca saligna. The sequence goes on along the minus strand of NC_136421.1, from coordinate 21,444,227 downwards.
CTTCAGGAAAAGATAATGCGAGGCACCGATTCTTACCCTGCCAGAGGGAGTAGAGGATTTTGTAGTCTACTGTGATGCTTCGATCGCATGTATGGGGGCAGTGTTGATGCAGTAAGGTTGTGTGATAGCTTACGCCTTTAGAAATTTGAAGCCTCACGAGTCTAACTATCCTACGCATGATTTAGATTTGGGGGTAGTGGTGTTTTCCCTCAATATTTGGATACATTACCTCTATGGGGTCCGTTGTACCATTTACATGGATCACAAGAGCTTGAGGTACCTCATGGATCATCTGAATCTGAACATGAGGCAAAGGCGATGGTTAGATGTGTTGAAGGATTATGATTGTGAGATCCCTTATCACCCAGGGAAGGCCAACGTAGTGGCCGACGCCCTGAGTCACAAGGCGGCAGCAGCCTCGATCAGGGACATATGTTTGAGGATGACAATAATTACTCCGTTGTTAGAGTAGATTAAAGGAGCTCAGGTCGAGGGCCTCAAGGAGGAGAGGCAAAAGTGTGAGAGGATTGTGGGCCAAGTAGCTTCCTTTGTCCATGAGAGTCGAGGATTACTGACCCTTCATGGGAGAGTTTGGGTACCGTACTGGGGCAGTGTGCGGCAGGTATTGATGGACGAGGCTCATAAGTCTTGATTTTCCATCCATCCACGAGCGACGAAGATGTATAGAGATCTTCGACCCTATTATTGGTGGCCCTGCATGAAGCAGGATGTCGCCTGGTATGTGGAGAGGTGCCTGACCTACAGGAAGGTCAAGGTAGAGCACCAGAGGCCTCACGAAAAGATACAACCGTTAGACATTCCAGTGTGGAAATGGGAAGACATCACCATGGATTTGATCACTAAGCTTCCCAAGACCGCACGTGGAGTGGATTCAATTTGGGTTATTGTGGATCGGCTGACGAAGAGTGCTCATTTTATACCGATCCAGGAGAGCATATCTGTGGAGAAGCTAGCCGATATTTATGTGCGAGAGGTTGTGGCACGGCATGGAGTGCCTGTTTCGGTGGTGTCAGATCGAGACGTCCATTTTACTTCCAGATTCTGGAAGTGGTTTCACGACGAGATGGGAACTCGTCTCCATTTCAGCACCGCTTTCCACCCCCAGATAGACGGGCAAAGAGAGAGGACGATTCAGACTCTTGAGGACATGCTCCGGGCATGTGTCCTAAATTTCGGTGGCAGTTGGGATACGTATCTTCCGTTAGCAGAATTTTCGTATAACAATAGTTATCATGCGAGTATTGACCGCCCACCCTTCGAGATTCTCTATGGGAGAAAGTGCAAGGTCGTTCAGTGTGACAATGGGAGCACCGAAGTGGTGCTCAAGACGACCAAGTTGATCCAACAAATTCGCAGTAGACTGCAGACTGTGCATAGTCGGCAGAAGAGTTACGCCGAAAGGAGGCGATCAGACTTGGAGTTTCAAGTAGGCCACATGGTCCTCCTGAAGGTATCACCCTGGAAGGGTGTCATCAAGTTTCAGAAGAGGGGCAAGCTAGGCCCTAGGTTCATCGGTCCTTTTAGGGTTTTGGCCTGGGTGGTTCGGGTCGCTTATTGGTTGGATCTACGGGTAGAGCTTGGCCAGATCCACAAGACACTTTCCATGTTTCCCAGTTGAGGAAGTGTTTGGTGGATGAGTCAGCAGTTGTGCCCTTAGAGGACATTCGGGTTGATAGCAGCCTCAATTATATTGAGAGACCGGTCGCGATTTTGGACGGGAAGACAAAAACATTGAGGAACAAGGTAGTTCTGCTAGTGAAGGTGTAGTGGCAACACCGAAAGGGTTCAGAGTGGACATGAAAATCAGAGGAGGAGATGCAGGAGCATTATCCGGAATTGTTTTCAGATTCAGTAGCAGCGGACTTTGAGGATGAAGTCTGTTTCAAGTGGGGGAGATTTGTAACAATCATCTTCCGATGTATAAATTTATTTAAATTCTCAAGTTTTATTTTGGGCTATAATAGAATTGTAAATGAGAGTGGGACTTTAGTTTTGAGCCAAGTTATATCCTGCCCATAAGCTGTACGCGGGGCGTAACCCATTGTACGCTGGGCGTAATGACTAAATGAAGCGCGGGGAGGAGAAGCGTAGACGTAGCATACCATAGGGTACGCCAGCGTACGCGGCCAGAGGAAAAACCCTAATTTTAGGGTTTGAGACGTATTTAAACCCCATTATAGCCTCCCATTTGGCCTCCTCACATATCCTTCACCCCCAGAAAACCCTAGTTCGTCCCTTTCTCCTTGTTGTGTGTGTGTTTGATCTTTTGGGCTCATTTTTGTGAAGAAAAGTTGGGAAGAAGAAGAAGATAAGTGGAAGAAGGAGAACTTGAGTACCTTGATCTCAAAGATCTGGGATGATTCTTTCATTTGGCATTCAAAAGTGGTATAAAGCTTCCAACTTTCCTCTTGTAAGTTTAGATCTAGGAGTTTTTGGAAGTTTGGAGCTTTTAGTTCCAAAGGAAGGACCTTTATCATGCAACTTAAGTTTTTTGGAGCTTGGGATTGCTATCCTTGAAGATCAAGTGTCCTATTAGTAGTAAAGTTTAGATTTTTGAGGCTTTCAATAAGTCATGCATGAGATCTAGCAACCTTAATGGTTATAAGTGGTTGTTTTTAGAAGTTTGAACTTAAGGGAGTCTTGTAAACCATCAAGTAAGAAACTTTATGGTTTAAGACGTGGGATAAGACCTGGATCTTAGATTTTAGCTTCTGACTCGGATTATTAAGCACTTAATGAGACTTTTGGCATAACAGGGTTGTATATTGGGCGTACAAGGAGGTACACACCGTGTACAAGCTAGCAGCCAGTACGTTCAGCGTACCTTGGTGTACGCCCCGCGTACGCTGCTAGTTTGGGCTTCGAGCGTTTAGGCCTCGGTGTGGGCTGAGTTTTGGGAATTAGGATCTTTGGGCCTTAGTGGGCTTTAGAATTTAGTTATTATGGGGCAAAGATTAGTATTGGGATTGAGTAAGGCAAAATAAACGGCTTTGGGCCCAATGGAGAAAATTGGGCCAATAGTGGGGCTTTAGTGGGGCCACAGATGGACATAGAAGGAATTGAGGGTTTTGGGCCATGTTATGACCCATGCCACAACAGGGGTAAAATGGTCATTTTACCCATAAGAGAATCCCTATTCTGATTTAGTATTTTATTTTCCATGATAGCTGGGAAGCAGCCGGAGTAGCAGTCAGGGATATCTCATTCAGGAGTTCAGCAGTCAGCATCACGAGGTGAGTTTCCTTCTAGCAGGAACGAGTCTAAGGCCACAATGCCAGCCCGTTTAACAAGTAGTAGTTTCCAGACTTCGGTCCGATGCACTAGTTAGAATGTTTGATGCCTTCGTGGCTCAGACAGGGTTTATGTGTTATGTGTTCCGGGCTATGGCCCGATCCAGTATGCAACTTATGTGTTCATGCCAGTTGATATGTTTATGCTATGTTATATTATGCTCAGTTAGTTTCAGGAGTTCGGTCCGATGCAGGGGACAAGGTCCCAGTCAGTTACGGATTTCGGTCTTATACAGTTAGTTCCGTACTTTGATCCGATGCAGGGGACAAGGTCCCAATCAGTGCCGGACATCGGTCCGATGCAGAGGTCAAGGCCCTAGTTAGTTTCGGACTTCGGTCCGATGCAGTTTCCGAACTTCGGTCCAATGCAGTGGGTAAGGCCCAGTATGTGTTTATATGTTATTGTATGGTATGTAGTAGTTGGGAGAGCTCACTAAGCTTCGTGCTTACAGTTTTAGTTTTGGTTTTAGGTACTTCCGTAAGTAAAGGGAAGAGCTCGGGATGATGGCATCGCACACACCACAACTTCAGTTTTTCCTAGAAGTTGATTTAGTTTTTCATTGATATGTTTCGATTCAGTCTTGATATAGTTTTCTTGTGATACGTGTTATGGTTTTGAGATATTGACGTATGGGTTTTATTTTATGGTATTGAAATGATGATTTTAGTATTGATTAAACAAAAATTTTTGGGTCGTATTTTGGGATGTTACAATGCAGTTCTCATAAAGATGAACACACATACAGGCACATAAGACATCCTTCTTAGATCCTTAGTCCTAATCTAGCGTGTTGTTATAAATAAGATGATAATCATAACATAGAATAAACTTGTATGGGTAATTTGGGAGTACTTACTTGAGCTCGGCTGATTGCATGCGTCACACCCTTTTCTCATTTCAAAGTTCTCTTTATAAAAAATTGAATTTTCCTTTTTGAAAATTTCTATACCAATTCCTTACATTAAGTTCAGACACACTCGAAAATGTGCCTGAATCCCTCAAACCAAGGCTCTGATACCAACATGAAATATCCCAAAAATACAAGCCAAAAATTTCGTTTTTGAAATCATTTAACAAACATAATATTGTCATCATAAAATCAAATCATCGAACACGTATCTCAAAATCTCATAAAATTTGTCAACATATAAATGTCTCATATAAAATATCAGAGTAAGCCCAAAGGCTAATAGAAACCGTGGTGTGTGCCATGCAATCAAGTCAATCCCTTCCCTTTCCTACCCGATGTACCTGAAGCCAAAACTGAAACTGTTGCACGAAACTTAGTGAACTCCCCTAAATTACCACATACCATACACATATACCAAGCAAGTTGGAGATACGGGCCCCGCCCACACTCATGGAGATATGAGCCCCACCTACACTCCGCTAACTAGGAGATACGAGCCTCGCCCGCACTCCGCTAACTCTGAGATACAAGCCCCACCCACACTCAGCTACTCGAGATATGGGCCCCGCCTACACTCGGCTGCTAAGAGATATGGGCCCCACCCACACTCATCAACTAGGTAGACATACAAGTATCACACAGACAACAAGTATAACTAGATATATCATTCAGATTTACATCATAAGCAAAATCCTTTACTGAGAAATACGGGCCCTACCCACACTCAGCTAACTGGGAGATACAGGCCCCGCCACCCTCAACTACTAATCATAACACGCTACATGCCGACGTTGGTGCCTTAGACCCGTTCCTACTGAAGGGAAACTCACCTCGTGTGACTGGCTTTTGAAACTCTGAGTGAGAAATCCCTATCTGCCGCTCCGGTGACTCTCCGACTATAATTTCCATAAAGATACTTAGTCAAAAGTTGATAACTACTCTTAGGGTAAAATGACCATTTTACCCCTACCTAAAGTTAATATATTGATCACAGTCAACATCCAGTTGACTTGACTCGCCGAGTTGGTCCACCAACTAACCGAGTCCCTATTCTTTCATCTGTCCCCAACCCCGACTTTACTCGTCGAGTCTAGCAATAAATCGACGAGTTCTCCTTCAACCATAACATCAGGATAATCTTCAACTGACTCGTTGAGTTCATCATTGAACTCGTCGAGTCCACCTTCAACATATGAATATGTCTAGTCTATGACTCACCAAGTTATATGAACAACTCGTCGATTTCGTCTTCATGGGTTGGGAGATTACCTTGGACTCACCGAGTTTGTTCATACACTTGCCGAGTCCCATGGTTTCCAGGTTCGTTACTACGTCCAATTTGCTGAGTCCTCATCTTGGACTCAACTAGTTTCCTTCCAGACTCAACTGGATCTCTTGAATCAGAAAAGGTTAGGAAACCAAACCCCGAATCGTTGTGTCCCAAGAACGAATCGTCGAGTCGACTAATGTCCAATTCCATTACTCGATTTCTGTTGTGCAAATCTCATCCAAAAGATAGATATCGGCTACTAAATTCGATATAACATGTAAAGTCATGAACTTTACGTACATACATGGGACTTTTATTCTCAAAGGACCAAAAATAGGGTTTATTACATACATGGGGTTCTCATGGATATAAATATGGCACCTTTATACTATGAAGACCCTCCAAGGTTCTAGATCTGAAGGGATATCAAGTTGGGACGTCCAAGTCTCATGGATCAAGCTTCTTGGACCCAAAACTCCATAAAAATGACCACAAGGAGATTTAAGAAACTACAAGTCAAGTATGAAGCTTGATTACTAGAAAGTGAAGAGAAAATTATGTTGTTCCTGGATCTACAATCTTCTCTTGAATTCCTCCTTCTTACTCTTCTTCACACTAGCTTAAAATTACACAAGATTGATCAAAAATGGAACTCAAACACTCACAAGGCTCAACAGTTGCAGTGGCTCAATAGAGCTTAGGGTCTTCCCCAGAGTGTTCCACCAGAGAACAGCACCACCTCTGAACTCACGCACTACAAATATCGTTTGTAACGTGCCTTTGCAACAACATGTCATATAGGCCAATTCCATTTTCGAGATCCAATCCATTACTCCGATAGGATCTTCCTTTCCAATAAAAGTTGATAGCTTGCAAGTCATAAAATCTTTGTACTTGCATCCATTTTTCGTGACTCCTTCCTCTTGATTGTTCCTCCTATCCACAAACAGATCTACTATAATTTCCCTCTTATGACTAACCACCATTTAATTTCGGTTGTTCAACAGGCATTGAAGGTTCACTACTATTGTTCAGCAACAATTGTCTCATTTCCTCCCTTTGTTCATTCATCATGGCTCACACTCCACTCATTGTGATTGGTTCTGGTGCAGCTTCTACTATAGGCACCTGTTCTATCACTTGGGGTTGAGTTTGGTGATTTTTCTTTGCATTTCCAACTCCACTTCTAGTTTTTGCCATTATAATCTCTACACCAAATAAGGAGAATTTAGATATTCATCACTCTGAAACATTACATTCTAGTTCTAATATCGTAGTTGTAGGCTTAGAATCCTGAACACATAGGTTTCCAGATTCGATCGGAAATAGACCATAGATCCGAACAAATAATGGCATATATGGCAAACATATAGCATTTAGCACATAAAAGAATTTTAGGCATCTTTACTGAAATATACTAGTGCTCGTGTCTAAATATGGTAGACACTCATCTCACAATCATTACTTAGCATTCTAAGTGTAAGTCTTGAAATACTACAAATTCCTAGTTCACTTAAACTATTGGTCTGATACCAACTGTGACATCCCCTACTTTCACGGCCATAAAAGACTAATTTAGTTTATGTTTTAAAAATAAAATCAGAGTAATCTTCAAAAAGATGTTGCGGAAGTTGTCCCCAAAACAAAATATGATAAAAAGAAATATATTAAATCATTTCTTAAAAAAATGTATTTTCATTATATAATAAAACCTTGACATGTCATGTTCTGATACAGACCAAAAGCATAAACAACATTTTATAAGCCTTACAACGGTTATTTACAACTATTGGCCTATAATCCAAAAATCCTTCTTCATCATCCAAACTATGCTCTGGGTCCACTACATGTAATATAAAAAGTTGAGTGCGTCAGGCTTAGGAGCCTGGTGAGCATATAGGGTTTTCAACCCAGAAATAATAATAAATTTATTAATTTCATCAATCGATAATAAATTTATAAATTTCATCAACCAACAATAACCCGTTCTCGTTATCCTCATATCACATCCCTAAACACCTATCATAATGACCTAGCCTACGGATCATCGTCGGGATAGACTTTACTTATAAGGGGATTCCTCAGCCATATGTGTCCGTAAGGCAACCATGAGGGAGATGGAGTACACCAACGAACATATAGTTCACCAACACCCACAGGTTGCGATCCTGCTAGCGTTCCACTGGACTGTCTAGAAAGGTCCGTGGTCGTCATCTATACTCTGCTAGATGACTACATCAACAAGAACAACAATGACATTGAGGCCTCTCATCATTGTAACACACACCAACTATTTCATCTACACATGTTATACCCAACATATTTGTAGATAAAATACATATACAGTTTAAATCATTTTAAAACCTGTAAGAAACATTTATTCAACACCCCATCTCAAATAAATAAACAATAAATATACACATAACACATATTTTGTAGAAAATACTTCATATCCATGTTTAAGATGAAAGTGACTACACACTCACTTGATTTAATGATAATCGGGAAGCACTTTGTTTCTTAAAATGATCGTTTCCGATGAAACCGGGAGCTTTAATGAGAACCAGGCCTTGTGAGGTTTGAGCTTCAAACCGAAAAGATAAATTTCTTGGGGTCTTCAGGCACTTCGTTCGAAATGTTCTTCAGGTGTTAGGTAGGTTCCCAAGGCTTTGGGGAATGTAAGAAAGCTTAAAAGAGGGTGTAAGGTGTAAAAGTATACAAAAATCCAAGCAAAACTGGGAGGGTTCGCACCTCCCTTTATATAGGGCGAAGCCTCGGCCAAAGGGGAAGAGGGGAGGACACATGGCTCGCATGCGATTGGTGAGGAGGTGGCAACAATGGGGGGGGGGGGGGGGGGGCAGGCATCGGATGCGAGGCGTGAATAGGTGGCGGTCTTGGACTGGGTCACGCCTTCAGTTAAATTTGCAGGTAGACACGCTTAGGACACGAGACGCCTACGAGAAGTTGGTGACATGGCCAAACCTCGTCCATGCGACATTCCTCAGTTCTTGTGATTTTATCGTATTTTGTTTCCTGAACTTCAAAAACCCATAACTTTCGAATATGAGTTCTGTTTTTGACATTCTTTTTATGGACGCTTAGGCGAGATTATACTCTACAACTTTTGTTCAGACTTCGTCAGCTAATTTTGAATTTATTTTTAATATTAATATTTTTAACAGAACGGGACTGAAAAATCCATTAAAAATTTATAACTTCTTCATCCTTCGTCCGTTTTCGTATGTCTATTACTGTTGTACTACTATTGACGAGACCTTCAATTCTCGTTTAGGTTGTGTCGGCTAAAAATCACTCGATCTTTATTTCTAGTTTTTAGTTGTATACTCCTATACTGAAACTTAGAAAAATCATAACTTCCTCATATGAAGTCAAATTTGGGAATACTTTTTATAAAAATTCTCGGTTTAACGAATACTACGACTTTCATTTAGATCATTAATGGTAAAAAGCACTTTATCGTAAATTCACTTTTTACGTCACACAATGTCATGTCGGTTCTGTCGTGAAACTTCGACAGGTCATAACTTTTTCATTATAACTCGGATTTCGGTATTATTTATATCTTCGTAATCCTTATTTCAACCACTACATCTTTCTTCGTAGATATCGACTTTATATAAAATTGATTTTCGACTCTTATTTTTTATCCTTAACTCATTAAATTATAATAAATAAGTATAAAACACATAATAATCAAATAATACATCTTTATTATTTCAAAACAAGTTGCAAAGGTTGCCCTAGACTATTACATCATCATTAGTGTCTAGACTCGAAACACGGGCGTTACACCTCTAGTGCCTCTTATGAGGTATCATGGACTGGACAACTTTCATTATATTTTTACTTTCTTTCCTTTTTACTTTCACTTTCCACATGATCAATACCTATATCATCATTTATAATAGTGTAAGTTACTAGTAAGATATACTTTGAAAAGACATTTCCCATATTAAACATTAGTTTTTCCAAAAAAAAAAATCTTTGATTTAAAAAGAATGCTTTCTTTCAAGGAATTCTTTCAAAACATCATTTCTAAAAGCATTTGACACCTTCATTTAAAAATAATTCATATATCAAAGCATTAATGTTTCATTATCATAAAATCATTTTGTCATGTATCTAAAAATGGGAAAAATGCAAACACATACTCACATTAGTCATAAGAAGGTTAGTTAGTCCTCTTCTAGTTTATTTCCTTAGAGCATCACTCTCTAATTATATATACACATTGTCATTAAAATGACCAAAATACCCCTCGATGATTTTTAACATTTATATAATCCTCATAAGCTTACTTACTTCCTATTAGCTTGTGTATAAGGCTTGAGGGCAATCAAAGGTCATTTAATAGGTTTTCCATGAAAAAGAATACACTTAAGAAACCATTTAACCCACCCCAAATCAAAATGACCTACCCTCATATCAATAGTTTAGGTCACCATTTTGAGCATAATTTGCTAAAAGTTTAGTAACTTGTTCCCTAGAACTCCAATGGCCACCAAACTTTAACAAGTGGTTATTAAGGACTAAATAAAGGTTATCAAATTCTCAAATACTTAATTAGCCCCTAAACTCATGATGAATTAATCATTAAGACCTTTATCAAAATGCTAAGTTAATAATGCTTACAAACACTCGAATGACAGGGTTGAGAGCTCAAGTTCATAAAGAACACTCTCTAACAAGTATGAATTATTCTCAACTCATCTAATACATCATTTGGTGTTATTTGGGCTTTACCCACTTGTATTGTGTAATGAGTTGTCTCTCCTATAAATAGGAAGTGACTAACACTTATTTATGTAAGAGAACCATTCGGAGTATTAGACTAGAGAGAGAATTTATATTAGACCCATTTATATATTCTTCTTAGATCTAATATGAGCTTAAAAAATTTATTTACTCCATGTGTTCTTGATTTTTGTGATGAATCACTAGATCTTTCTAATTCTGCACATGCCATCATAATCAACACAACTACAATTGGTATCGGAGCAGGTGTTCTTGATTGGATCAAGAATTGATCCTTGATGGATTTTTAGATTTGGTGATTATTATTTTGATTTTTGATCTTCATGATTTAGAGAGTTTTGGGATTCTAGAAATCGAATTCATATTTGATTCTATTCATAATTCGATTTTCTCCGCTAGAATTCAAGTGATTTTTTATTTTCTCGCTCTAGAAAACCCATTCAAAATCACTTTCTCTCTCTAGAAAATTTCAAGTTCTTGTGATCATGGTGGATTTTCTGTATGATTCTTGGAATTTATGGATGAAGATATCAAATACAAAGTCAATGAAGATCAATTTTATGTGTTGGTGTTAAGAAAATTGATTTCATCAGGTAATATGGTTTCTTATGGAGATTTGAAGGATGATATTGGAAGCTTGATTTTTCAACCACTTTGTAAGATTGTATGGTTGAATAAAATTGCCTTGTCCATACTAGAAATCAAAATGAAGGAGAAGAACAAGATTTGTTTAATAAGAAATATATTTCTCTAATTGAAAACCCAAGTGATCTTCGTGCTCTTAAATTTGTTGAAGTTCAAGACTATAGAGTTCAATGTGATGTTCTTGATGTTCTTGAAGTTCATGAAAAGAAGATTCAAGTTGATTATCATGAAGATGAAAAAGTTTTTTGCTCAATTGGAGTTCAAGCCGATGATATTTTGTGTTCTTGTGATTCGTTTGAAGGAATGATTCCTTATCGAAAGTCGTTAATCCAATAAATTCACAAGTATAAAACTCCAAAAGATTTGATTCAAACTTGAAAAGTTGAAGTTTTCAAGAATGAAGGTGTTCTTGAAATCAAATCTTCAAGATGCAAGAAGATGATAAAGAAAAAGAAGAAGAAGATTAAACGCAAAAACAAGCGTGTTTACTCACGAAAATCGTCAAGTGTTGTTGTGAAGTAAATTTGGGTTCCAAAGCAACAATCTACAAAAGTTGCATTGAATCTGAATTTAAAACCCAAAAGTGTTGGTGGTTCTAGTGAATATGTTCTTGGTTTGATGAAGAACATGAAGAACACGAATAATGAGTTGTACATCATGCATAGTGGGTGGTACAATGTTTAAATTGGAGATTTTCTCATTTCAACAAAAGAACCAAGATCGTCTAAAATGGATTCGTTCATTGCAAATGGATCTCGATTCATGAAAAAGGAATCTCAATTCTCAAATGGATTCCAAAACGTCCATGATTTTGATTCGTATTTTATATTTTTCATTTTTGATCGATTTGCCTCATTGGATAATATCCATTTGAAATCCCATTGATTGATCCAATTATTTTTGTTTAGATCAAAATCCTAAAAACCAAAATCAAATTCAAAAATCGTTTTACTGTTCATTCATTCAAAAAATTTATGTTCATCAAGTCTAATTTTATTAATTTAATCACTGTTCATCTTGAGCCCAATCTACAATCCAATATTTGTTATTGTTCATGATTTGTTTCAACCCAAAATTATATCGATTTGTTATCATTGATTGAACCCAAATACCTTCTGATTAAGTTCGTCAATATTGGTCGATGATTCAATAAAAAACAAAAGTCAAAACTGAATGAATCGAAACTTGATTCAAGTTTAGATGAAATCAACATTTACTCTAGTTCAATAGTGCTCGGAACAAAAGGTTGAAAAAGTAATTTCTTTTCGAGTATGGCTTGATTATGAAACTTAGGAACTAAAGTCCCGTAATTAGATTCAATATCAAAAGTCAAAATTGGATTCTTGATGAATCTTAAATCGATTTCGATTTTGTTGTACTTGGTTTGAGTCGTTTGAAAGTCGAACAATATTGTTTGAAGTCGACGTTCGAAGTAGATGATTTGGCAATCAAACTCGATTTGAAATTGATAGGTCAATGTCGATGGCTATTTCCTAGAAAACAAAGTGAACATTTGAATAAATTCGATGGCCAATGGTTTGGGGACGAATTGAAAATGATCAATAGCTTGATGTCGACGGTGGTATGCTTGGGAACGAAACCGATTTTGTTTTGGTTGTTGATTGATAGATTTGGTAGTCGATATATTAAAATTGATATGGTCGATGGGAAGATTCCGATAGAAAAGTCTGATGATTGATTGGGAGTTTGATGATATTGGATTTAGGTTAATTATTGTATAGAAAGCAACATGTGGTTGTTGATGTCGATCTGTAATCAAATTTCAAAAGCCATGGGTTAATTTCAATGGATCGACTGGGTTGTTGTTGATTTTATAATGAACAACGACGTATTGCATGTTGTTTTCGAAGGGTTTTTTGAAAATGTTGTTCGAATCGATTTCATTTGTGTGTTGGGTTCGATTTACAATTGATAACCTTGAGAAGTCAATTAGTAACAAATATGATGATATTGTTTCAATTTGGATTCCTGAGAGTCGATTGTTGGATTCATTTGGTGTCGGTTGACTGTGTTTGGGAAGTTGATTGAGAGCGAATATTTGTAAGTGATAATGAATGGATGGTTTTTGGTGTCGATGTGGATTTGCTTTAAATTGAACACCAAAAAGCGAATGAAGGATTGTCGTTAATTGTTTGAAATCGACTGAGATGGTTTGGGGTTGAACAAGGATTACTTAATTTGAAGTCAGAAAGTCAAATTTGTTTAGATGTCAATGAGCTAATGGTTGTGGGATTTTGTAATCGTGATTTGGAATGAGAAGTGAAATCGATTTTGGGTAACTGTAATGAAAAGCGAAGCTGAATGATTAAGATGTTACTGTTCATGGTTAAGTGTTTGACATGATTGTTTTTTGATAGCTCTTTGGTTGAGAAAAACTTTCATTATTAATGGTGTTGTGGATTTTTTTTACCTGGTTCACGAATTGGGAAGAAGATACAAATGTTTCAAAATTAAACCTTGAAGTTTCGAAAGTTTAACAGCTTTTACCTACTTTCGAAATTTGGATTAATTTTCGACAACTTGGAAGAAAAGGCAATGTTACGAAATTGATCATTTAAGTTTCGAAAGTTTGACAGTGTGTACCCACTTTCGAAAGTTTAAAGAATTGTGCAGATGTTTCAAAGTTGTACCTAAAGTTTCAAAATTTTTGCAGAAAATACCCAATTTCGAAAATGGGGTTATAAAGCTGAGAAATTGAAGAATATTTGTTTCTGGTCCCTACAGTTGGTGCGAACTTACACTTCATACCCAGTTTTTCGCAAATGGGGTAGTGTTTCACAGCTTTAACTGTTTTTGGCGCAACAGGTCCTGCAGAATTCTGTCATTGACAATTTTTACCCAAATTTTGGAGAATCTTGCAACTTTCACCCAAAAGAGTCAAAAAAATTCACAAATTGGAACTTTTTTTAGGCTTTTTCGTAATTATTTTTTCGTGAAGGTTTTTTAGTGATTCATTTTTGGTACACATCAAGGGGGAGTATTGTGAAGATTAATCCTCGGGCGCTTCTCACCCTTAATGGGTTTAATAATCATTTTTTTATTATAAAAAGGGGTAGAATGAAGAGTGGGTATTCGAAGCGGGTTTTTCGGGTATTCATTTTCACATTTGAAGACCGGTGTTACTTTGAGGGGAAGTTTGGTCTTGATCGCTCGAGCTCGTTGGATATTGAAGTCGGGACATCCAATCCTTACTTTGAGGGGGAGAATGTTAGTGTGTAAAGTCATGTTTGGATGTATTTGTGCTTTACCCACTTGTATTGTGTAATAAGTTGTCTTTCCTATAAATAGGAAGTGACTAACACTCATTTATGTAAGAGAATCATTTGGAGTGTTAGACTATATAGATAATTTATACAAGACCCATTTGTATATTCTTTCTAGATCTAATATGAGCAAAACAAGATTTATTTACTCCATGTGTTCTAGATGTGTATGATGATTCACTACGTCTTTCTAGTTCTGCGCATGCCATCATAATCAACACCATTACAACATATAGTATTATAATATTCAACAATACATTAAGAATGTTATGAAAGTTAAATTTCATCTTTTTGACCTAATTTAGGTACAATTGACTTTTGTTGACCAAAATTGATGAATGTCACATCACCCCCCCACCAGCTGAAAAGAATTTCATCTCGAAATTAGTTCTAGTTATCGGGCTCCTAGTGATTTGGAAAAAGTTGGGGACACTTTTGTTTCATCTGATCCTCGCGTTCCTAAGTATACTCATGCCCCTACTTAGTGTTCTAGCAAACCTTTACTATTGGAATTTGACATTGTTTTGTTTACTCTACCTCCCTATCCATGATTTCGATCGGTTCCTCGATGAAATTCAGAATTTCGTTCAGCTCAATCTCGTCGAACAGGATGATAAGATTTTCTTCGGATAATCATTTCTTAAGGTTCGACATGTGAAAGGTAGGATATATATTGTTAAGTTCTTGTGGCAGCCGGAGCATGTAGGCTACAGGACCTATCATTGCAAGGATTTCGAAACATCTTGTATATTGTTGATTGAGTTTACCTTGTTTTCCAAAATGTATCATCCCTTTCCATGGTCAGACATTTAGAAATACTCAGTCTCCCACCTGAAAATCCAAGTGTTTTCATCTCTTGTTAGCATAATTGTTTTGTAGATTCCAAGGTGCTTTCAATCATTCTTGTATCTGAAAATTCTTCTCTGTTGTTTCCCGTAAGATTTCAGGGCCGTTAAGAGTGCTATTTGTCACTTGAATCCTAGCCAGTTGAGTATCACTAACCTCAGCCCATCATAAGGGTGACCTACACTTGTGTTCGTACAAAGCTTCGAACGATGTGGCTTTGATGCTAGAGTGGTAGGTGTTGTCGTAGGAAAATTCGACTAAAGGTAGGTCAGTGTCCCATTCTTTGCCGAAGTCTAGCATGCAGGCACGAAGCATGTCTTCTAGTGTTTGGATGGCTCGCTTACTCTAACCATTTGTTTAGGGATGGTAAGTTGTACTCATGTCGAGTCAAGTTCCCAAGTATTTCTGCAACGATTGCCAAAATTGCGAGGTGAATCGACTATCCCTATCTGAGATAATAAACAGTGGCACACTGTGAAATCTCATGATCTCCTAGAGATACATCCTTGTCAACTTTTCCATTTTTTCAGTCTCCTTGATTCGCATGAAGTGGGCCGACTTGGTTAGTCTGTCAGTAATCACCTAAATTGTATCGTGCCCACCCGATGTCTTGGGTAATTTTGTTACCAAATCCATGGTAATTCGCTCCCATTTCCACTTGGTTATTTCTAGTTTTTGCCATAGTCCCGAGGGTTTCTGGCATTCCATTTTAACCTTAACAGAGGTTAGGAACTTTCCAATGTAAGTGGAAATCTTAGCTTTCATTTTCGGCCACCAATATAAGCGTTTACGTCCTGGTACATCTTGTCCGGGCCAGGATGAATGGAATATTTGATCTTATGTGCCTCATTCATAATCAATTCCCTAAGGCCACCAAGCTTTGGCTTCAGAATTCGATTCATGAAATATTGGACTCCGTCATCTCTAAGCTCAAAGTTCTTATACCTTTCCCATAGTACTTCCTTTGGGGCCTTTTCTGTTTTCAGAGCCTCAAGCTGAGCATTCTTGATTTTTACGGGTAGATGTGAGTGTATGGTTATTTTAACGATTTTACTTGATGTCCTGAGTACTCTTTCTGGCTCAAGGCATCTGCCACTACGTTCGCCTTGCCCAGATGGTAATGAATATCGCATTCATAATCGCTTTACAACTCAACCCATCTTCATTTTCTCATGTTAAGATCTTTCTGGTTGAGGATATGCTTCAGGATCTTGTGACCAATAAATATTGTACACTTGGTACCGTACAAATAATGTCTCCAAATCTTCAGTGCGAGTACTACAACCCCATGTTCAAGATCATGGGTGGTATAGTTGACTTCATGGGCTTTGAGCTACCTAGAAGCATAGGTGACGAGCTTTCATCTTTGCATGAGCACACATCTTAACCCTTGTTTCGAAGCATCACAATAAACAATGAATTCCTTTGTGCTTTCTGGGGAGACAGGATCGGTGCACTACATAAGGCTTGCTTCAACGTATGAATGATGTTCTCTTGTTTGTCTTCCCAGTCAAAACTCACCACTTTTTACGTTAGTGTCGAGAGAGGTTTAACTATTTTAAAGAAATTCTTTATGAATTTCTGTTAGTATCCAGGAAGACCCAAGTACTAGGGTATCTCTATTGGCATGCTTGGTGTTTCCCAGTCCTCTATTTCCTTTATTTTAGATGGGTCCACATGTATCCCATCCTTACTGACCACGTCCCCTAGAAAGCTACCTTCTGCTACCAGAGCTCGCACTTAGAAAATTTTGCGTACAATTTATCTTTTCATAATAATTCCAGTATCCCTATCAAGTGCTGACCATGATCATATTCATTTCATGAGTATATCAATATATCATCGATGAATACAATCACAAACTTGTCAAGATACGGTCTACATATGTGGTTTATAAAGTCCATGAACACTGCTGGAGCATTGGTTAGTTTGAATGACATTACTACAAACTTGGAATGATCATATCGAGTTCTGAATGCCATCTTTGGAATATCTTCTTCCTGAACTCTAAGTTAGTGGTACCCCTATCTCAAATCAATCTTTATGAATTAGTTGGATCCTTGTAATTTATCGAACATGTCGTCATTCTAGGGAGTGGGTATGGGTTTTTGATGGTTAGCTTGTTCAGTTCCTGGTAGTGAATACACATTCTAAAGGATCCATCTTTCTTCTTTACAAACAAAACCAGTGCTCCACAAGGCTAGAAGCTCGGCATGATAAAACCTTTATCAAATAACTCGTGCAGTTTACTAGACAATCTTGCATCTCCGCTAGGGTTAGTCTGTATAGAATCTTTTCTACGGGGGCTTCTCCTAAGATTATATCAATTCTGAACTCAACTTGTCGAACCGATGGTAATCCCCGAATGTCTTCTGGAAATACATCGGGAAAGTCACAAATACTTTTGAGTTTTCATACACAAGACGATTCGAAGGCCTTTACCTAGTTTGTCACCATACATAATGACGGTTTTTTTATTCATAGGGTTGAGTGGAAGGATTTCTCATGACACTTGAAGTTGCCATGATGAAGGTCTAACCAATCCATACCGACTATTATATCAAAACTCCCAATAGTCATAGGCATGAGGTTGATTTGGAAGATGTGGTCATTTAGTGTTAGGGTGCAATTTAGGTAAATTTGTTTGGTATTTTCGGTTCTCTTATTATACATTTCTATTGTATAGGTTTTTTAAGTGGTTGGGGGTTCTGCTTTAGTGTTTGTTTTAAATTTTGACTAATGAAGCTTCTTTCAGCACCACTATCAAAAAGTATGCATGCATAAGAGTTATTGACAAGGAACGTACCAGTTATTGGCGTAGGCTCCTACATCGCTTCCCTTGTTCCTATGTCCAAGACTCTACCTTGTCCACCTCTACCCAAACTCTTTTTCTTTAGACAATACCTCTTGTAATGTGCAATTTCGTCACATCCATAACAGACACGGGTCACCCCTAAGTTGGATGCCTTATTTTTACCATGGGTCAGGGTCATATAGAATTTGGTAGTGTGCCCCTTTTGTTTTACAATTGAAGCAAAGCATCTCTGTATATGCACCAACGTGATGATAAGCGCACTTGTCACATTTTGGAAGATTTCCGGCGTATTGCTTTGGTTGGTTGCTAGCTGCAGGGGTGGTAGTGGCAAGGACTGCCACCAATTCCTACTTCTTTTGGGGGGCTTGTTGGGGTTTTTCTTTCTTCTTATTCAAGAACTTCCTCTTATTGTCCCTCTCTTTTGAAGGGTCAGATTTCGCAACCATGGTCCCTTGTCGGATGCACGGTTCAATATGTCGATGAGTAATACGCTTCGCACTATCGTTGGTGGTTCATCTAGAAGAAATAACCATCCCTTGAATTTGTGGGACTGGGCCCCAGATGTACCTTTGTACCTTCATGTACTCAGGGATAACCATTTCTGGTAACAAGACCGCCAAGTCATTAAATCGATTAGTGTATGCTGCTATCTCATAACCTTTCATGGTGAGATTCCATAATTCTTGTTCTACGCCTTGAATCTTGCTTCTCGGATAGTATTCTTCTATCATCATGACTTTTAACTCTTCCCAACTCATGGAATTTGCGGTGGGGGAGGCCCATAGTCTTTACATGGACTTTCAACCACGACAAGTCAGAATCCATGAAAGTGCTCGCAACAAACTTTACCTTGTAGTCATTTGCACAAGAGCTTATCTCTAACACGAATTAAGTCTTTTCAATGCAGCATGTTAGTTCGAGTACCCCTCCATTCCCATAGAAATGTTTAGGTTTGGAGTTAGAAAAGTTTTTTTAGGAGCCAATTTGGGGATTTCCTGATGGGTTTGAGCCATAAGAACTTTCCTATGTGCACATACAAACCCTAATGATTGGATCTATTTTTCTCTAATTGAACATGCAATGTATCCAAGGCTTACAATTCTAGATCTAGTGTAAACAATTGAATCATATCATACAAAACAGATCCAGAAGAATACCTTAAGTTGCTTGCTTGAAACTTCTTGTTCTTAGATCTTAGAGTCACAATTGTCACTCCTCTATTGGCTTACAAACACCAACTAGCAAGAGGATGATATTGAGAGAGAGAGTGGGTAGGGTGAGAAATTGTCCCTAGGGTTTCTTACCTTGCAAGAATGCCGATTTCTCTAATGTAACGCCCGTAGATCCGGGTTATTCAATTTAGAAGTAATAGGGGTCGAAAATGACTTTTCGAAAAAAGATTATTTAGAATAAGAACCAAGTTGTAGAATATGTCACAAAGTTTCCATACATATAAAGAGCATCGAAATCCGAGTTATAACGAAGAAGTTATGACTCGTCGAATTTTCGCGAAGGAACCGACACGACACCGGGAAGCGTAAATAGTGATTTTACGATGGAGGGCTTTTTAGCCTTAGTGATCTAAAGGAAATTCGTAGAATATGTTAAACCTAGAATATCCATAAAAAGAACGCCCAAATCTGACTTTGTATGAAGAAGTTATGATTTTTCTAAGATTCGGCTTAGCAGTGCACGGCCCGAAACTCGAATTTTAGTTCGAGCGGTTTTTGGCTTACATGACTTAAACGAGAGTTGAAGATATCATTAATAGGAACTTAAGAGTAAAAAGACAGACGAAAACAGAGTCTGTATGAAGGAGTTACAAATTCTTCGCGGTCATTTAACAGTCTAAACGCCTCGTACTGTTAAATTTAAGATCAGTCGAGAATTAGCCAACGGAGTCAAAATGAAAGTTGTAGATATTATTTTTGATGGGTTTTAGCCATAAGAACTTTCCTATGTGCGCATGCAAAACCCTAATGCTCGGATCTAGGCTTTCTAATTAAACATGCTTTGAATCCAAGACTTCTAATGCCTAATTAGGTTAAATAACAACATTGAAATAGATCTAGAACCATACCTTTGAATTCCTTGTTGATATTGTTGTCTTGGAGCTTCTAGAGTCACAAATGTCACTCTTCTAATGGCTTACAAACACCAATAGCAAGAAAGATGATTTAGGAGAGAGGAGATGGGAGGAATTCGACCAGAGTGTCTCTATTTTAGATGGTGTGTCGAATTCCCTCACCCCTAGGGTCTATTTATACTTGTAGACTCCTTAAGGATTACAACTTTAACCCTAATTGGATAACTTAGACTTTAAGTTAATCCATATCCTTTCCTTGATAACCCTATGGACGATTTTTGGCTTATCCAAGCCCTAGAAATCATCCATCCTATCTTGGATAAGGATTTATAGTCTAAAGTGTAACTATCAAACAATTGATAGTTTATACCCTCTTACTTAATTAATCTCTTTAAGTCACCAAATTAATTCCAATTAATCTATGACTTATATTAATCAAATAACCATATATTATTCCTTATAATATTTACTCTCTCTTAACAAATCATCCATCAAGTTGCTATGGTGAAGGCAACCCAAAAGGACCATGCACAACCGGGTCAAATACTTGCCTAATATAGTTGCAGCCTTAGACACTATTCCAACAGTCTCCCACTTGAATAAGTCTAGTAACTATACAAGTACAATTCGGTTTGCAATCGTAGCTCTCAAAGACGCTGTCAAACTCTGATCTAATCAATCTTGTCCTTTAGATAAGGGATCGTACAGTCCTCTATTAGATATCATGCTGACAATCCTATGGAATGGTTAGTCTAGCATTTGATTTCTCGATCTCCGATTTATTCGACATAGAACTTAATCAAACACATCAATTCAGTTCTGACCGGGCCCGGCACATAAGTCTAATCAAATCATCGAGCGGCCAAGATATCGCTTTTACCTTTTTTTTTTTTGATAAAAGTTACAGATAAACTTCGACTTATATGCATTTACTTATTCATTAACCAACTATACACAACAATGCGTTTTTTAACACCGAGTTACTGATGCGTTTTCGCATTATCAATGTACAATCAATTAACAAATAATAAACCATATATCTAGGTTTTAAGACTATATGATATTATCGTCTTGCGATCACCTTTTATATTGTATTCCATAAAGAGATTCCAGCAAGCGCGGGTTTGTTCCAATGCTCAAAACCAGTTCATAAGCATTCATGAACGTTGCAACAACCCTTTGCTATGTCTAACACCATTTAGACAATCTACACACCAATTCATGACAATCTTCATTCATATCTACTTCCAACATATGAACGATTGTGGACAATTTGAACAATTCGATTATTCCTAATAAATTCAATTATTCTGGAAGTCAAAATATGCAAAGTGAAACAATAGTTAAACGATTAACATAAGACAGTAACATTACTCATAAATAAAACTCCTTTATTTAATCGCCAAATGTTAATTACATTTATCTATTATACATTTCTAATACTATCTAATCTATACTAATATCATCCTTCAGCCCAATACTCCTAGTATGCTGCAAGTGCTTACCCCTACTCAGTCCCTTCGTAAGCGGATCTGCTGGGTTATCTTCTGATGATATCTTCTTAACTATGAGTTGTCCTTCTTCTACATGATGTCTAATGAAATGATATTTTCTATCGTTCTGTCTTGATCTACCATGATCCCTCGGTTCCTTAGTCAAGGCAACTGCACCTTCGTTATCACAGAAAATCTCCATGGGCTCCTTTATGGCAGGCACAACTCCAAGATCACCCGATGAAGTTCTTTAGCCATATTGCCTCCTTCGACGCTTCACTCGCTGCGATGTACTCTGATTCGCACGTTGAATCAGCTACGGTTTCTTGCTTGGAACTCTTCCAAGTTACTGCTCCTCCATTTAGGGTAAAGACCCAGCCCGACTGCGAACGGTAGTTGTCCCTATCGGTCTGAAAAATGGCATCACTATACCCTCGCACCTTCAAGTCATCACTCCATCCAAGGATTAAGAACCATTCTTTCGTCCTCTGAAGGTACTTAAGGATGTTCTTTACCGCAATCCAATGTGCTTTGCTAGGGTTCCCTTGATATCTGCTAACCATGCTCAAAGCGAAGGCTACATCCGGGCGAGTACAAGTCATAGCGTACATGATTGAGCCAACTGCGGAAGCGTACGGTACTTGGCTCATTTCTGCTATTTCAGCTTCAGTACTCGGACTTTGAGTCTTACTCAACTTGGCATTTCCTTGTATCGGTAGTTCTCCCTTCTTTGAGTTTTCCATACTAAAACGTTTTAGTACCTTCTCTAAGTAAGTATTATGACTAAGTCCAATTAGTCTCTTACTTCTTTCTTTTACTATCCTTATTCCCAAAATGTAAGAAGCCTCTCCGAGGTCCTTCACAGCGAAACACTTCCCGATCTAGGACTTGACTTCCTGCAGAGTTGGGATATCGTTTCCTATGAGTAATATGTCACCGACATATAGAACGAGGAAGCTTACTATACTCCCACTGGTTTTGACATATACACAAGATTCGTCTTCACTTCGTACAAATCCAAACTCTTTGACTTTCTCATCGAAGCAAAGATTCCATCTGTGAGACGCTTGCTTAAGTCCATAAATGGACTTCTCAAGCTTACACACTCTATTTGGATGCTTCGGATTCACAAACCCCTCTGGCTGAGCCATGTAAACATCCTCAGCCAACTTTCCGTTAAGGAAGGCGGTCTTGATATCCATTTGCCAAATTTCATAATCATGAAATGCGGCAATTGCTAGCATCACTCTAATAGATTTAATCTTCGCAACTGGTGAGAAGGTCTCATCATAGTCAACTCCTGGAGTTTGAGTAAAGCCCTTCGCAACCAATCGCGCTTTATACATGTGTATGTTCCCATCCACGTCGGTCTTCTTCTTGAAGATCCATTTGCACCAACGGTCTTACGTCCGGGCACATAATCAACCAAATTCCAAACTTGGTTATCGTACATGGATTAGATCTCGCTATCCATTGCCTCTTTCCATTTCGCAGACTCCGAGCCTGCCATGGCTTCCTTATAGCTATTAGGTTCATCAAGATCTACTAGTGTACCATCACTAATATACGTGTCCCCTTCAGTAGTAATATGAAAACCATAAAACTGGGGATGAACTCTAACTCTATCGGAACGTCTAAGAGGTAAGGACTCGTCAATCGGTTCAACCGGAGTTTCCTCCTCGGGTTGAGTGCCAGTGGTAGAGGTTCCTTCATCTATCGACTCTTGAATCTCTTCAAGTTCGATTTGCCTCCCACTATCTCCTTCGCTTATGAGTTCTCGCTCTCGGAAAACTCCTCTCCTCGCAACAAACACAACGTTGTCCTTCGGTCTATAGAAGAGATATCCAAAGGATGTCTGCGGGTAGCCGATGAAAATACATCGCTCACTTTGAGGTTCAAGCTTGTCGTGAGTATCTCGTCTTACGAAAGCCTCGCAACCCCAAACTTTGCTGTGTGCCAACAAGGGAGCTTTCCCCGTCCACATCTCGTGAGGTGTTTTGGCAACCTTCTTAGTAGGGACTCGGTTAAGGATATGGGCGGCAGTCTCTAAGGCATACCCCCAAAAGAAGATAGGTAGTGAAGCACGACTCATCATAGAGCGAACCATATCCAATAAGGTTCGATTTCGCCTTTCTGCCACACCATTCAACTGCGGTGTCCTAGGAGGCGTCAATTGCGAAACTATTCCACACTCCTTAAGATAATCATGGAATTCAAGACTTAGGTACTCTCCTCCTCGATCAGATCGAAGCATCTTGATTTTCCTGCCCAATTGATGCTCCACTTCATTCTTGAACTCTTTGAACTTTTCAAAGGTTTCTGACTTTTGCTTGATAAAATAGATATACCCATATCTATTATAATCATCGGTAAAAGTCACATAGAAGCAGTTCTCATCCTTCGTGGTTGATCTAAAGGGTCCACATACATCGGTATGTATTAGGTCCAATAGCCCCTCACCCCTTTCACAAGTATTCGTGAAGGGTGACTTAGTCATCTTTCCAAGTAAACAAGACTCGCATGTGTCATCTTCCCTAAGGTCGAATGTGTTGGATTAATGTCTAAGTCCATAACTATAATTGGTAAGACTTGACCCGACCCGGCATGGTCCATTTGGGTTGCATGGCATCATGCACTTGGGTAGACTATAATGAGAGAAATAAGACACTAATGGTTATTAATATATTATAAGCTCTAGTATATTAATAATAAGAATAATAAGATTATTTAATTAGTATTGATCAAGAATTAATCTAGGATTAATTAAGTGATCAAAAGAAGACTAATTAAATATATGGGTTGATTGTGTAAATCATCCATACTTATATAGTGGGCTAATGCTCCATGGATTATCTAGTTGGGCCAAAACCCATATGATGCTCCATGGTGTATTTGAACCCATGGATCCAAGGAAATGGAAAGTCATGACAATTAGGGTTTACCCTAATTGTAACACTATATAAAGATATTATTCTTCCCAAAATCGGTGACTAGATTATTCTAGAGAGGGCTAACCGATTTCATGAAGTGTTCTAGTTTCTCTCAAGTTATTCCAAGTGTATTTGGTGTTGTGTGAACCATTTGAGGTGTCACACTTGAGGCACTAAGCACTCAAGCTTCATGAAGACAAGCACCATCAAGAGGTATGTATTCTATCTTGTTATATTGATAATATTGTATGCTAGATTAGGATAATACCTTGGATGTTCATATTTGCATGTATAATAGAGAAAACATAGATCCAAGGTATTTAGGGTTGCATGTACACTTAGGAGTGTTAGAATGCTCATAACCCAACAGTGGTATTAGAGCCTAGGCTTGTTTTCTTGTTATACCTGCAATAGAAGCTGAAAAATCGAGTTTTGATGCTGTCAGCCCAGCTGACTCGCCGAGTCCATGAAGGGACTCGACGAGTCCAAGGCAAAATGCATCCAACTCGCCGAGTTGTGTTCATGCACTCGACGAGTTGGACCCTAGACAGCATATCTTCGAGGTTTTTGGCTAGAAATGGACTAGGAACATTACCCTAAGTTGTTTTGAACTTATAAACTTGTTTTTAAATGTGGTAATGTTCATGCTAATCCATTTTCAAGATAATTGTCAATAGATTCATGTTTTTGTATTAGTTTAAAGGTTAGACTAATTACATGAAAAAGTTTGATTTGAATTATTTTGTTCTTATGAGTTGCTTAGATTAATAGAAAAGTTGAGTGAAAAAGTTGTTTTCAATCCAAATTAATCTAAGAGTTGAGTATAAAATGTGTTTGTGTAACTTATCCTTAAGTTACATGAAGAGTCACATTAAAGACTCATAAAACTCATAAAGTTGGCAAAGGTTATAAAAAGATGAAGAGTCTTGTCCTTAAGTTATGGAGGTTCAAGAGTCACTTCATTAATAAATAAATAAATAAAATATGTAACCTTAATTAATTTCATAAGTTATAAAATAAAGAAAAAAAAAGATTAATTCTTTATTAGTTTAAAGTCTTCCATAATTTGTCCACAAGTTATGGAACTTGAAGAGTTTTTGGATTAAAACTACTTTAAATACATAAGTTATGGAATTAATTAGTTTTGAATAGTTTCAAAACTTGCCCTCAAGTTTTGGAATTTGTAAAGTTTTCTCTTATGAATACTTTAATTCCAAGTTAGCCCTTAGAATTTTAAAAGTTAAAATTCAACCCTTATACTTTATAATATTATAAGTTAATAATATTTATATGTATAAGAGTAAAGTCGGTCTTACCGCTAGTACGCCTCATTCACGAAGCCGGTCTATAAGGTGGGTATAAGGTTGTTGCCTATAAAATGGCAACTTAATGGGTGTTCACTCTCACCCACCGCTCGCTTGACTGGTGGAGGGTCGTTAGCCGAACGGGTTTGACATGACTATAATTCTCCCTTCATTAAAAGTATTAATGATAAATACTAAGTAACTAAACTCTTAATAATACCCAATATTAGTTACTTAGGAAAATGTGAATAAGGTGCTAATCCATGAAATTACACTTTGCACTTTGTTTAAGTCGGTTAGTGGAGCGTGTGTGGTTAACCGGCACACTAACTCGTATTTAACAAGGTAGGCAAAGGGTAACTTAATGTTTATCATAGTATCGATGGAGCGTGTGTGGTTAACCGGCACATCGATTGAGGGATAAACACTTAAGGGTACCCAGTAATTTGCATGGTTACTTCACACCTTGTTTTGTGATCCTCGGCATCCCAGTCACAAAACCTGAAGGGCACACTCGAGATTGAAACATGCCATTGAACAGTTCAATGAATCTCAAAAGATCTAGGAGTTTCAAAACCAATTAAAACCTAATAATACATTTCGTTTATCTTGGTGGAAATTGGTGAATCGTCACTCACCTACCTTCAAATTGTTTTATAGCTTGGATTACGGCATACCTCTTCTAAGTTATAAAATAATTTGTTGGGTCCTAGCCTTAATATTTCATATTGGGTGTCATATTAAGGACTCAAAGATCAACTATCTTGAATATCTCCCAAAACATGTCTGGTTTAGACATTTATGATCTTCCCAAATCTCTTGAAACAAGCTTTCCTAAATGAAGATGATGTCCCATGGATATCATACTTCTTTATCCTCCTCCAATTATTCTCCCTAACCCACAAGTTCTTTAAAAGTTTAAAGTCACTCGAGCCCTATTGGCAAGTAAAGGTCTTGGTGTGGTCACATCTTGGAGATGTAGTCACATATTGACAAGCCGGGAGAGAAGGGTGTCAAAGTCTTGAGAAAGTTGGTGGTTCAGTCACTTTCTAAGTCACATAGTGAGTTCCTTTGGGACACCTATGAAATAGACTATGACAAGACCCTTAATGATCTTATCTATTGTTAAGATCAACTTCCTGAAACTTTATGGACATTGACAATGGTGACACTGGAAATACAGAAAAAAGCATTCTCTTCCAAATGGAAAGGGATCGGCCATAGTCAACTCGGTTGAACAAATGGTAAAGAGAAAAACTAAGTCTGTAATAGTCCTGTGTACCATTATCAAAGGATCCATATGTTTATATTGCCAAAGAAAGGGTCATTATTTGCGAAGCTGCCAAATTTACCTAAGGGTGTTAAAGTCAATTAGATTGACTCTACTTCAGGTAAAAGTCCACAAATCTAACTCTGTTAAGTTTCTATTCTGAGATTCTTGATACATGTTGTGACTGGGTCACATGGTAATGTTTTAAGAATCAAAGAAAAGTAAAGGAACTTAAAGAAAGAATATGCTGAATCTGATCGCATAGATGGATTTCTATCGCGTAGTTTGAAAAAATCGGATTCTTGAGCTACTTCTTAGGAGTTATGAGATATTGCTTAGGAATAGATAACAACAAGTTTTCATATGGATTGTAAGGATAAGTTTTTCCGCATAGTTTTAAAATAAAAGGAAAAATTTTGATTTTTATTTATTTTAAAATATCCTTACAATGGCATTTGAGGAAAAATTGTTGCTTATATGATTCCATTAATAGCAAGAGTGGAAATATGAAATTGATTCTTTCATTTGTGGTAATGTCTAAATTTACCAAACAAGGAAAGATTCTCATCATCCAAAGTCTCAATTGGACCGGGACTTGGAATCATGCGAGTTGTATAGCATGATGAATGAGAACTTTCAAGTATTGGAAAAATTAAGACTAATTACTTATTCACATGGATGTGTGAGTCAAGTAATGGACTAAGGGATCAAGTACATAGTCATGTGCACTGATTAAGTCCACCACAAAAGATATAAGACTATTCGTCATAGTTTACTAAAGTTTAGTAAATATGATTATACTTACAAGCGTAAGTGTAACTCTGAGACATTGGAAAAGGTTCCAACGTATGGCAAAGCGAATAAGAAGAATCAAATTAGGCAGAAGGATAAAAGTTTCTCAAATCTGAAAAGATGGGAGAGTACTTTAGTATCATTTTTGTGATCATCTTAATGATTAAGAAACCATATCAAAATTAGTTCTCTAAGGAAGTCTTAGTTCATTCTTATGACTAAGAAGAAGGGATCTTGAATTGTTGAAATGGTTAAATCAAGAAGATGAGTCATACTTCGTTCCAATACAAGTCTTGGAGTCATACTCCAAGATTGTAATTTGAGTGACATGTCTTAAAGAAGGTTTAAAACACTTGACAAATGTAAGAGTAAAGTTTTCTACTCTTGTACATTTGAAATTGGTAAGTTGTGATGTTTTGGATAAAACAAAGACCAACTTCGGCCAATTGTGGGAAGTGTTTGTCTTGATTAGAATCCACACTATCTCTTGGATGTTTGACAAGGAAGTCTTATAGGTCAAGAGGACAGTGGGAGTCTTAAAGGTCTTGAAATTCTCAAGAACTAATCAAGAATGAAACCTGAAGTTCTTCACTAGCACACGACTTGAGGTTTATAACCTATCGTGTTGACATATTCTGTGCCCATTCTAGTCAAAGTTGGGCTTTGCATATGAGCTCTTAGAGTTCTCAATGTGTTGCACAACAACTTGGAAGCAATGGTAGGCCCTTGAGCTGCCAGGTGGCAAGAAATTAAGATTGAGTTCAGTCCATATGAGTTTGGATTTGTCATTATCCTTGTCTTGTGACTATGGTTTTGACAATTCACATGGATAAGAACTCATACACCATTAAATCTAAGTGTCATAAGGTTTCTCTCCGATTCATGAAAATGATGGTGAGGAAACACTTCCACTAAGTAGATTTTAGCTAGATAGCAATTGTGATCTCAAAGTCGTTAGTGGAGCGTGTGTGGTTTACCGGCACACTAACTTGGACTTGTGAGAAATGGCAAAGGTCAAAACGATCAAGACTATGATTACGGCATCCCTTTTCATAGTTCTTAAAATTGTTTTGACACACCCATGAGCTATCTAAGGGAAGGTGTATGTTTTGATAAAGTCTTATCAAAACAATCTAGTATCAGAAATCTGAACTTTGGTAAGAAAGTCAATAAAGTATTGATTTCTAGAAGTCGAGCTTTCTGAGTATATGTCAAAGCTAGTGGGAGCATAAGTGTTATGCTAATAATCATCATGTTAGTGGGAGCATGATAATTACGATAAGTATTGCAAGCTAGCAATGTTAATTATAGAAAACAAAAGGTTTCAATTGGGAAAAAGTTGTTTTGCTATAATTAAGGGAGAGGAAATTATACTTCATCTCAAATCTATAAGCTTAGATCGTGAGGTTTTAATCATTTAGTCAAGAATATATATGAATTTCATGTTGGAATGGCTCAACATAAGGAAATTCTGTATATGGGTCCATTATTTGCGTTCTAAAATTCAATTATGATTACGGCATCCCTTTTCATAATCTGAATTATGAGAACTTGGCAAATAGAAATGGAAATGTTATAGCAAAAGACTGGTTTAGTCTTTATGTGAGACATCATGAATTGTGTCCCATATGCTTCGGATATAGGATCGATTACATGTGCTATATTTATCCTTTCTAAAATTTTCCGAATGCCTGGGGCGTTAAGAATGGAAAAGGTTTAGAACTGGATATGACTAAAAAGGATTAAACAATTGTCGAGGACAATCTAAGGTTTACCAAAGATTGGTTTCTCAAGGACAATTGGAAGTATAGTGATAATTCTGGAAGGACCATATTGACATAATCTGTAAGGAGGCAACTCTTGTTCAGAAGTGATAGTCGAAATGGAATCTGGAAATGTTTCAAAGTTAGAATTTTTTCAATCTGTTTAAGATTAAGGAAACTTAATGCAAGGAGGCAACTCTTGTTCAGAAGTGATAGTCGAAATGGAATCTGGAAATGTTTCAAAGTTAGAATTTTTTCAATCTGTTTAAGATTAAGGAAACTTAATGCAAGAAGGATGGTTCCAAGGAGTTGATCTCCTTTGGAATGCTCTGTAATGATTGTTGTTAAGTCTTTCTGACTTTGTGCATAATCATCACCAGAGGATCGATGCATATAAGTTTAGAATCTAACAGATTTCAGTAAATGACATGAATTTGGAATTCTTGCATTTGCAGTAAGGATTTGGGAGTGTGAAAAGAGAATCATTGAAGTTATGTTCAATTGATCTAGTTCACAAGGTAAAGATCATAGACAAACATAGTATGCATACTTGGTGTATGGCATGACTATTGTTTAGAAAACATAGTGTGCGTGCTTGGAGCATGGGACAACTATTGTTTTAAATTCAAGAATAATGTTGATAGCTGAAACAATATACAATGAATAATGTGTAATCATATGGTGATAAATAAAAGGAGTTTTATTTATATTCATAAGTTCTGAGACCATATTGGATTCAATTATTATTGTGTTTCACTTTGCATGTTTTGACTTCCCGAATAAACTAGGTTATTCTTCCGGAATGACTAAGTTATTCAAACCATCCACAGTCGGTCATATGTTGGAAGTAGATATGAATTAAGACTGTCATGGGTTGGCTTGTAGAGGTCTAAGATGTTGGACAAAGGGCTACAACACTCATGAGTGCTCATAAGTTCTGAGTATTGGATTCAACCCGCGCTCATTGGAATCACTTCATGGATTTTATCACGAGTGATCATGAGACGATAATATCTTATATTCTTCAAACCTAGAGATATGAGTTGTTACTATGAGTTGGTTGTACATTAATTGCACGAAACTGCATTTGGTAACTCGGTGCTATAAAACGTGTCTTTATGTATGATTCAACAAGTAGTAGAACAAGCCATATGAGTCGAAGTTTATCCATTCCTTTTACCTTCGAGATGAAAGCGATATCTGTGGGCCCCTCGATGATTTGATGATGATAAATGGAAGTGCTCGGCCGGGCCAGGACTGATTTGATTTGTTCAATTAGTCAGTCGTCATAAATCGGAAATCGGGAAACAACTAATGGACAGAGAGAATGATTATAATCCATGTCTCAGTCCATATGATATCTAGAATGGAGGAATATATGATCCCTTATCTAATGGACAAGTCGTTGAAAAAAATCAGAGTTCATCTACAAGGTCAGAGTTCGACAGAAGCTTTTGAGAGCTACGATTGCTAGTTGGTTCCTGAAGTCATACGCAATAATAGTTTTAGACTTATCCAAGTGGGAGACTGTTGGATTAATGTCTAAGTCCATAACTATAATTGGTAAGACTTGACCCGACCCGGCATGGTCCATTTGGGTTGCATGGCATCATGCACTTGGGTAGACTATAATGAGAGAAATAAGACACTAATGGTTATTAATATATTATAAGCTCTAGTATATTAATAATAAGAATAATAAGATTATTTAATTAGTATTAATCAAGAATTAATCTAGGATTAATTAAGTGATCAAAAGAAGACTAATTAAATATATGGGTTGATTGTGTAAATCATCCATACTTATATAGTGGGCTAATGCTCCATGGATTATCTAGTTGGGCCAAAACCCATATGATGCTCCATGGATGCTCCATGGTGTATTTGAACCCATGGATCCAAGGAAATGGAAAGTCATGACAATTAGGGTTTACCCTAATTGTAACACTATATAAAGATATTATTCTTCCCAAAATCGGTGACTAGATTATTCTAGAGAGGGCTAACCGATTTCATGAAGTGTTCTAGTTTCTCTCAAGTTATTCCAAGTGTATTTGGTGTTGTGTGAACCATTTGAGGTGTCACACTTGAGGCACTAAGCACTCAAGCTTCATGAAGACAAGCACCATCAAGAGGTATGTATTCTATCTTGTTATATTGATAATATTGTATGCTAGATTAGGATAATACCTTGGATGTTCATATTTGCATGTATAATAGAGAAAACATAGATCCAAGGTATTTAGGGTTGCATGTACACTTAGGAGTGTTAGAATGCTCATAACCCAACAGAATGACTCCAACACTCCATCCTTTTGGAGTTGGGCTATGCGTTTTTTGTTGACATGTCCAAGACGACAATGCCACAAGGATGCTTTATCCATACTAGTGGAAGAATTAATATTCAAAACATCATTTCCTAAGTTATCAACATTCATAACAGTTTCATATATTCCATTACACGGTATAGCTTCAAAGTAAAAGACACTATATTGATAAGCCAAAATAGAACCATTCTCATTATTAAAAGAAAATCTAAATCCTTGTCTATATAAACCATGAAATGAAATGATGTTTCTAGCCATTTCTGGTGAATAGCAACAATTGTTCAAATCTAAACATAAATTATTCCCAAGCACTAAAGAATACACTCCAATCTTGGTAACAGGCGACGATCTTATGTTCCCCATGATTAGATTGATCCTTCCTTGCTCCACATCCTACTTCTTCTTAGTCCCTACACATTTTAACAAATGTGATAACCACAACCGGTGTCAAGAACCCAAGAAATAGCATGATTAGAATCGTTAGATTTAAATATGTATAGACCTGCGAAAGATGGCTTGATCTTTCCTTCTTTGATTGCTTGCAGGTATTTTGGGCAGCTTCTCTTCCAATTTCCTATCTTGTGGCAGTGGTGGCACTCTGCCTCCTTAGGGATAGGACAGGGCTTAGTGGGATCAACTTTGGTCCCACTAGAAGAGGCACCATCTCGGGCTTTAACCTTGCGATAGTTCTTCGATGAAGCCTTCCTCTTCTTTCCCTTTCCTTGACCAATTGCCAAGACAGGAGCAGCAGACGGATTGGGAGTAGGTGCAACAGACTTGTCTTTGAAGTTTCTCTCAGCGACCCTCAAAAGACCTTGGAGTTTGCTTAGGGTGACCTCCTCTTTGTTCATGTGGTAGGTCATCCTAAATTGGTTGTACATCGGAGGCAAAGAGTGAAGCACCATGTCGATCGCCAAGTCTTCCCCAAAGTCAACATTTAACTTGTGAAGGCGATCGACATACCTTTGCATCTTTTGCAGGTGCACGGTAAGAGATTCTCCATGACCCATCTTAGCGTAAATCATGTTAGTGAAAATCTCATAACACTCTTGTCTCACGTTTTAGTGGTATCTCTCCAATAAGTCTTGATGCATCTCGTATGGGTACATTTCCTCATAGGACTTTTGGAATTCAGAGTTCATGGTGGCAATCATGATGCAATGTACCTTCGTTGCATCTCGCTCATGAGTCTCAAAAGCGGTGATTTCGGCCGGAGTAGCGATTACGAGATTGATCTTCTCAAGCTTTTCATCGAGGACATACTCCTTATCCTCATAGCGAGCAATGGTGCGAATGTATCTTATCCATTCGCTAAAGTTCGTTCCATCGAAGGTGACCTTTTGGCAAAGGCTCATCAACGTGAAAGAACTTGCAGCATCGTTGTTTGCGTTCGACATCTAGAGAAAGGACAAAAACAGATTAGAATAAGAATCCCTAATTATCACCCAATAAGAAAAATTAGGGTTAGGATCCAACAATAACATTTACATATTAGAAAAGGGATGCCGTAATCTAACATGAAAATAAATTGAAGGTATGTGAATGACGATTCACTCATTCTCCATAACAAAACCTAGACTATTAGTCCTAAGTGTATTGAGAATTCCTAGGTTCAGATGAGATTCATTGAAACTATTCAATGGCATGTTTAAATCTCGATATGCCCCTCTTGTTTGTGACTGGGATACCGAGGATCACAAAGCGGGTGTGAATTACCATGCAAATTCACATGGTTCCTTCATTGTAACGATCACCTATTCGATGTGCCGGTAAACCATACACGCTCCATCGAACTATGATAAACAATGAATCACCCTTTGCCACCTTTGCTTAGAACCAATTAGTGTGCCGGTAAACCACACACGCTCCACTAACTTCTTAGCAAGGGTGCAAAGTGTAATTTCATGGGATTGCATCAATTCACTTTTCCTAAAGTAACTAGGATTGGGAAATTTTTAAAACGTGTAGTTACTTTGGATTACTTATTATACTTTTAATGAGAGGATGAGGTTGCCCTATCCTACCCGTTCGGCTAACGACCCCCCACCAATCAAGCAAGCGGTGGGTGTGAGTGTACACCCATTAAGCACCATTTTATAGGCCGAAACCTTATACCCACCTTATAGATCGGCTTTGTGAATGAGGCCTACTAACGGTAAGACTAGCATTTAGTTATACATATATATATTATTCTAGTAATATCATATTAGTATAAGGTTGTGTTTTAAACCTTTTAAAACGTAGGGTTTGAAATTTAAGTTGTCTAATATTTAACTTTTAATCACACATATAAATTTCAAAATGTGAGGGCAAATTTTTAAACATTTAAAACATGGAGGATCAAATAACAAATAATTCCAATTAACAATTAATATCCTAATTATCTATATTTGATTTATCCAAGATTTCTTTTAAGATAATTACCAAAACAATGAAAATAATTAATTAATTATCATATAAGGAAATTAAATATTTTATTAGATGATAAATATCTTTAACTAGATCAAGATTATAGTCATATATATCAAAAAATCGGATTAGGGTTGATCTAATATGATTAAGGTAAGTTTCCATAAGATAAACATGAAAAAATCCCAGTTTTGGCTAATCCTGATGCCCGGACTCGCCGAGTACACAAAGGGACTCGCCGAGTCAGGGCAACTCGCCGAGTCCATGACTCAGAAACCGAAAAATCGAATTTTGCAGGTTTGTTTCAGTTAATCAAGCAACAATTTAAAGAAAACCAAGCTAGGCTCTGATAACACTGATGAGTTTTAGCCATAAGAACTTTCCTATGTGCGCATGCAAAACCCTAATGCTCGGATCTAGGCTGTCTAATTAAACATGCTTTGAATCCAAGACTTCTAATGCCTAATTAGGTTAAATAACAACATTGAAATAGATCTAGAACCATACCTTTGAATTCCTTGTTGATCTTGTTGTCTTGGAGCTTCTAGAGTCACAAATGTCACTCCTCTAATGGCTTACAAACACCAATAGCAAGAAAGATGATTTAGGAGAGTGGAGAGGGGAGGAATTCGGCCAGAGTGTCTCTATTTTAGATGGTGTGTCGAATTCCCTCACCCCTAGGGTCTATTTATACTTGTAGACTCCTTAAGGATTACAGCTTTAACCCTAATTGGATAACTTAGACTTTAAGTTAATCCATATCCTTTCCTTGATAACCCTATGGATGATTTTTGGCTTATCCAAGCCCTAGAAATCGTCCATCCTATCTTGGATAAGGATTTATAGTCTAAAGTGTAACTATCAAACAATTTACAGTTTATACCCTCTTACTTAATTAATCTCTTTAAGTCACCAAATTAATTCCAATTAATCTATGACTTATATTAATCAAATAACCATATATTATTCCTTATAATATTTACTCTCTCTTAACAAATCATCCATCAAGTTGCTATGGTGAAGGCAACCGAAAAGGACCATGCACAACCGGGTCAAATACTTGCCTAATATAGTTGCAGCCTTAGACACTATTCCAACAATTTTTACCTACGCATGGATATAAAGAACGTCAAAAACGGAGGTCGTATGTGAAAGTTATGGATTTTAGAAGTCGGAAGTGTGCTGTGCGAAAATGGTGATGTGGCACAATCTTGGCCATTGCTTTCTCCCCAATTCTTGCCACTAGATGGTGATATGTGGCACTAAGTTCAGCCATTTTCACCCTATAAATAGAACCTCTCCCACCCTAATTTTCTTCACACCTTTCTCATTCTTTCTTCTCTTTACTCTTTCTCTAGAACCTCTCTCTAGCCCCGAAACCCCCCGAAAAGCCTAGGGAACCTCCCTAGCACAAGGCGGAAGCCCCTGAGTGCTCGACGACTCCAAGAAGAAGAGCTTTTCCGCATGGGAATGCTGCTCCAAGCAAAGTGTGGTTTTCTATGAAACCCGCTGTAAGTGAGCTACGCCTACGCTATTTTTAATATAGTTTTTATTTAATTATATTAACGTTATTAAGAAAATATAATAAGTAATTGAGCTATTATTATGGGTTATATAAGTATTATTTAACGGTTATATAATAGTAATAATAGCTAGACTATTAATTAGTCTCGGTAAATAATAGACTAAACTCTAGTGGTAATAATACTAGGTTTCGTCGAAGGAAATTATTATTTTTCAAGAAGTGAAGCACTGTCTGAGTTCAGAATCACCACCTTTTCAAGTGAGTGCATATTTACTTTCATCTTACACATAGATATGAAGTATTTTATATATATTACGTGCTATGTGTGCATATTATCTGAGTACTTGTTGTTTATGCTAAATGAACGATTTTATACGTGTTTTAAATGATTTAAACTGTATATGTATTTTATATCTACGATAATGTTGGGGTAAACATGGGTAGATATAATAGATGGAATATGAGTTGAATGATGAGTTGAGAGGTGTTATAGACCACGAGGTGAGGGTGAAAGGTGGACAATGTGAGAAGCCTTTTTCCCAAATGATGGCCCCGTCATTCAGCAGAGTATGGATGACAACCACGGACTATTCTAGATAGTCCAGTGGAACACTAGCAGGCTCGCAACCTGTAGGTGTTGTGAACGATGTGTTCACCCAGTGTACTCTAAACCCTGATGATCATGCAGACTTGATGCCTAAACCTTGGTGATCATGCAGACTTGATGCCTAAACCCTGACGACTATGCAGACTTAGTGCCTATTGTGTAAACTGTGACAACGATGGACTTTGTGCAGATTCCTTAGGATGATCCTTAGGAATGAATGAACGAGGAATAGCTGATTCTTAGGGTATATCTTTAAGATTAAAGAAGATAATGGGGATGGGTAATTGGGTTGATCGTTTGATTGTTTAAACATAATAATTATATTATTGTGGGTTGAAAACCCTATGTACTCACCAGGTTTCCCAACCTGACCCACTCAGTTTATTTATATCACAGGTGTTGATATGAAGTCACATTACACTGAGAGATTACAGAGATGTAGATCACTAGTGTAAATAAATGTAAATTCTGTTTATGCTTATGT
The DNA here is from genome assembly GCF_052625555.1 of Lactuca saligna. NCBI lineage: Eukaryota > Viridiplantae > Streptophyta > Magnoliopsida > Asterales > Asteraceae > Lactuca > Lactuca saligna. Next base: position 21,407,379 of record NC_136421.1, on the reverse strand, counting down.
TTCTGTATTGACGATGACATCTCAAACGTTTTAAAATGAATAAAATACGTTTCTTCGAAAATATTTTGATAACGTATTTATCGTATTTTTCTGGGAACAAATTCCGCAACACTTTTATGAAAAGAAGTACTCTGATTTTTATAAAGCATAAACAAAATCGGTCTTTTCTGGCCGTGAAAATGGGGATGCCATATCTCACCCAAGGGTTCTATTTATACTATGAGCTATTAGGGTTTCACCCTTAACCCTAACTGAATAACTTAGGCCCTAAGCAATCCAAAGATCCTCCTCGATATGAGGCTTGGACGATTTTAAGATATCCAAACCCTAAAAATCGTCCACCCTTATATCCATAAGGATTCATAGCCCAAAACACAAGTATCACATATTTGACAATTTGTGCCCCTCTATTCAATTAATCTCTTTAAGTCACCAAATTAATTCTTAATTAATATATGACTTATATTAATCAAATAATATTATTATTCCTTTAATATTTTATTCTCATAATATATTAACAATAATATATATTCTCTCTTTACAAATCATCCTGTTAAGTTGCTATAGTGAAGGCAACCCAAAATGACCATGCACAACCAGGTCAAGTACTTACCAAATATAGTTACAGCCTTAGACACTAATCCAACAGTCTCCCACTTGGATAAGTCTAGTAACTATATCTGCAAATACAATCCGATTAGTAATCGTAGCTCTTAAAGACTCTATCAAACTCTGATCTTATCAGTATCCTATCCTTTAGATAAGGGATCGTACAGTCCTTTGTCTAGATATTGTGTGGACAATCTCATGGAACTTATTGTCCAGCAATTGGTTTCTCGATCTCATATTCATTTGACATAGAACTTAATTGAACACATCAATTCAGTCCTGACCGGGCCCGACACATACGTCAAATCAAATCATCGAGGGGTCCTGATATCGCTTTTATCCTCATAGGATAAAAGTAACAGATAAACTTCGACTTATATGCATTTACTATTTACTGATCGATTATACACAACAATGCGTTTTATGACACCAATTTACTGATGCGGTTTCGTATTGTCAATGCACAACCAATTAATAAACAATAAACCATATATCCTGGTTTTAAGACCATATGATATTATCATCTTGCGATCACTTGTGTTACGTTCCATAAAGTGATTCCAGCAAGCGCGGGTTTATTCCAATGCTAAAAACTTATCCATAAGCACTCACGAACGTTGCAGCAAACCTTTGCTATGTATAATACCTTTTAGGCAATCTACACACCAATTCATGACAGTCTTCATTCAAACCTACTTCCAGCATATGAACGATTGTGGACCATTTGAATAATTCGATTATTCTTGATAACTCAATTATTCAAGAAGTCAAAACATACAAAGTGAAACAATAGTTAAACACTTAACATAAGACAGTAGTTGTACTTATAAATAATATCCCTTTTATTTAATCATCAAATGTCAATCAGATTTATCAATTACACATTTCCAAACTATCTAATCTAAAGTAATATCGTCTTTCAGCCCAATGCTCCTAGCGTGCTGCAAATGCTTAACCCTACTCAGTCCCTTTGTAACTGGATCAGCTGGGTTATCCTCTAATGATACCCTCTTTACTACGAGGAGTCGTTCTTCTACTCGATGTCTAATAAAGTGATATTTTCTGTCGATATGTCGAGATCTACCATGATCCCTGGGTTCCTTGGTCAAGGCAACCTCTCCTTCATTATCACAAAAAATTACCATAGGCTTCTTTATGTCAGGCACAAATCCAAGGTCACCAATGAAGTTCTTCAACCACATTGCCTCCTTTGAGGCTTCGCTCGCTACAATGTACTCTGATTCGCACGTTGAATCAACTACGGTCTCTTACTTGGAACTTTTTCAAGTCACTGCTCCTCCATTAAGGGTAAAGACCCAGCCCGACTGCGAATGGTAGTTGTCCCTATCGGTCTGGAAGCTTGCATCACTATACCCTTGCACCTTTAAGTAATCACTCCCTCTGAGGACTAAAAACCATTCCTTGGTCCTCCGAAGGTACTTAAGTATATTCTTAACCGCAATCCAATGAGCTCTGCCAGGGTTCCCTTGATATCTATTGACCATGCTCAAAGCAAAGGCCACATCAGGGCGAGTACAAGTCATACCATACATGATTGAGCCAACTGCGGAAGCGTAGGGTACGCGGCTTATCTCAGCTATCTCGGCTTCTATACTCGGACTTTGAGTCTTACTCAATTTGATATTACTCTGTATCGGTAGTTCTCCCTTCTTCGAGTTTTCCATACTAAATGTTTTAGTACCTTATCCAAATAAGTATTCTGACTAAGTCCTATTAGTCTCTTACTTCGTTCTCTCACTATCCTTATTCCCAAAATATAGGAAGCCTCTCCGAGGTCCTTCATAGCGAAGCACTTCCCAAGCCAGGACTTAACCTCCTGAATAGTCAGGATGTCGTTTCCTATGAGCAGTATGTCATCGACATACAAAACGAGAAAGCTAACTATACTCCTACTGGCCTTGACATATACACATGATTCATCTTCACTTCGTACAAATCCAAACTCTTTGACATTCTCATCGAAGCAAAGATTCCATCTATGAGATGCTTGCTTAAGTCCATAAATGGACTTCTCAAGCTTGCACACTCTATTGGGATGCTTCGGATCGACAAAACCTTATGGATAAGCTATGTAAACATCCTCAGCCAACTTACCATTAAGGAAAGCGGTCTTGACATCCATTGCCATATCTCATAATCATGAAATGCAGCAATGGCTAGCATTACCCTAATAGAATTTATCTTAGCAACTGGTGAGAAGGTCTCATCATAGTCAACTCTGGGAGTTTGAGTAAAGCTCTTCACCAACAATCGTGCCTTATACGTGTGCACATTCCCATCCACGTCGGTCTTCTTCTTGAAGATCCATTTACACCCAACCGTCTTACGTCCGGGCACATTGTTAACCAAATTCCAAACTTGGTTATCATACATCGACTGAATCTCGTTGTCCATCACCTCTTTCCATTTTGCAGACTGTAGGCCTGTCATGGCTTCCTTATAGCTATTAGGTTCATTTAGATTTATTAGTGTACCATCACTAATATACGTGCCCCCTTCGGTAGTAAGATGAAAACCATAAAACTGGGGTTGAACTCTAACTCTTTCGGAACGTCTAAGAGGTAAGGACTCGTCAATTGGTTCAACCGGAGTTTCCTCCTCGGGTTGAGTGCCAACGTTAGAGGTTCTTTCATTACTCAACTCTTGAACTTCTTCAAGATCGATTTGCCTCCCACTGTCCCCTTGGCTTATGAGTTATTGCTCTCGGAAAACTCCTCTCCATGCAACGAAGACAACATTGTCACTCGGCCTATAGAAGAGATATCCAAAGGATTTCTACGGGTAGCTGATTAAAATACATCGCTCACTACGAGGTTCGATTTTGTCATGAGTTTCTCGTCCTATGAAAACTTCACAGCCCTAAACCTTGATATGTGCCAACGAGGGAGTTTTCCCTGTCCACATCTCGTGAGGTGTTTTGGCAACCTTCTTTGTAGGGACTCGGTTAAGGATATGGGCGTCAGTCTCTAAGGCATACCCTCAGAATAAGATGGGTAATGAAGCACGACTCATCATAGAACGAACCATGTCTAACAGGGTTCGATTACACCTTTCTGCCACACTATTCAATTGCGATGTCCTAGGTGGCGTCAATTACGAAACTATTCCGCATTCCTTAAGATACTCGTGGAATTCAAGACCTAGGTACTCTCCTCCTCGATCGGATTGAAGCATCTTGATTTTCCTGCCCAATTGATTCTCCACTTCATGTTTGAGCTCTTTGAACTTTTCAAATGTTTCTGACTTGAGCTTTGTGACATCCCCATTTTCACGGCCAGAAAAGACCGATTTTTTTTTATGCTTTATAAAAATCAGAGTACTTCTTTTAATAAAAATGTTGTGGAATTTGTTCCCAGAAAAACATGATAATCGCGTTGTCAAAGCATTTCTAAAGAAATATATTTTTATTCACTTTTAAAAACATTTGGGATGTCATCGTCAATACAGAAACATAAGCATAAACAGAACTTACATTTATTTACACTAGTGATCTACATCTCTTTTAAATCTCTCAGTGTAATCTGACTTCATATCGACACCTGTGATATAAATAAATTGAGTGGGTCAGGTTGGGAAACCTGGTGAGTACATAGGGTTTTCAACCCACAATAATATAATTATTATGTTTTAACAATCAAACAATCAACCAAATTACTCATCCCCATTATCTTCTTTGTTCTTAAGGATCTACCCTAAGAACCAGTGATATGTGTATTTTTTATATATATTTTTATGCACTTAATCTTAATATTTTGGCCTTATTTATTCTATTTTAGAACTAAAGAGTACTCATAATACTTTGAATTATGTTTTGCAGCTATTTGTTGTCAATAAAGCACAAAAGAAAAGACTGAAGCGGAAACCGGGCTTAGAAGCTAAAAGAAAGAAAAGAGTGTTGAGGTAGCGAGTACGCCCCGCGTACCTGCTTGCATCGGATAGACTTGATCGCGTGATTATCCAGAGTACGCACTGCGTAATCCTAAGTACGCCCAGCGTACTTAGGTCGGCCACAAAGATTATAAATGTCGATTTTTAGCTAACCAGGAGGGGGGATTCAACTTCTAACCTAATTTAGTCGACAATTAAATTCTGTTAAGCCGTTTTGAGGGTCTAGAAGGCGGCCGGAAGGCCGTTAAGCTAACGGGAGCAGAGATCTGAAGGATTGGAGAGCGGATACATGTCGGTAATCATATGGATTGCTAACGTGACCATGTTTAGCACTTCTTTATGGTACTTTTTGTATTTAGTTTCTGATTTGGGTGTAAAAACCTTTTACTTTGTGTTTATGATTGAATGAAGTTTTGATTCTTAGACTAATTGTTATGTTAAATAATTTATTTGTGTTTAATTTATCTTGCCAAGCTTGTTCAAAGATCCTCATCTGTTAACGATGATTATTTGCTGTTAATTGTTAAGTGAATTAAGTTGTATGAAAACCTGCTTGATTTGCTTGTCTCTTATGATTTTTGATGACCATTGAGATTATAAGACTAGAAATAACGAATGTGAAACTAGGATTAACTTGGGAATAAGTAAGTTAATGTGTGAGCCTTGTTTGATGACCATCAACAAGAGGTTAATTAAATGTTTAAATTAACTAAATTTACAAGTCTTGCTTGATACGAACTGAACACTAGGAAGCATGTTAGTTTAATCAATTGATCACTGTTTGAATTGACTTGTTTGCTAAAGGATTAGTTATAGTGAACATGAATCTAATCAATTTAGGAATCGGTGAACATGAATAAATGAATTTGTGTATGCAATTGTTTATGTTTTCAAGGTGGAATTTGTCTAAACCAAAGTACCTAAAGAGATTTGTTTTCCTGTTAGTTTATCGAGGATGGTTAATTAATTATTAGTTTGAGGTTTATTAAATTATGTCTTTTATTCTTTTCGTGTGACCTATAATCAAATATATTAAATTAATCCACCGTTCCCTGTGATCGACACCCGACTTACCTAAGCTATACTATAATCTGACTAAGTACACTGCCTATAAGTGCATAGTTAGTCTAAGTTTGTTAGGTTATAAATATTAAAATTAGTGGGTACTTTTGTGCACATCAAGTTTTTGGCGCCGTTGCCGGGGAACGGCTTGTCATTAATTTCTTTTATTTGATTATTCGTTATTTGTTTTTAGTTAGTTTTCATTTTTTTTAGTTTGATTTTCGATGATATCATTTCACTTGTCGGGAAGGTTCTTGTTTTTATTTTGCAGGAATTTGGGATTGTACACATTGCTTGACTTTACTTTTTGCATGGGTTTCGAGAATGAAAGCGATTAGGGAATTCTTGACCTGCTTAGCCTACTACTTTGTTGATTTGTCCAACTCAATCCATGAGGCGTAGTATAGCAAGGCGTATTGTGGTGGTTAAGTGGAAGACCGAGCTCTTGCTGTTCTTGACTAGTTAGATCACTTCTTGTTCCGCTTCTAGTTAAAGGTGCAAGGAAAACAAAGGAAATATTCTAACGGGTCCCGAAAGTGGGTGTTTTCGCAAACCAATTCTTGCATGCAAAGGTTTTTGATCAACCATTGTTGTTTGATCTTGACAAAGATAAGTGATTATGACATCTTAATTTTTTTATTTTATCACTCATCGTGAAGTCATCATTAGCTTAAGAAATTAAAAAGAAAAAAAATAAATAATAATAATAATTAATTTAAGTCCCTAGATTAAATAATTAAAAAGAAAAGGAAATTAAATTAAAGGAAATTTGGAAATTTTCAAATACCATTACGCCCCGCATAAGTTATATTACGCCATGCGTAATAAGACCCGAATCGCGGATGAACATCTCAGGGTGTTGGGGTTACGCCCCGCGTACCCTTGTGTTACGCCCCGCGTATATCGGCGACCAGGTATACATCTTGACCCTTTGACTTCGCTGTTATTTTCAAAACCAATTTCCTTCTCGCATAAGCTGTGACGGCGATTCTCTCAAAGAACTTTCGATTCTTTTTCGTTTCTTGTTAAATCCACCACACAAGTAAGTATTTCGGATACTCAATAGCTTGGATTTATGTTTAGTTTGATGAAATTAGTTGCATTTAGCTTTTGCTCGAAATCTAGGGTTCATAGTGTTCTTGAATTAGGGCCGATTTCGCTATTTATGTGTTCTGATTACAGCTTGAATGGACCGATTTTGGTTAATAAACTAAACCCTCGAACTTAATTTCGTCTTAATCCCGTCCCACGTTCATCGATTTGAGCTTGGGGTCGTACGCCAAGCGTACCCCTGTGACTTCGAGTTCTTGACTCTGGCTTCGATTTTTGACCACTATACATGTTTCCTGTTAAATGTTTTCTAGGGATTGATTCATATTTTTTAGGGAGGTCCCGATTTTTCTCCTACTGCCTTGGACCACACGGTTGGTTCCATTTGCTAACATGTATGCCCCATGTGTTTGACTTATTAGACAACCCGCGTATGGGCTTAAATTGACAGTTTTTTTTGAGATGGGTATTAATTTTAGAACGAAAAGGGACAGATTCGTGAACTCGGACGTAAGCCCAGCGTACGCTGGACATACGCCCCGCGTAAATTCAATGTCAAAGGACCAGTTTTTTTGGTTTAAAAAATTATTAATGCTGTGATATTTTGTTTGGATTTGTGTGTGTTTATTTGTGCAGATTATGGCTCGAAGGGCACAAAGAACCAACCCTCCCGAGGATGTGACCGATCATCGCTTTTTACAATTTCCGCAAACACTGAGCGATGCTACCAGGGCGCGTTATAGCACCAACTTGAGCCTGCTTCTCACAAAGGAGATTGATATTGCACCCTCTTTCGACTGGGAGTTGGCTACCAGGACTGGACTTGCTACATTGATCCAGGAATTTTTGCAATACACACACTCGGACGCGAGTGGTGTGGAATTGTTTGTGTGTCAGGGATGGGCGCGTTTGTTCAGGATCCAGGAGCCGGTATATCGGGAGTTTTTGCTGGAGTTCTATGCTACAGTTTCCTATGATCCTAGGAAGCCACTCAATGACAGGACAGCCTTTGCTTTCAGACTGGGAGGAGTGAGCCAGGAATGCAGCGTGATAAAGCTTGCTACTCGGGTGGGTATTTACACAGCCGATGAGACAAGGAGTGTCCACTTCCCGACATTTCTTGCTGACTGTCTCACGGACCGGCCGGAGGACTACAATGAGAACACTTTTTGGGCCTAGATTATGGGAGGAATTTATACACCATCTACCGCTCGAGGGGGGATGATTCGGTCTACTACATACCGAATGTTGCACCGGTTGATTTCTATGTCTCTCACACATCACAAGAATAGTGAGAGAGTGCCTTCGACGGACCTGTATTTCCTATGGGTACTAGTTACTCCAGGGAGGCACCTGAACCTTCCCGTTGTGTTAGCTGCATATTTGGGACGGAGGGCCAGGGGACTTCAGGGAGATAGCCCGATATGCGGAGGGCAGTTTATCACGCGGTTAGCTCGGTCATATCAGTTGCTGACGCGTGAGATCACGAGATCGATGGTGTTTCACGACGTGAGGCCGATGAGTCTTCAGCTATTGGAGTCGATGCGCGTATTGGAGCGGGGCGGAGATGGTGTTTTGAGGGTTCGAGCAGATGATGTGGCGGAAGAGGAGGGTGCCGCCGAGCCACAGCCGAGACGGGTCCCGCGGCGTAGACCTGCACCTCGGGGAGCGCAGCAGGGACCTGAGCCGGAGATCGATATGCGCTACTTAGCTCAGGGCATTGATCGTCTTGACTTGAGGGTCCATAACCTTAGCGAGTATGTTGCACATGTGGACGCGCAACAGCGGTGGCAAGGGAATGCGTTGAATGCATTCTTTGCTCATCAGGGATTTCAGTATTCGGTTCCCTTTCCACCACCATTCTAGTCACGATTTGACGGGGCCGGTACTTCTGGGACACAGCCACATGATGATGGAGATGACGAGTGATCCATTTGATTTTGTTTATTTGTTTTGTGTTATTTTTAGTTTAGTAGTATTTGGTTTGTAATTAAACTTTGATTTAGTTTGTTTTACTTTTGTTTTCCATGTTGATGCTCTATGGTTGTTTAGATTTATGCAGAATATTCGCCCTTAGGAAGCTGGCAGTAAGTTCAGCAGCTAGGTCCGACTGTTGCTAGAGAGAGTTATGTGAGAGTTCGAAGGTTATAGTCAAGACCCACAATTTGTCATAAGTGTGGGGTGCATCTTTATTAGAGTTGTATTTCGATGCAAGGAAGAAATATTGTTCCAACTGACACGACGTGGTTGACACTTTCCCATGTCATGGTTATTATACATTGCATCTAATTGCAATATTTTGTACCACATTTTCGAAGATGGAGGTCTTGATTTTATTTTTCGGCACATTCAGAAGCAGCGGTTCTAGTTTTCAGTTTTTCAGCAATATTTGAAGCAACCTGTAGCAGCCCCATTCGATCTCGCCACAACTATCCAGGGGAGTCTGTTCCTTTTTCTTCCTTTTTATGTTCTTAATTTGTTTTAGCATACAATGAGGGCATTGTATGAAATAAGTGTGGGGTAGGGGGTCGGTAAAAGTAAATTATAAAAATGAAATAATAGTTGGAAATTGCTAGATTTAGGGAAATTTAAAAATTTAAAAGAAAACTTGAAATAATAGTTTAATTTAGCAAAATCTAGTGACAATTTAAAATTTTGCTAATATTGTATGAGATGATCCGATGAGAACTCAAATGTTTAGTTGAGCCAATATACATTATAGTGCATTTGTGGTTTCCCTTATTTTAGTGAAATCATGGAACAAAAACATAACCCTGCTCGGTTTGAAGGATGCAATATGTTTAGCAGCCTAAACCTGAAATGTATCCAGGAAAATTATTAGCATTAACCAATAAAGGTTGAGGTTGAGCGCCTCTGCTTAAGCATGTAGGTTTTGAGTGAAAAAAGAGAGGTACATGTAAAAAAAAGGAGGAGACAGAATTACGAAAAAGTTTGAAGAATTTTGGAGCAAATAAAGTGAAGATCAAAAGATCAAAATTCCAAGAAATTCAAAAAGTTGACGATACCAAGAAATCAAATCAAATAAGGTGTTGAATTCAAAGAAATCGAAGATCAAAATGTCAGAGAAATGAAGAATTCAAAGAAAGCTCCATAGTGGTATCGGAAAATTGTAATTCTAGATTATGTATGCTTAGGTTGCTCAACTAAAAATACCTTGAGGTTAGGAGGTTTTCTGAGGATGGATTCGGAGGGTTGCATAAAATGAGCATTGTTCGGAAAAAGTGGGCAAGTGTTTATGAAGATTGTGAGTATTTAAAGTATGGGGGGGTACTTAGGAAAATTTTAGACACAAATGCATGCGTTGAGGTCTTGGCATAATGGCTGAGTTTTAAATGGATTGTTTAGTGCGATATTGGTAAAACAAAAGTGAATTTGCTTGGGGGCAAGCAAAGGCTAAGTGTGGGGTATTTTGATATGTGTATTTTTATATATATTTTTATGCACTTTATCTTAATATTTTGGCCTTATTTATTATATTTTAGAACTAAAGAGTACTCATAATACTTTGAATTATGTTTTGCAGCTATTTGTTGTCAATAAAGCACAAAAGAAAAGATTGAAGCGGAAACCGGGCTTAGAAGCTAAAAGAAAGAAAAGAGTGTTGAGGTAGCGAGTACGCCCCGCGTACCTGCTTGCATCGGATAGACTTGATCGCGTGATTATCCAGAGTACGTGCTGCGTAATCCTAAGTACGCCCAGCGTACTTAGGTCGGCCACAAAGATTATAAATGTCGATTTTTAGCTAACCAGGAGGGGGGATTCGACTTCTAACCTAATTTAGTCGACAATTAACTTCTGTTAAGCCGTTTTGAGGGTCTAGAAGGCGGTCGGAAGGCCGTTAAGCTAACGGGAGCAGAGATCTGAAGGATTGGAGAGCGGATACATGTCGGTAATCATATGGATTGCTAACGTGACCATGTTTAGCACTTCTTTATGGTACTTTTTGTATTTAGTTTCTGATTTGGGTGTAAAAACCTTTTACTTTGTGTTTATGATTGAATGAAGTTTTGATTCTTAGACTAATTGTTATGTTAAATAATTTATTTGTGTTTAATTTATCTTGCCAAGCTTGTTCAAAGATCCTCATCTGTTAACGATGATTATTTGTTGTTAATTGTTAAGTGAATTAAGTTGTATGAAAACCTGCTTGATTTGCTTGTCTCTTATGATTTTTGATGACCATTGAGATTATAAGACTAGAAATAACGAATGTGAAACTAGGATTAACTTGGGAATAAGTAAGTTAATGTGTGAGCCTTGTTTGATGACCATCAACAAGAGGTTAATTAAATGTTTAAATTAACTAAATTTACAAGTCTTGCTTGATACAAACTGAACACTAGGAAGCATGTTAGTTTAATCAATTGATCACTGTTTGAATTGACTTGTTTGCTAAAGGATTAGTTATAGTGAACATGAATCTAATCAATTTAGGAATCGGTGAACATGAATAAATGAATTTGTGTATGCAATTGTTTATGTTTTCAAGGTGGAATTTGTCTAAACCAAAGTACCTAAAGAGATTTGTTTTCCTGTTAGTTTATCGAGGATGGTTAATTAATTATTAGTTTGAGGTTTATTAAATTATGTCTTTTATTCTTTTCGTGTGACCTATAATCAAATATATTAAATTAATCCACCGTTCCCTGTGATCGACACCCGACTTACCTAAGCTATACTGTAATCTGACTAGGTACACTGCCTATAAGTGCATAGTTAGTCTAAGTTCGTTAGGTTATAAATATTAAAATTAGTGGGTACTTTTGTGCACATCAACCAGATATTTCTCATTCATTCATTCCTAAGGATCATCCTAAGGAAACAACATGAAGTCCATTGTTTCCAATGACACTTTGGTCAAGCGCAGCTGCTAATCTTGTCACTTAGGTGCAACTGCCAGAATTGGGACATTTCCTATGAGGCGCTTCTGCCGGTATTGACCTTTTAACGCCACTGTCATGGTCATAAGGCTCCCTATTAGGCGCAGCTGCCGATACTGTCCTTAGAGCGCATCTGCTAGGACGTTTACGGTAGATCTAAAACGTCTACGAGTTGTGGCGCAGCTGCCAGTGCCCATCTATAGGGTACTAGGTCCACTGCTGCCAATGTATACCTATAGGGCACTAGGTCCATGCTACTAATGTTCCTATATTTCAGCTTTTATCCCTCATCATTCATCTACCCATGTTCTACCCAACATATTTTGTAGATATAACATACATATACAGTTTAAATCATTGAAAACATGTATAAAACGTTCATCCAGCATAGATAGCAAGTATTCAGATAATATGCACACATAGCACGTAATTTATATAAAATACTTCATATCTATGTGTAAGCTGAAACTAACTATGCACTCACCTGAGAAGGTGGTGACTCGGTACTCGTACAGCGCTTCGTTTACTTTAAAATAATTTCCTTTGACGAAACCTAGTATTATCACCACTAGATTTTAGTCTAATATTACCGTGACTAATTATTAGTCTTATTATTATTATTATATAAGCGTTTAAACAATACTTTCCAACTACTCTGTACAGACAGGGGACAGACATAAAACACCGGAGGGCAGGACCATTTTGGCGTATAGCACTTCTGAAATCCAACAACCTTATGCGGCCCTTTAAACCAGATTCCCCGTACCGCGAGTAGTTAAAAGATATTATAACGACGCTTATATAAGTCATAATAATACTTCAAATATTTATTATAAATTTATAATAACAATACTAATTTTAAATATAAACTATATTTAAAATAGGGTAAGCATAACATACTTTCAAGGGGATTTTAGCTAGGAGTCGGGCTCTGCAGGGGCAGAACTTCGTCGTTGAATCTTTCTAAGAAAGATTCGTGCAGCGCTTCAGCGCTCACCTTACTATACTAATACTACAGAAAGAGAAGTCGAATCACGAGGGACCGAAATGCTCAGGGGATAAGGAGAGAAAGACTCTTGAATCAAGAGAATGGTGCAAGAAATATGAGAGCCCAAGGCTCTTATTTATACTAATTGAATTTTCAAAAACTACCCTCCATAATTACTTAATGACCTTTTAGTTATATAAACAACTAAACACCCCTCTATAATACTATTTTAAATGGATTTAATGATATTTGTACTAAACTAATGTCGAAAGAACTCAACATTAGTCTTATAATGACCGCATCGTCGATACCTTTCTAATGATATATACATATGTATATATATATGTGTACGTATTCATGATTTATACTTTATTTTAATACGTAAATATGCTATTATAATTTGTAACTCGTTCATACGAACTCCGTTTTTGACGTTCTTTATATCCACGCGTAGGTGGAGACGTACTATACAACTTTCGTTTAGACTCCGTCGGCTAATTTTGACTTTATTTTTAAAGTTATATTTTTAACAGGCCGGGATAGAATTGGTCCGTTAAAATCTCATAACTTCTTTATCCGATGACCATTTTTGTCTGTCTTTTTTATCGTTACGCTACTAATAACGAGATCTTCAATTCTTGTTTAGGTTGTGTCGGCTAAAAATCAATCGATCTAAAATTCGAATTTCGGGCTGTACACCGCTAATCCGAAACTTCGAAAAATCATAACTTCTTCATACGAAGTCAAATTTGGGCGTTCTTTTTATCGATGTTCTTAGTTTAACATATTATAAGACTTTCGTTTAGAGCGCTAAGGCTTAATCTCTCTCTATCATAAATTTACTATTTACGCTTCACGGCGTCGTGCCGGTTCCGACGCGAAACTTCGACGGGTCATAACTTCTTCGTTATAACTCGGATTTTGGCGTTCTTTATATGTACGGAAACCTTGTGACTTATTCTAAAACTTGGTTAAGATTATTTATTCTAAATAATATTTTTGTCGAAAAGTCGTTTTCGACCCCTATTGCCTCTAAATTGACTAGCGTGGATCTGCGGGCGTTACATGCTTGATTAGTTAAATATACCCATATCTACTATAATCATAAGTGAAAGTCACGTAGAAGCGGTTCCCATCCTTTGTGTTTGGTTCTAAAGGGCACACATAGCGGTGTGTATGAGATCCAATAAACCCTCACCCCTCTCACAAGTACCAGTGAAGGGTGACTTGGTCATCTTTCTAAGTAAACAATATTCGCACGTGTCATCTTCCCTAAGGTCGAATGACTCCAACACTCCATCCTTTTGGATTTGGGCGATACGCTTCTTGTTGACATGTCCAAGATGAAAATGCCATAAGGATGCTTTATCCATACTATTGGAAGAATCCATATACAACACATCATTTCCTAGGTTATCTACAACCATAACAGTTTCATAAACTCCATTACAAGGCATAGATTCAAAATATAAAACACCATTTAGATAAGCATAAATCGAACCATTCTCATTATTAAACGAATATCTAAATCCTTGTCTAAATAAACCATGAAAAGAAATGATGTTTCTTGCCATATATGGCGAGTAGCAACAATTATTTAAATCTAAATTCAATCCATTACTAAGCACTAAAGAATACACTACAATCTTGGTTATAGGCGACGATCTTCTGTTTCCCATGATTAGATTTATTCTTCTAAGCTCCACATCCCTATTTCTTCCTAGTCCCTGCAAATCAGAACATATGTGATAACCACATCGTGTATCAAGAACCCAAAAAATAGCATGAGATGAATCATTAGATTTAATTGTGTAAATACCTGCGAAAGATGGCTTGATCTTCCCATCCTTGATGGCTTGTAGATATTCCGGGCATCTTCTCTTCCGATTCCCTATTTTGTGGTAATGGTGGTACTCTACCTCCTTCGGGTTTGGGTTTGGCTTAGCAGGATCAACCTTGGTCCCACTAGAAGAGGAACCATCTTGGGACTTTCCCTTGCGGTGGCTCTTTGAAGAAGCCTTCCTCTTATTTCCCCTTCCTTGCCCAATAGCCAAAACAGGAGTAGCGGGTGGATTGGGAGTTGGTGCAACAGACTTGTCCTTGAGGTTGCTCTCAGCATTCCTTAGGAGTCGTTGGAGTTTGCTTAGGGTGACCTCTTCCTTGTTGATGTGGTAGGTCATCCTAAATTGGTTGTAGCATGAGGGCAAGGAGTGAAGAACAGTGTCGATAGCCAAATCTTCCACAAAGTTGACATTCAACTTGCGAGGACGATCAACATACCTTTGAATCTTTTGCAAGTGCACGGTTAAAGACTGTCCACTTCCATTTTAGCAGTGATCATATTCGTTATGATTTCATATCGCTCTTGCCTCGCACTTTGGTGGTATCTCTCCATAAAGTCTAGATGCATCTCATAAGGATACATGTCCTCATAGGACTTTTGGAATTCGGAGTTCATCGTGGCTATTAAGATGCAATGGACTTTCGTTTCATCACGTTCATGGGTCTCAAAGACAGCCATTTCTTTGGGAGTAGCAGTTTCAGGATTGATCTTCTCGAGCTTCTCATCAAGAACATATTCTTTGTCCTCGTAACGCATGATCGTGTGAATGTATCTTATCCATTCGCTAAAGTTTGACCCATCAAAAGTCACTTTTTGACAAAGGCTCATTAGAGTGAATGAGCTAGCAGCAACGTTCTTTGCGTTAGACATCTACTAATAGAAAGGAAACAAAGTTTGATTAGAGTTAAGTCCCTAATTAGCACCCAAAATAAAAATTAGGGTTAGGACCCAACAACATTATTTACACATTAGAAAAGGGATGCCGTAATCCAATATGTAAATAATTTGGAGGTATGTGAATGACGATTCACTAATTCTTCACCATGAAAAACATAAGCTTAAGTTTTAAATGTGTTGAGAATTCCTAGATTTCTTTGAGATTCATTGAAACTTTCAATGGCATGTTTAAATCTCAATATGCCCCTCTAGTCTGTGACTGGGATACCGAGGATCACAAAGCGGGTGTGAATAACCATGCAAATGTACATGGTGCCTTCATTGTTACAGTCACCTATTCGATGTACCGGTAAACCACACACGCTCCATCGAACTATGACTAACAGTGAATCACCCTTTGCCACCTTTTCTTAGAACCAACTAGTGTGCTGGTTAACCACACACGCTCCTCTAATGTCTTAATAAGGGTGCAAAGTGTAATTTCATGGGATTGCATCAATTCACTTTTCCTAAAGTAACTAAGATTGGGAATTTTATGAAACACGTTTAGTTACTTCATAAAGATTCACAATACTTATTAATGAGGAGAGAGTTACCCTATCCTACCCATTCGGCTGACGACCCTCCACCAGTCAAGCAAGCAGTGGGTGTGAGTGTACACACATTAAGCACCATTTTATACGCAACAACCTTATACCCACCTTATAGACCGGCTTCGTGAATGAGGCCTACTGACGGTAAGACTAGCATTTTAAATTATATATATATATATATATATATATATATATATATATATATATATATATATATATATATATTAAGCATGTAATAATATAATAGTATGGGGTTGAATTTTAAACTTGCAAAATTCTAGGGTTTGAAATTTAAATTATTCAAATTAAAATTTTAATCACAAACTTAAATTTCAAAAACTTGAGGACAAATTTTAAACTTTTCAAAACATAAGGATGAAATAGAAAATAATACAAGTCAAGTAATTAAATTATCTAAATTTGATTTTATTCAATATTACTTGCAAGATAATTCACCAATTTAATTCAAATAATCAATTATTATCATATAAGAAAATTATTATTCAACTAATTGGTAATTATCTTTTGTTTGGTAAAGAATATACTCATATATATGATTAAAATCGGATTTTGATGACCCAAAATAGTTAAGGCAAGTATCGTCAAGAGAAACAGCAAGAAATCCCGAAACTATCTCCAACTGACACTCGAACTCGACGAGTTCCAGTATGGACTCGCCGAGTTGGAGCTACTCGCCGAGTCTACAATGGAACTCGCCGAGTTCAATGAATAGAATCACAAAAATCGAATTTATCAAGCAACAAGCAGTCAACCAATGCATCAATTCAATATAAATCAATCAAAGCTCTGATACCACTGATGGGTTTGAGCCATAAGAACTTTCCTATGTGCGCATACAAAACCTAATGCTTGGATCTAGGTTTCTCTAATTGAACATGCAATGTATCCAAGGTTTACAATTCTAGATCTAGTGTAAACAATTGAATCATATCATATAAAACAGATCTAGAAGAATACCTTAAGTTGCTTGCTTGAAACTTCTTGTTCTTGGAGCTTAGAGTCACAATTGTCACTCCTCTATTGGCTTACAAACACCAACTAGCAAGAGGATGATATTGAGAGAGAGTGGCGAGGCTAAGAAATCGACCCTAGGGTTTCTTGCCTTGCATGAATGCCGATTTCTCTCACCCAAGGGTTCTATTTATACTATGAGCTATTAGGGTTTCACCCTTAACCCTAATTGAATAACATAGGCCCTAAGCAATCCAAAGATCCTCCTAGATATGAGGCTTGGACGATTTTAAGATATCCCAACCCTAAAAATCGTCCACCCTTATATCCATAAGGATTCATAGCCCAAAACAGAACTATCACACATTTGACAGTTTATGCCCCTTTATTCAATAATCTCTTTAAGTCACCAAATTAATTCTTAATTAATATATGACTTATATTAATCAAATAATATTATTATTCCTTTAATATTTTATTCTCATAACATATTAACAATAATATCTCTTCTCTCTTTACAAATCATCCTGTCTAGTTGCTATGGTGAAGGCAACCTAAAAGGACCATGCACAACCGGGTCAAGTACTTACCAAATATAGTTACAGCCTTAAACACTAATCTGATGTTTCCCCTGTTGTCATTATGGGAATTGTTATTTATGTGTCCCGACCCCTCGTGTCTGTCGACATGGTAGTTGGCTATCATGGTTTGTACCCTTTGTGCAATCATTTATTTGATTGCGGATGCATCCATGGATGTCGGTGTTGGGGTTGGTGTTGGTACAGTATAGGTTCTTGAGCTTCGTCTGAGTGGTATGACCTCAATAGTCTAAACTATCTATCTGATGGCAAAATAGCATACAAGATGTCCAGCCATCTCTCTCATCTCATGAGTAGCTTCTTCTACCCTTTGCTCCGTGGCCACTACTCTAGTCTTAACTACTAGGGATTTTTTCTCCAAGGAGACTACCCTCTCCTTTAAGGAGTGTATGTGGGTCGTAGCGTCCACCTGCTCACCCATGAGTGTAGTTGTGTCACCCCATCGTGGAGGCGCATCATGAAAAGAAAGAAGTTGAAAGGGATCATCTATGCCCCTGATGGGATAAGGCTTGTCAATGACCCCCCCCCCCCTCTATGTCTATCTCCTCATCGGACTCCTCCTCAGAATCCTCTTTAGGATCCTCCTCAGGTTCTTCCTCTTGAATCTCCTCTGGTTCTTCCTCGATCCAACCATTAGCTGCCATAGTGGTGTAATAAGGGTCTCCATGGTGGAATCCAGTCATGTCCAAGAACGAAGTGTGTGCACTATGTGATTCCTAATATGGTGACTAATACTACTAATATGTTAGTGCTGACTCTTGGCAAGATTATTAAGTGTTTTTATTTAGATTTACTTGTGTTTTTAAAATTTTGTTGTCCATTATGCCCACACTTAGTAACGTGTCGGTCAAACCTTAGTCAGGCATAGTTAATCAGGCTACGTCTGCCCATGATTTGATAATAAGTTATACTAAGTGTATTCATAGTGTCCAACCTAAACATCGATGTTCTTGGTTTTGTATTAGGACACTTCCTTTGGTTGTATATGTATACTTTTATATAATATTGTTATTATATTCTAATGTATAATTGTAAGTTGGAAATTTTGGTCGGATATATTACTCCCCTTATCCATAATTGTATTTCTTACATGGAAGAATATACTAAGTTCACTATAGACAATTGCTCTGATATCAATTTGCCACTCATCCAAACCGAATGGCGAAACATTTGAGGGTGGAATGTGAACCACAGTATCACAGTAATTGTATACATTGAAACACAAGTACATAAACAACCATCAGATCATATGATTATATCGGTTACATGACCCAAATGTTACTTAGTATCAAAATACTTTACAAGGTTAGCATGTTATCAATTAAAGTAGTTCCTGTAATGATACTTGGTGTCTTATCTTTAAAAGTAGTTCCACTGGCCCGAGCTTATTTGTTTCTTGAGATTACATGTTGTTTTAAAGTCAACATAAAGTTGGTGAGTTCATAAGAGTTTAGTTGTAGAATAATCTGATATTGTTCCGTATGTGATAATTGCATCTCCTTTTTTTATAAAAAGTTTAGTATTTGTACGCCATCAGTGTAAAAGAAGAATATATGGGTGTAGTATGTATCCAAAAGAATTTATAAAATAAAAGTTCCCATAAATTCTAAACTTATAAAAAGTGTGACTTATCATGTGATTTTTATTATCCAAAAATCAAGTTTATAAGTAAATAACCATACTTATAAATGTAGTGTATAAGTAAATAACCATACTTATAAATGTAGTGTATAAGTAAATAAACATACTTACAATTCCACTATTTGATGTTACAGCGAGTCCGTATAATTGAGCTATCGACTGTAATGCTGCCCGCCATGACGGTTCTTCGGACGTCGTGAAATGTTAAGAAAATTGTCACCCTTGACCCATCAGCCGTGATTGTAACTAGCAACCATAGGTGGGGTTTATCAATCCCATATTGATATATACACAATTATCCCGCTCATTTAAAATTTAACGATTATAAGACCGGGACTTAGTGTAATGGTTGAAGAAATGTCTCACATAACCTATCGAAAGTATGCTATTCTAGGTTGTAAATGAAAATGAAGCTTTCCCATGTTCAATGTGTTGTTCAAAATGTATGTTGGTTACCTAGTGTGTAATAGTATTACCCAATGGATAATGGTATTATCCAAGGGTTAATGGTTTTATCCAATGTGTAAACACAAAGTTTTAATTTTTCAAAACTAGAATTTTGGTAAAAAATGTTAGTTTGTGTTTATCCAGTGTGTCATAATATTATCCAATGGATAAAGATATTATCCACCATACAATAGCTCCAATATGAGAAACTTATGAATATGAAAGAATAAGACTTGTGTGCTTTCTTTGAAAACATGAATATATGTATATATCTTCATAAAAAGAACATAAACATGTATGTAATACTATTAGCCAAAGGTTAAAGGTTTTGTCCAACATATATTAGATCTAGGACCTTTGTGTAAATTTATTGTCTAGAATGTATTTTGTTTGCATGGTATGTAACCTCCCCCGAAAGTGTAAAATGAGTGAAAACTAGTAGAAAGGGGAGGTATGAAGTCACCTTTTGTGCTTTCCCTAGAAGACGGCGAGAAATGGTGGGAAGGATGAGGTAAGAATCAATCTTTGAAAGATAACATCTTCTTGAACTTCAAGATCTTGTCTAGGATTTTTGAATCAAGATTATGAGTAAAAATAACCAAAAGATTATGATGGATGGTGGTAAATCCCAAAATTTTGGATGAAAGACTTATCAAAAGTTATGCAAAAAGCTTGGAAACAACTTGGGTGTTCTTGGTATCACTAGAGAGAGTGTAAGAGAGTTTAAATATGGAGAGATGGTGGGGGAAGGGCCTTTATTCCGAGTTTTACAGAGAGGGGATGGGAGGGTGGTGGTGGTTGCATGGGAAAGTAGGAGCACCCTTTCTTTTGAATATAAAAACCTAGGGTTAAGACTTCTAGAATATTATATTCAAGGTAGGATTTTCTTTTGAATATAATATATAAAGTAAGATTTCTTTGGATTATAATACAAAAAGATGGGTTGATGGTATTGAATATAATATATAAAGTAAGATTTCTTTGGATTATAGTAAGATTTCACTGGAGAACTAATCTGCTAACCCTGTCAAAAGATCCTCCCAACAGCACCCATTAATTGATCCCCACAAAGACCCAGTTCAACAACTAAACACGTTGAAACCTGCTCAATAAGATACGACCCTCCAAAGACTCATTGAAGACTCTCGGCACGAAGAATGACATATAATAATCCTTTATAACCCAAACAATAGTAGAGAGCCAACCCGAGATGTAACTTTCTCAAACCCAAGCAAAATTCCAACACAATGCAAATTCCTGGCACCAACCCAGAAGACAATAAAAGATAACATACCCACAAAAGCATCTAAAGGAATCATGACTTCCTCCTGCTGAGTTACCCCAACCATCCTGAGGACATGGTGCAAAACTCCCCTTCGATCCCAAAAGATAAGAACCAAAAATATGATCCTCCCTCTTGAAGGATTCTAGGGATCCACAAGCTTTGGGCTCCAAATGATCCCCTAGCTGCCGTATTACAACCTCAGTCTGAAAGGCCCCGAGATGACCTTCCAAGAGCTCTAAAATCATTTCCTTTGCTGAACCACAGACCAGCAAGGTCCAATCAAAGATATCGTGAGTAATCTTCGATGAGATGAACTCCCACATCTATGCATCGATCAGCTCAGTACCTGCTCCTGAGCCGGAACCAGTATCTAAACCCCAATCTTGAGTGTTGAACACCATACCGAAGTAACATGAAAAATATCTGTATATACCTAAAAACCCTCATCCCACAGGCTTCTTAGATTCTCCAAGACTCTTCCCGATTCGAGTATAGGTCTTGTGCTTTCAGTAGTCTGAGCCCAATACTACCTTCCACACATATCCATACTTACCGCAAGAATCCTTCTAAATCCTCTACGTCGCCTTCTCAAATCCATACACCAACACTCGCTAACCAGTATAACAAAACGCACTGAAGCAATCCCTAGAAGTGGAACCTTCGTGACGGTCAACGCGGTTAATATGAAGTGGAACTATCCAAATATCTAATTCAAAAGTAGATAATAGAGGCTAAGTATCCTCAATTAAATCACAAGTAGTACAAACAATAAGAAATTAAAGTTAAATAGAGAATCTAAGTACGTAAAAACCTTACCTGTGTTGATTCTTAATGTTCCTTTTATTAATAATCGCTCCAAAATCCTGAAGAATTCTTCATAATGAAGAACAAAAGTTAAATTGATCTGAAGCATGGAGCAAAAATAAATTGAAACTTAGAAGAGGGGCTTTCAAGCAGCACGTGCATCTTGACGAAAGGATTCAAGGATCGATGGAAATAAAACTCATCAAAAAAAATCTAAAAAAAATTTCGATTAAGATCGAAGCTAACACACTTTGAAAACATACCAGCTACCATAATAATCAAACGGTTATAGAAGTAGCCGACGTGAAGATGACCACGAGTGCATTGTGGTGTACTTTTGGTGAACCTGATCAACCATATTTTTAATAGGAAATTTTGTTGGAGGCTCCGGCCTCGCCGGAGTAGCCTCTGCAAAATTTAGGGACTTGAATTAAGGCTACAAATCGTATAAACGATGGCAGGCTTTAAAAGCAAGGTAACTCCCAAAAAAATCACAATGCAAAAGGGAACGGAGAAGGCACAGAGAAAAACAAAGATGATGGAGAACACATTCCCCAAAAACCGATAGAACATAAGTGAAACGGTGGCGGAGGTGGGATTGGAACGTAAAGGCGGTGAAATTTTATCCAAAGCTTCTTGAGGTATTTTAGTTAATGAGGGACCGCCTAACACACGAAACCAGGAATTGACAACAAAATTTGACAATCTATTATTAAATTTATGTGAAAAAATTAAAAAACAAATAAAAAAAGGGGCCAATTTTACATAAAATTAAAAAAACATATGACAAAAGTTAGAAGTTGAGAACATTATTGTTTATACATCCCACCAGATTTAATATACAACTAGTGAAGGTTCCCCTGCTTTGCAGGGGTTGGAAGCCATCACTTTTATTTAGTACTCAATATCATTATAAGGTAAACAATTTACAAAGAGCAGATAAACATTGAAATTTTACTTAAGAGACTAATAAAGACTAATAAAGGAAGAATCCATTATGGACATTTTGTAACGACCCGAATTTCAAGGCCAAAATTTTATTTTTAAATTAACGCATTTAGCAAACATTTTACCAAAACGTTGTCAATAAAACATACATTACAAAATCATAATGTTGTATTTCAACCATAACATGATAAGTATCAAGAATCATAGTACAATCCCAAAAACTTCTTGCAAAAACATGTGTGTGTGTGTGTGATGCGCTGCTACACCGCCGACTCTTTCCCCTTCGACGAAGAGGTACCTGAAACCAAAACCAAAACTGTAAGCATGAAGCTTAGTGAGTTCCCCCATCATACCACATACCATACCATATCGTCGGTATCTTTCAACCGGTTATCTTCATTGGTATCTTTCAACCGGTAACCTTCATCAGTATCTTTCAACTGGTAACCGTCATCGGTATCTTTCAACCGGTAACCATCATCGATATCTTTCAACCGGTAACTAGGGACTATTTAACCCCCTACTACTAACATATAATCAATAGATATAAGCATACAATCAGGCATATCTGGGTACTGACCTACCCTTGGGTCCTAAGGACCACTGTTAGGGAAACTAATCCCTACCATAAACATAACATACTACTCACACAACCAGACCAAGATAATTATCACAAAGACCATTATCTTCTAAATACCCCTTTTTGGTGGGCTAGCATTGTGGCCTTAGACCCACCCCTATTGGAAACCTAAATCACCCCAATGTCGTGCAGTGCCTGAACTATCCTTGGCCCACAAGCCGACTCCCAACGACTCCTTGATCCCTAAACGACAACCTTCAAGTCAACACAAATCACATATAACCCTAAATAGGGTCAGTCAAAGTCAACATTGGTCAAAGTCAACATTCAGTTGACCTGACTCGCCGAGTTGGCCTACCAACTCGCGGAGTCCATGCTTCTCTAATCCCACACAAAATCTCAGATCCACTTGTTGAGTCTAGCAAAACCCGAGGGGTTATCATTCAATCATAACATCCAGACCATCTTCATCCGACTCGCTGAGTTCCTTCTTGAACTCATCGAGTTTATCTTCAACTTAAGAACTTGTCCATTCTATGACTCACCGAGTTGTATGAACAACTGGTCGAGCCCATCTTCAAAGATTGGGAGATTGCTATGGACTCTCCAAGTATGCTCATATCACTCGCCGAGTCCCATGACTTCCAAGTCCCTTTTTTGCGTCTAAACCCATAAGGGACTTCCTTCCTAACACTAACCCATTCACAAAAAGGGTTTGGTGCATAATGGTCACAGACTCGTCGAGTGCCAAGAGCAACTCGCCGAGTCCAACCTTGAATAATTCCGTACAGTCGATTAAAATGAGGTCTAACACACCACAACAATAGATCTGGCCTCCTAATGACCATTTTATACAAAAAGTTCCAAACTTGATGCACATGCATGGGGTTTTTAGCTCCAAAATCTATATAAAGTGTCCTAAAATGTGCATGGGGATCTCATGGCCTTAAAGTTGGCACCTTTATGCCATGAGACCCTTCTTAAGGCCCATATCTAAAGGCTAGACTCCACATAACACACTTTAAATCCGAAAATGGCTTGAAAGCCCTAAATGCACTCAAGATCCACAATCTAAAGATGAACAACCAAATGGAAGACCAAAGCAGGGGCATTTTACCTTGATTAAGCTGAAGATGGAATGAGATTCCTAGATCCACAAGCCCCAAGTCGAATACTTAAGCTCCTCTTCTTCCTTCCAAGCTTCACAAGTCAACAAAAGTACCAAAGTGGCCTTAACACACACACAAACAGCTAGGGTTTCGATATGCAGCTCTAGGGTAGTGCAAACCCTCAAATTAGGGTTTTTGTCCAAACAGCACGGACTCGTCAACTCCGGTCTTTGACTCTCCGAGTCCGCTACTTAACTCCCGTGCCCAAACCGTTTCTACTCGACGAGTTGGGCCACCAACTTGCCGAGTCTCAGGCCAAAATGCAAAATACTTAAATTTAAAACTAAGTGCTAGGAACCAGGTGTTGGGGCTTATTATGTTGCGTCTTAGGGCTTTATGTATATAACCAGATTGGGCATGTCCATCCATGATTATCTCTTAGGGTTAGACTATATATATATGCATGCATGTATGCATTATTATGAGACGTCTTTTTAATTACGCTTGAGTTTTGTAACCCTAAAACACCTCTACAGTCGAAGTTCTTAATCAAGCTCTTTTGAGGTGTTGAAGCATTAATCATTAAATGTATTCAAGTTATATTCATGTTTACTTTACGTACTTATTTGTTTGCATGTTTAGAATCAATCGATCCTAATAGAACTACGTTCTAACAATTGGTATCAGAGCAAGAGACTGTGTGGTCAATACACATTCCTTTTGTATTCATAATTCCTTAGGGTTTCTGCTTTTATCGTATAAATAACAAGTCGTCTTCTTTGTTTCGAAGGCAACTTTGTTTTAGATAAAACCCTAATCTCAAGTTTACAGGTTTGATTCTAAAAGCTCACCATGTCTCACGAAGATTTTCAAACAAATCCCATCAACATCTCAAACAGCGTTGGATCTACAACCAGGACATCAATTCTCTACACTCAAGACTACGAAGTATGGGCCCATCACTTCGAAGACTATGTCATTAGATCTGAAGAAAACAGCTATCTCATCTGGGAAGCTATGACTCTTGGGCCACTTGTTCATTCAGGAACAAGCACAACTGTCAAGACGCAAAAGGAATATAACAAGTTGATTACTGATGAACAGAAGATGCCACAGGATGAAATAGACAAGCTACTATGTAATGTGAAGTACATGAGAATGATAAGATTCGCTTTGCAATCTGAAGCTTTTCGATTGGTCAGTTCATGCATGATGGCTAAAGAAATCTAGGATAGGTTGAAGGAGCTTTACTCAACTGATGAAGATCTAGAACACTCCATTCAAATCTTGCTGTTGTCAGAATTTGGAGTTTTCGAACAGAAACCAGAGGAGAAGCTAGTTCAGACCTTTGATCGGTTCAATCATCTCTTAAGAAAGATGATAAAGCATGGAATAGAGGAAGTTGATTGAGCAGAAAGTAACGTTCATGAACGGACTCAGACCAGAATGGATGGTTGTGGTTTCTACTGTAAATGTGCATGAACAATTTAAGTCTTACTCGCTAGCAAAATTAGTGGGAATACTCAAGTCCCATGAAAGTGTCGTAACGAAAGAAGCAAAAGTGGTTTCTGGTGTAGGATCATTGTCTCTTGTCTCAAAAGCAAAAGGTGTTGCAGAAGAAGAAGAAGAGTCGGATTTGTCTGAGTGTGACCTTACAAGTGAGGAGTATGCTATGATGGTCACCAATCCAAAGAAGTTTGCAAGAAGAAAATTTCCGGTCAGCAAGAACCGAAACTGACAGGGAAGTTACTGCTCTGAAAAGCTGAAGGATGAAGCGAAGATCTCTTCTTAAAAGGATGAAGACAAGTGGGAGAGCAAACTTGCAGGAGACTCTGGATACGACTGCAATTACTATCATGGCAAGAACCACTTTGCCAAGGATTGCATGCTGAGAAAGATGGCTGAGAAAAGAGATAGTGAAGATGATGAGGCGTACTACATGTGCAAACTGGAAGAAATCAAGAACAAGAAGACAACTAACGGTGCAAAAGGTACAATGAATGCTTTGATTGCGCATGAAGATGTTGATGATGATGAGTTCAGTGGTGTGGAAGTTTGGTCAACCGACTCTGAAGATGAGGAGGTGAGAAAGCCCTCTCATGGAAAAGATTATGTGGCAAAGGAAGGAGGTTCGGTTGGGAAGTGCTTAATGGTCACTGCTGGTTCATCGATCAAAAGCGCATATGAGGAACCAAACCTGACTGAAAACAAATGTTTTGCAGCAAAGCCAGTCAGAGAGCAGATCAACGACTGTGATCGATTGATCAAAAAGGTACAATCCATCCTTAAATCACTTAAAGTTTCAATAACCAATTATGAAGTAGAATTAAATGAATTTAAATTTAAATTCACTAACTTAAGTGGTAGTCTCATGCAAACTCGTTTAGCGAATTCTAACCTAACTGACCAACTCAGCAGGGTGTCTTTAAAGAGTGAGGAGAGAAGGATGTGGATTGAGCTGAAGGAGGCGGAGTTAATTAGAGCTAGGGATGAAAGTTTTTATTTGCAAAAAGTCAATTAAAAGTTTTTAAAACAGAGAAATGTTTTTGTTTAATTGCTAAGTGTTTATATACTAATATAGCTCAATTGCATTTAAGTTGTGAGATAGGAAAGAAAATTCATAAGATGATTTTGCCATTCCTTGAATTTAAGGAACACGAGATCATAGCAGAATGTGAATCAGAAGTATCATCAGAAGAGACGTCCATGTCCTACAAAATTGGATTGGGTAAAATAGAAACCTTCATTGATTCAAAGGAACGCAAATGCATGTTGAAAGAAATTTTAGATGAAAATGATAGGTTGAAAATTAAGTCGGACACAATTCACTCATTTGACCAATTCAATGACAAACTAGCTTCTGAAAATAAAATAGATTTAGAAAACACGTCCGAATTTGATGAAGAAAGTGAGATGAGCGAAATATTTGTAAAAGACGTAGTTGATTGCTATGAGTATATGAAGAGCGAAACTAAGAATGAGCAACCACTAATCTCAGAAAATTCAGTGGAGTTTGCTCGTCTAGCAAAGGATAAGGAAAAGAAGCTCAAAGAAAAGGCTGTGGTTTACAATTCTCGGGATGTTTACAATTCTCGGGATGTTACAATTCAGTGGAATTTGCCCTTTCATATTTACACTTTGAACCCTGAACTTGAACCCTTGAACTTGGGATGTTAGAATTCTCCCCCACTTATATTAGGCTTCGTCCTCGAAGCCTGCGGCAACACAACTCCAAAACTACTCTCGCAATGCACCTCCTGGCATTAACCAGACCAGATTCGACAAAACACAGCCATCGAAACCCGAAACCCAACTTTCTCTCTTCTTGCGGTGTTCTGACCCCCGCTTCAAGCCGGCCACCAGCCTCATCCTCTGATAACCATACCTAACCACTGAGTACCACTCCCTGATACTTCGCTCGCTCCAAATCACAACAATCATTTGACTCATATGAGCTAGAAATAATCCCTGAACCACCAGAATCCCGGTTGAATCCAACTTTACCCACTCCATGCTGACAGGGTGATACATCGCTCAGTTTCATAGCAACTCTCATGACTTCCCCTCCGCAATCTCATACCCATGCTGAACTGACTCTAGCATCCTCGGGTTGAAAAACCCGATACACTGATGATACCTCCAAACATCCCCTAGGATGAATTACCACTACATACACAAATCCTTGGTCGAACTCAATCTGGGAATCCAAGACTCCATCCATGTATCCCTTCCGAGCCTCTTGTCTCTAAACCCTCGGAATTCCTTTCGTGACCTCGACATACATCCAAACCGGATGTGATTCCGTACCACCGCCGCACACACTGTGCAATAACCATAATTAAAACACTCCAATCATAACTTCGCACTACTGTTTTCACTTCCACGAACCTACATTCCCTCTCGGAGCTACATTCCTTTTCTTTTTCCTTACCAAGGAGATCCACTTGGCTGCCTTGACACTACCACAAGTGTCACGGTGCTCACCCAATACTACACCATTTCCTTATGGCACAACCCCTATCCCATGGACCACACATACTCTGAATCCTTTCGCAGGGACTCTTGAGTCCATGCACTACCTTCACTGATCGTGATCAATATCCGGGGCCAGACCTTCTAACGCTAACATATTGCGACATACTCAATCCATTTCCTCGCACCGATCTAACGACACGTGCAGAGTCTTTAGCATGACTTGACCGGCTTACCAGGCCTTCAGCCAAACTGGACCACTCTCAGAACCTTCAGCAGACCTGGACCGCCCTCCAGGGCCTTCGTTCTAACTGGACCGTTCTCCGAGCCTTCGGCCTGAATGGTATGCCGAACGGCCTTCAGTCTATCTGGACCGCTCAACTAGCAATCAACATTCAGAGTTACTCCTTCGGGAAACTCCTCCCATGCATACTGTTCTAGCCCTCTAGGGGTTCCAAACTCTAACTCCATCCCATATACTCAGTCCCGGCCCGATCCTAGGCCTTCCACAATCAATCACCCTTCGTATGTATCTCGCCCCGCACGCCTGCCACTTACTCATACCGGCCTATGCTTCTGGCTGACCGAAACACTTTTGAGTCCCATGCAGCTAAACAAACTCTCATGCTCACCGATCTTCCGAAGAATTCTCCAATTCTCCCCCACTTAGAGCGCTGACTATCAACCACCGGTCGCCATCACTGACCTCCCTCGACAGCCTTTCACAACACAAACACCTACACGCGAACTGATTTCCACTAACACGAGCAACCTTCACAAATCGCGTATCAACACTGATCATCCCGGGCTCGAAAGAAACTCAATCTTCAGCTAACCACTCCTTAGACTGCAGATGCTACCCGATATCCAGACCAACACTCGATTCCCATGAACAACCCTCATGAATGATAACCAATGAAATTTCTAACACTAAACCCATAACCATCCCATAACCCTTAAAAATCAATGAATATAATACCGAAAACCACGCAACAAGACTAGTAGATAAACAATACTCCACAATAATCATAAAATAATAAGACATCAAGAAGAAACATGCTTGCATCTGCATCCGGCACAACCCTGGCCTCCTCCATTGTAAGCTGGAAAGCACGACCCTGAGCCCTTAAGGGCTCCGCTCCACCCTGACCTCCACTCGTGATCCTCAAAGTGGCCAGTGCTGGAGCCCGTACCGGTCCCGCAGCAAGTTGTGGACAGTTGACCCTCTAGTGCCCAACCTAATAAAAATGATAACAGATCCTCAAATCCCGACCCGGGGCTGCCTGCCGACAATCCCTTGCATAGTGCCCCTCCTTTCCGCACTTGCGGCATGCATCATCGGACCGACAAACTCCGGTGTGATCCTTCCCACACTTCCCACAAGTGTGGCTGCTCTGATCTCCCACTCTAGAATCAACGGTCTTAGACCATTTCGGCACCAGCTGCAACTGCACAGGAGCCTGCCTCTGCTCTCGCAACTGCAACTCAATCTCCAACTCACGCCGCCTGGCGGCCTCCTGCAACTCTAACAAGGTCTCGCACCTCTGTGTAGACACAAACTGTCTGATATCCCTCTTGAGCATACTCAGATATCGGGACATCTGAGCCTGCTCCGAAAAATACTCGGGGCAAAACATCGCCCTCTCAGTGAACATCCTGGTGATCTCCATCACCGACTCCGAATCCTGCTTCAGCTCAAGGAACTCCTAAGCCAATCTCTCCCTCTTAACCCGTGGAACATAACGAGTGCTAAACATCTCTTGGAACTGATCCCATGAAACTGCAGCCCTCTGTGCATCCGAATATGACCCCGTGGTCAATCTCCACCAATCCTTCGCCCCAAGCCTCAACAGGTTCAGAGCACACCTCACCCTCTGATCAGTAGGGCATGAACACGTGAAGAAACACCCTTCCACGTCTGACAACAATCTCATAGCAACAATAGGGTCCTGAACTCCATCAAAAGTAGGGGGCTTCTTATTATCAAAGTCCCGATACTAGAAACCTCTACCAGCTCCTCCCCCTGCCGCTGCTGTAGCTGCCGTGGCAGCCGTCTTTGCGAGAGTCGCATAGCGCTCATCAAAATACTCAACCATGGCGATCTTGATTGACCCAAACAGTTCCGGCAGCTCGGCCCGGAACAACGCAACAACCTCCTCATGCAGGATCTCACGAATCCTAGCATCCAACTCGCCTATGCTCATCTGACCAATAACCTCGGGCGGTACCGACCCACCCTGACCTCCCTCTCCTGCTCCCGATCCTGACCCGGATCCGCTCCTAGCATGCCTCGTGACCACCATATTGAAAAACACCACAAAATCTCAGATACTTCCCACTAACCCGGGAACCAACTCCCAACTCAACCCTAGAGGTCATGGTTTCCCTGATACGCGTATGAGTCCTGTGCTTTCAGTAGTATGGGCCTATACTACCTTGCACACCTACCCATATTTGTATGAAGTACTACCACAACACCCTAGTGACAAATATACATAACAAGTGCTCAATCCTCACTCCTAGAGGAACACTGGAAATCTCATACAGAAGGAAACCCTAGGCTAGCAGGCATCATAAAACAAGCAACATTATCATGAAATCCTGAAGATCCCTAGCCTAATACTAGCATGTTGTTCTATCAAAGCTCGAAAACATATATCATGTATGGTATTTTGGGGTTACTTACTGGCTCCGGCTGATCGTACCTCCGCGTCCTCCTTTTACTTAATTTGAAAACCATTTTAAATTCTCTTTTAAAAAAACTCTCCCTGATTTGAGATTGGAATCACACGAATGTTCCTCCAATTCACTCAAACCAAGGTTCTGATACCAACTTGTAACGACCATAAAAATTTCAACCAATTTTAATTTTTCAAAAACAACCGATTTTCACAATGTTATTACAAAAAGGTTTTCAATACAATTATTATCAGAGTCTTCCCATAACCACATCATAAACATAATCATGATGAGCGGTACGATCACACCTTTGCCTTGCCACGGTCTCCTGAAGAACCTGAAAAAAAAAATTAAACCACAACTGTAAGCCCGAAAGCTTAGTGAGATACCCCTAAAATACCAACCACACATACCATACACATATAACATGCTATATCATAACAAATCACAGAACAACCATGCATATCGGGTCTACTGTGTGCTTGGTCCGCCGTGTCGGGCCTTCAGTCCACCGGGTCCACCCTCCGAGTCTAGTCATGTCCCTTGAGTCTACAGTATGGTTGGTCCGCCCGCTCCAGGCCTTCAACCCACCTGGTCCACTCTCTGAGTCTACAGTATGACTAGTTCGCCCACATCGGGCCTTCAGTCGGCCTGGTCCACTCTCGGAGCCTCAGCACATCTGGCCCGCCCTCGTGGGGCCTACAGCCTATCCGGACCACTCACTGGGCCTTCGGGATATCCGGACCGCCCTGGGTATGTTGGCCTACAGCATGAAGCAGGACCCGCCTCAACCCATCCCCAGTCAAATAACCATGTGCACATAAACATACAATCATATAACAATTCACATCCAATCAAACCGATCTAACAGATCACATAACATGACATACTCTAAGCAGGATACCGACCTAACCGGGTCACTAGCATAGCATCACCCTATATACCAGGACACCGACCTTTACCAGGTCTCTAACATATACCATCCTAATTACCAGGATGCAAACATAGTAAAATAGCAACATAACAACAATACCCGGATTACAATCCGATAAAGGGCCGGCCTTGGTGCCTTAGATCCTGTTGATATAGTGAGGATAACTCAGCTCGCAACTGCTGACTGGAAAGATAAGACCAAGATGCTCCGACCACTGACACGATCTCCACCACTGATTAACACCAACATTGAACTCAAAACAAAATATATGCTATTAATAATTCAAATCTATGGTCTGTTGCTGACCGGATCTGGAAACCTTATGTGTTTAGGATTCTAAACGTACGGCAACGATATTAGAACTAGCATGTAAACGTTTCGGAGAGATAAGTATGATTTGAACATCAGTCCTAAATAAAGATCTAAATTCACCTTATTCAGTGTATAGATCGAGATGGCAAGAACCCGTAGCGGAAACGTGAATGCAAATGGGAATAGAAACCAACCCCCAGTGATTGAACAAATACGGGTTGTGGTAGCCGCTGCTGAGCCAATAACGATGGCCGGAGTGCAAACGATGATCCAGACGATGTTGGATCGTCAAATGGAGGAAACCAGACTTTTGCTCCAAGAAAATCGAGAGGGAGCAACTCTTCAGATCGAACAGCCCGAGCTAAACAAAGCGCAGACTGAGGAGGGAAACTACAGTGGGACTGTTGGTCAAGCCAACCCACCAATAGTTCAGCAAAACAACCAAGGTGATGAAGTCGAGAGGAATGGATGCAAGTACAAGGATTTTCTGACTTGCAAGCCATCGACTTTCACAGGAAACGAAGATTCGATCAGAGTCATGGATTGGATCTCGGAGATGGAGTTAGCCTTCATGACATGCGGTTGCAGTGGAAAACTATAGACCACGTTTGCAGTACGTCAGTTTCGTGGAGGCGTTGTACGTTGGTGGAAGACCTTGGGGAAGACTTTAAGCCCCAACGATCCCCTGCAACTGACATAGGCAGAATTTTTGGTGCAATTCAAACGAAAGTACTGCTCAGCTCAAAACCTACTCGAGCTAGAGAACCAGTTTCTAACCCTGAAGAAGGGAAGCATGTCAATCGATGAATACACGAACAACTTCACAGAAAAGATGGAGTTTGCCTTGCGGCTTGTTCCGGATGAGCTGAAAAAAAAAAATCGATAAGTACGCAAAAGGACTTCCATAGGAGTAGGTGGTGCCAGTGCGTCAGGAACATACTGTGGAGGCAGCTATCTGGGCTGCCAAGTCTGTGGAGGATATGATTAAGGGAAGAGCTGCCAGCGAAGTCGAGGTTGGCGAGAAGAGGAAATTTGAAGGATCTGCTAAACCCAACAAAAAGAAGAGCAAGTTCAGTTCAAAGAAGTTCGGGGGAGGAGGAAATGAATTAAAATGGTGCGAGAAGTGCAAGAAGAAGCACTCGGGAAAATGTAGCGAGGAAGTAACCTACTACAAGTGTGGGAAAACAGGGCACTACACCAATGAGTGCACCATCAACAAGAGGGTGTGCTACGAGTGTCGTGAAGAAGGGAATATTGCTAAGGATTGGCCAAAGAAGAAAGATGCAGGAAGGCCCAACATTCCACCGATGCCGAAGGTGAGAGCCTTCCAGATGACGCTCGAGGCTGCAAAGGAGGCAGCAGACGTCACTTTAGGTACCTTTCTTGTAAACGGTTTGCCTGCCAATATACTATTTGATTCCAGAGCTAACTACTCCTTTGTGTCGTGTAAATTTGGTAGAAAACTAGCATTACCTGTAGAAAAACTTGATAATGCCCTGATTGTAGAAGTTGCTAGTGGCAAGTTCGTACCTGTTAGTAATCATCTAAAGAACGTAGTCATCGACCTAAACGGAAACGAATTCCATGAGGAGCTATTACCCATAGAGTTAAACGGTTTCGACATCGTTTTGGGTATGGATTGGCATAGCGCCAACGATGCTGAGATTCAATTCCAAAAGAAGATAGTAAGGGTAAACCCACCCGGAAAGGAACCATTTATGGTGTAAGGGGACAAACACAGAGTGAATTCTAGAATCATCTCCCTGATGAAAGCCAGGAAATGTTTGTCCAAAGGATGTGCATCATACTTGGCATTCGTAATCGATGCTAAGAAGGAAAAGAAAGAGGTGCATAATATATCGGTTGTCTGCAAATATTCGAAAGTCTTTCCCGAAGTTCTTCCCAGATTACCACCTGATAGGCAAATGGAGTTTCGGATAGACTTGCTACCAGGTACAACACCGATAGCAAAAGCACCTTACCGATTAGCACCGACGGAGATCAAGGAGCTTATCACGCAACTTCAGGAGCTGTTGGACAACGGTTTCATTCGACCTAGTTCATCACCCTGGGGAGCTCCGGTGTTATTTGTAAAGAATAAGGACGGAAGCATGAGAATGTGTATAGACTACCGAGAGCTAAACAAGGCAATGGTGAAGAACAAATATCATTTGTCGAGGATTGACGACCTATTCGATCAGCTGCAAGGTTCGAGCTACTTCTCAAAGATCAATCTTAGGTCGGGATATCATCAGCTGAAAGTGAGAGATTAGGATATCGAGAAGACTGCATTCAGAACGAGATATGGACACTACGAGTTCTTGGTTATGTCGTTTGGAATAACCAATGCTCCAGTAGCATTCATGGATTTAATGGAAAGGGTTTGTAAACCATTCCTTGATAAATCCATGATAGTGTTCATCGACGACATTCTGATCTACTCGAATAGCCAAGAGGAGCATGGCAAGCATCTACGGGAAGTGTTGGAAGTGTTAAAGAAGGAGAAGTTTTATGCTAAGTTCTCCAAGTGTGATTTTTGGATCCGAGAAGTCTAATTCTTGCGTCATGTGGTTAACCAGGAAGGAATAATGGTTGACCCTGCAAAAAATGGAAGTTGTAATGAAGTGGGAACGTCCAAAGAGTCCCACGGAGATTCGAAGCTTTCTAGGATTATCCGGATATTGCCGACGATTTATCTAAGGCTTTTATTCGATGGCTGCTCCATTAACAGCGTTGACCCACAAAGGAGCTACATATACGTGGAGTGAGGAACACGATGAGGCATTCGAGAAGCTAAAGAAGAAGTTATGTGAAGCACCGATACTTTCTCTACCCGATGGAGTTGAAGACTTCTGAGTTTACAGTGATGCATCTGGATTCGGGTTGGGTTGTGTTCTGACCCAAAGAGAAAAGGTGATAGCATACACTTCTCGAAAATTGAAACAACACGAAAAGAACTACCCCACCCATGATCTGGAGTTGGCAGTGGTAGTATTTTCCTTAAAGATATGGAGGCATTACCTCTACGGCACGAAGTGCAAGCTTTTCACTGATCATAAGAGTCTCCAGTATCTCTTTAATCAGAAGGAGTTGAACATGAGGCAACGACGCTAGCTAGAACTACTCAAGGACTACGACTGTGAGATACTTTACCACCCAGGTAAAGCAAATGTTGTTGCTGATGCTCTTAGTCGGAAAGTCAACCTTGAAAGGAAAAGGTCAAGAGCGTTGAGAATTGAAGTCGTCTCGACGATTGTGGAAAGTATTAGGAAAGCTCAAGAAGAAGCTTTAGAGAAGAATGACCGAAAGGAAACATTAATGTTCAGAACAAACAGTCGAGGATTGAAGGTATTCCAAGATAAGATTTGGGTACCTAAGACGGGAGGAATAAGAGATATTCTGATGGAAGAAGCACACAAGACCATGTACTCAATTCATCCCGATAGCACTAAAATGTATAGGGACTTAAAACCCTACTACTGGTGGCCGACGATGAAGCTCGATGTTGTGAAGTATGTGGCCGAGTGTGTAACATGTGCGAGAGTTAAGGCACAACATCAAAAACCATATGGGAGTTTAGAACCTTTTGCTGTACCCATGGGTAAATGGGAGGACATCACCATGGATTTTGTGACTAAACTACCCAGCAGGAAGAACGGTCAGGACATGATTTGGGTGGTCGTGGATCGCTTCACTAAGAGTGCACACTTCATAGCAGCCAACGAGAAGTGGTCTATGGATAAGCTCGCAAATGCTTACGTGAAGGAAATTGTAAGACTTCATGGTGTTCCTCTTACGATTGTATCATATCGTGATAGTCGTTTCACGTCAAGGTTTTGGAGGAGTCTACAAGAGGAGTTGGGTACAAAGTTGTGTTTGAGTACTACTTATCATCCGCAAACTGATGGTCAGAGCGAAAGAATGATTCAAACACTCGAAGATCTGCTGAGAGCATGTACCTTTGAGTTCCAAGGTAATTGGTACGAACACTTACCTCTGGTAGAATTTTCCTACAACAACAGTTTCCACTCGAGCATCAAGATGGCACCTTATCAAGCCTTGTACGGATAGAAATGTCGTATGCCGTCTTGTTGGCTTGAAGCTGGAGAGAAGTAGTTTATGGGCCCCGAGAGAGTCCATGAGACTGCTGAGAAACTAAAGGTGATTAGGGAAAGGATGTTAGCAGCTCAGGATCGTCAGAAGAGCTATGCTAACAAGAAAAAATGACCGATGACCTTTGAAGTTGGGGATTCGGTTTTGCTTAAAGTCTCACCGTGGAAGGGGCTTATACGATTCGGGAAATGAGGAAAGTTGAGTCCAAGGTTTATTGGACCATTCAAAGTTCTTCAGAAGATTAGGAACCAAGCTTACAAGTTGGAATTACCCGAAGAACTCGATGGTATTCATAACACCTTCCATGTGTGTTATCGGAGGAAATTCACGGGATAAGTTCCTGACATAATTCCAATCTCAGAGCTAAGAATGGATGAGAATAAGAGGTTAATCGAAGAGCCCGAAGCAATTGTTAACCGTAAGACTAAGAAGTTACGACACAAGATGGTCGACTTAGTGCTAGTCCGATGGAAACATTCGAATGGGCTGAATCTCACTTGAGAAACAGAGGATGACATGATTAGACACTATCCACATCTGGTTGCTGTTGCATGATTCCGAGACGGAATCATCCTAAGGGGGAGAGAATTGTAATAGACTCAGTTAAGAAACAAAGGATGACATGTAACTACCGGGTTTCAGGGCTAAGCATTTTTGACAATGTAATAGTCTAGGTCAACTATTGTAACTCTTTTTGAAGTAATAAAGATGAAATATTTGAGTATTATGTGAAATTATGTGTGTTTATGTGCTTACTATTTAATTATAAATGTATAATTAATAAAGAATAAAAATAAGCGTCAAAAAATAAAGTGTGAGATAAGCCCATTATCTTTATGTAAATTTTTAGAATATGTCTCAAGGTTTCCGTACATATAAAGAACGCCAAAATCCGAGTTATAACCAAAAAGTTATGGCCCGTCGAAGTTTTAAGGCAAAACCAGCACGGCACCGGGAGACGTAAATAGTGAATTTACCATGGAGGACTTTTTAGCGTTAGTGATCTAAACAAAAGTTGTAGAATATGTTAAACTAAGAAAATCCATAAAAAGAACACCCAAATCTGACTTCGTATGAAGAAGTTATGATTTTTCTAAGATTCGGCTTAGCAGTGCACGACCCGAAATTCGAATTTTAGTTTGAGCGGTTTTTGGCTTACGCGACCTAAATGAGAGTTGAATTTTTCATAAATAGGAAACCAACGGTAAAAAGATAGACGAAAATGGAGTCCGTATGAAAGAGTTATGAATTATTCGCGGTCATTTAGCTGTCTAATCACCTCCTACTGTTAAATTTAAGATCGGTCGAGAATTAGCCGACTGAGTCTAAATGAAAGTTGTAGATCTTGTTTTTACTTACGCGTGGATATATAAAATGTCAAAAATGAAGCTCGTATGTGAAAGTTACTAGGTTTAGAAGTCGGCAGGGTGCTGCTGCAAAAGCGGGTGATGTGGCTGAATATGGGCCAATGCTTTCTCCCCAAGGAAAGCCATCAGATGATGACACGTAGCACCGACTCGGCGAGTCCATGAACCGACTCGGCGAGTCCGTTAGGATTTCACCCTATAAATAGAAGTGTCGGGTTCTCTCATTTCTCACACATTTACCCACTTCTTTCTCTCTCTACACTCTCTCTCTCTCTAGCCTATCCTAACCCCCCCTAAAGTCTAGGTAAACCCCCTAGCACCCGATGGAAGCCCTGAGGCTCCCAAAGCCTCGAGAAAAGAGCCTTTCAGCTCAAAAACTCTAACCCGGCGGAGCCCGGTTTCCAAGGAAACCCGTTGTAAGTGAGCTGTACCTAATCTATCTTTAGTATAGCTTATGTTTTAATATAGTAACATTATTAGGACCTTAAAATAATTATTTGGGCTATTATTATGAGTTATATAGAGTGTTCTTTAACGTTTATATAATAATAATAATAATATCTAGACTATTAATTAGTCACGGTTAACGTTAGACTAAACCCTAGTGGTATTGATACTAGGTTTTATCGAGGGATGATTGTTTTGAGATAACGAAGCGCTGCTCGAAAGCAGAATCACCACCTTTTTCAGGTGAGTGCATAGTTACTTTCAACTTACACATAGATATGAAGTATTTTATAAAAATTACGTTTTATGTGTGCATATTATCTGAGTACTTGCTATCTATGGTGGATGAACGTTTTATACATGTTTTCAATGATTTAAACTGTATATGTATTTTATATCTGCAAATTAAAATTTGTTGGGTAAAACATGGGTAGATGTAATAGTTGTTGTGTGACAAAATAAAATAATGAGAGGCCTCGTTATAGATGTTATTGATGATCCAGTCATCTAGCGGAGTATAGATGACGACCATGAACTATTATAGACAGTCCAGTGGAACGCTAGCAGGCTCGCAACCTGTAGGTGTTTATTTGAACTGTGTGCTCAC
Organism: Lactuca saligna; assembly: GCF_052625555.1. Taxonomy (NCBI): domain Eukaryota; kingdom Viridiplantae; phylum Streptophyta; class Magnoliopsida; order Asterales; family Asteraceae; genus Lactuca; species Lactuca saligna. Next base: position 21,368,711 of record NC_136421.1, on the reverse strand, counting down.
CAGGTGTAATCCATCCCCCACATGGTTGCTTTAAGGACATTTATTGCTGAGGAATCCCCTTAGCATTAGTGTCCATCCCGATGATAGTCCTTAGACTAGGTCCCTCGTGTTAGATGTTTTAGGGACGTAAAGTGAGGATAACGGGAACGGGTAATCGAGTTTGTTTTGTTTGATAAAGCTAATAACTTATTTATTGTGGGTGGAAAACCCTATGTGCGCACCAGGCTCCCAAGCATGACCAACTCAGTTTCTTGTGTTACAGGTAGTGGCGCATGAGCATAGATGTGATGTCTTGGGATGAGAGATTAATGGATTTTAGGCATGTAAATACGGAATAATGTAGTAAGGCCTATGTTGTATTGTTTATACTTATCTGTTGTATCGAAAATGACATCCCGAGTCTTTTTAATGAAATACATTTCTAAGGATATGCTTTTGATAAATCTTTATCATATTATTGTTTTGGGACAAATTCCGCAACTATTTTATTAAAAGGTTACTCTGATTTCGAAATAAAGTATAAACAAAACCGGTCTTTTCTGGCCGTGAAAATGGGGATGTCACAGAATAAATGATATTTCAAAGCAAAAAAAAAAAAAGGATGATATAAAATCCAATTCCAACCAAAATAAGTCAAGTAAGGTCCAAGGAAAGCCAAGTAAGACGAGCATATAGTGGTAAGTAATTCAAAGTCTAACCCAAATACATTAAATGCGATCACATGGAGTTGGATTATATATAATACCGTAAATTTTCAAACAACATTTTCGATTTTAAATTACCAACATCACATATAATAATTCTCAAAATCTCAAGTGTCGATGTCATAACATATTTCAAAATAGTTTTCAAAAGTAATTATCAAAATCTTGGATCCTCATTCATGACTCTTTCTCTTGCGTGTACAATCGAGTCGCCGCCTTCCCGCGATCCTGATAAGAACTTGAAACACATAACATGGTAAGCACAAAGCTTAGTGCATTCCCCAAAATACCAAATACACATATTAGCCACTCGAGGCTATAACTCTATAGGACCCTCTGGTCCGAGGTGTCTCAGTGGGACCCTCCAGTCACATGGCTCGTTGGACCCTCTGTTCCGGTTTGGGTGAGAACCCTCTGGTCTCACTAATCATTTGACCCTTCGGTATGGTCTATGTGAGGACCCTCTGGTCTCATAGTTCGCTGGACCCTCCAGTTCGATCATAATATAGCATTGTTCATTGGGCCCTCCGGTCCAGTCATAATATAGCACAGTTTGTTGGACCCTCCGCTCAGGTCTAAATATCACATAATATAGCAAACATGTAACATCCAGGAATTCAGGTATATTCCTTTGATCATTTTCTTTCCCCAAGTTGTCAAAATTAGTCCGTGAAAATAATGTTTTGCTTTTGAGTACGCTGGGCGTAAGGGAGAGTACGTTGCGCGTACTCGTGAGCGTATTCCTGACGCGGAGACTACCTAGTACGTTGGGCATACCATAGTGTACGATGGGCGTACTAGGTTTGGATTGAAACCCTAATTGTGGGACTGAGCCCTATATAAGGAACATATCGGCCTCACTTTTAGCCACCATTTTCTAGATAGTAAACCCCTAAGAGTGCAAAACCCTCATTCTAAAGCTTGTGTGCTTGTAGTTGAGCTTGAAAGTGTTCTTACGTGCTTTTGAAGAAAATAAGGTGATACTGAAGAAGCTAGAGTTGGAGTGAAAACTCGTCGAGTCGGAGTATCTTGGACGCGGAATTTTAATGACCTACTCGACGAGTCAGCGGCCAGACTCAGCGAGTAGGCGTTGTCCGGACAAAACCCTAGTTTTAGGGTTTGCACCCTATTTAAACCACTTATTCAACCTCCCTCTCGTCCCTAATGCTACCAAAACTCCACATAGCAAACCCTAGCCGTTTTTTGAGAAGAACTAAGGCATTTTTGGTGGATCTTGCTAGTTGTGACCATAAGGAGGAACGTGAAAGACATGAGGAAAAAAGTGGAGACCAGGGGAACACAAGTTTGTGCATCATCCATAGTTCATTGGAGGTATAAAGTTGTTATCTTGCTCTTTCATTCGATAGATACCTTTTTGCGGAGATTTAGGTATTTTATAAGCCATTTTTGGTGACCAACCATGATTGCAAGCATGGTTTCGGGTTGAGGCTTCAGAGTTAGATCATTAATGGAGTCACATGGCATTTAGGTGTTGCTTTTGCACCCATGTAAGGTCCCATTCATCATGAGGGCTTATGTTATGTCCTTTTGAGTTCAAAGTACCGTGCATGCACGTAAAGTTTGTAAATTTACATGCTAGAACGATTGAAGGAGCTTAGATCTATCTTTTGGTCAAGAGTTGTATGCTGGAAATCGAGAAATGACACTTAGACATACTCGACTCGATGAGTCGTTCTTAGGACTCGGCGAGTTGGAGGCAAGACTCTCTTTTTCGGTTACGGTTTGAAGGAACCCAATTGAACGTTAGAAGGGTTTTTAGAGGGTCCAACGGAGTGACCCAACGTATTGGACTTAGCCTTAGATCTGGAGTTCATGGGACTCGACGAGTGCTAGAACAGACTTGGCGAGTCCAAGGCAATCTCCTTAAAGTTCAAGATGAACTCGACGATTTGTTCATACAACTCGGCGAGTCAAGGACAGGACTTGTTTATCAGATGAAGGTAAACTCGGCGAGTTGTTCATACAACTCGGCGAGTCGGATAAAGGTTCATTTGATGTTCATATAGAAAGGGAACTCGTTGAGTCATTGCTAAACTCAACTAGTAGAGTTGTGGATAAGGACGGGTACAGGGTTAGGGACTAGACAAGTTGGCGGCCCAACTCGGCGAGTCGCGTCAACTGGAAGTTGACTTTGACTTGGACTTAGTTAGGGGTAAAATAGTCATTTTACCCTAAGAGTAGATATCAGATTCTGGTAGAGTGTTTTCTGTGGATTATAGCCGGAGGTTTACCGGAGTAGCAGTCAGACAGTTGCCGAGCAGTTTTCTAGCAGTCAGCCTTACGAGGTGAGTTACCTTCCAGTAGTAGTGGGTCTAAGACCACAACAACGGCCCACCAGTAGGAGTCGTATGTTAGGTGATTGTCCTTGTGATATTCACCTAGGATTACTATTACCTGATATGTTTGTATGCTAGCATGATATGTGTTTATGTGGTAGTAGTAGGGGTGAAATAGTCCCTTGTAGTCGGGTGAAATAGACCGACGGGTACATCAAGCACCCCATAATGGCTTGACCTAGGTAAGTCAGAAACCCCAGAATTGTCTAACATTACATTATGTTATGTTATGTGTTTATGTGGTAGTAGTAGGGGTGAAATAGTCCTCGATAGTCGGGTGAAATAGATCGACGGGTACGTCAAACACCCAAGAATGGTTTGACCTGGGTAAGTCAGGCGCCCCAGAATTTTCTGATAGTATATTGTATGGTATGTGGGACTATGGAGGAACTCACTAGGCTTCGTGCTTACAATTTTCAGTTTTGTTTTAGGTACCTCTTCAGCAAAGGGGAAGGAGCCGGCGCGATAGCTGCATATCATACACACACCTCAGATTCTACACTATGAGATTCCTTGGGATTGTACTCTGACATTATCACTATTTTACGATTTGGGTTTTCAGACATTATACATAGTTTTATGAGATGTTATGATTCGACAATATTTTCCTACGAATATTTAATTAAATTAATTAATTAAAATGAAATTTTGGACGTGAAAATTGGGTTGTTACAAGTTGGTATCAGAGCCCTGGTTTGAGGGATTCAGACACACCCTCGGGGGTGTCTGGACTCAAATCGAGGGATTAAAAGCTTTAACAAGAAAATGGTTTTCTAAAGAATAAGTTAAAGGAGTTTTGAGAAATAACGAAGTGTGTGATGTGCGCCACGGGCCGAGCTCAAGTAAGTATTCCCTAAAGTACCCATACAAGTTTATGTTATGTTTATCAGCTTCAGTAGAACAACATGCTAGAATAGGACTAAGGATCTAGGGATGATGCCTTATGTGTTTGTTTTACCTGTTTTCAGCTTATGAGAATTTCATGCTAGTATTGAGAAGACAGCAGCAGGATAGCCTGTTTAGGTTATGCATGATAGTACGAGCTTAGCATTGTATGTTGGTACAGTTTCTCGTTATGAGAACAGGTTTGCTTGAATAGTTTTCCTGCATCCAAATGTTGCTTTCTTTGTTCTTTGTGGGACTCTGAATGATGGGAGTTAGCCATTAGGTGAGTACATCACGTCAGATGTGATTAGGTTTGAATAATCTCAGAGTGCTAGATTTGGCCCTCTTGTGTAGCTCTCATTTGAGTCCAACCGTTGTAGGGGCGAGTTTTTTACTCGAAGGATTATCTGAGCCTCGTTACATGTGATGGTATTCAGGTGATGGCTAATTGGCATTACAAGGAGGCCTTCAGTAGTTGAGGACCGGTTTGGGTGGAGTCAAAGATTTTCCCTAGGGTAAGCCTAGGATGAGAGTAGTAAAGATCAGTAATAGTAGTAGTGACTTGGTGGAGTCAAGGCGGTTCTTGAGGAAACTACGGATAGATGTGGAAGGTAGTATGGGCCCGTACTACTGAAAGCAAAGGATCTGTACTTGAATCAAGGAAGGTTGAGGCAAGACCAATGAGCTCGTGATAGATGTGATCCCTCTAGATGTATCAGTATCACTAACGGTTGTCATTATGTATTGCAGAATGTTGGTACTACGTCAGAGGCCAACAATTGGCAGCTCAGGAGAGGGATCGGGTTCGGGTTCAGGCTTTGAACCAGTGGATGAGAGGCTACACGAGTTCATCACGTCCGGGATCACTAGAGGCATCCTTGTTGTGACCCCGGTCATCTTTGGGTCGATCAAGGAAGGGATTGTCGAGCTGATGGAGGATCGCCTTAGGGCGTTCAGGAGTGATATGGCTACTACCCAGTCAGGATCACGCACACTGTCCTTTAAGGACTTCTGGGGCAGTAGTGCACCGGATTTCCATGGGTCGAAGGACCCCATTATTGTCAGATGATGGATTGCATACATTGAGTCTGCATGGTTGACCAGCTTCTGCCCCAAGGGGTTGAAGGTGCAATTTGCTGCAGGATGTTTGAGGGATAGGGCCAGAGATTGGCGGGATTCGGTTGGTGACTCTCTAGGAGCCTCTACTATTGAGGATATGACATGGCCGGATTTCATGACCCGGATCAGGGCCGAGTTTGCACCACATGTGGAACTCCAGTGACTGGCCCGGGAGTTCCTTGACATGAGGCATACGACTAAGACAGTGGCGGAGATCATCGCCAAGTTTCGAGAGAGGGCTTTATTGGTGCCCCAGTATGCGGGATACGAGGATGTGAGGAGGACCTGCTACCACGACATGCTACGAGCCAACATTCGGGAGCATGTCATCTTCTCATCTTGTCCCACCCTGGAATCTATGATTGCCATGACAAGGAGAGAGGGATCGATCTGGAGCACATTGGTAAGAGGAAGGCGGAGGAGGGACAGGTGACTGGGGATCCGGGGAAGAAGCCCAAGGGGTTAGAGGGTGGGCTGAGAGACCCGTCGGGACCAAGCCGCTACAGGAAATGCGGTAGGTCACATGAGGGAGCATGCAAGATGGGATCATCTGGCTGCTACAAGTGCGGCAAGACGGGACACTTCAGCAGGGATTGTACCGCCCCTGCACCCACTTTTCAGATATCAGATTTGTTGTGTTTCCACTGCCACCAGAGGGGCCATAACAAGGCTAATTGTCCCTAGTTGATAGCAGCAGCAGCGCCAGTGAAGGCGCTAGCCCCAACGATCCTGCGGATTACTAATGGCCGGCAGGGCAAGGCAGAGGCTCCGGTGGTAAGGAGTCGGGCTTTCCAGTTGACTACCGATGAGGCACGTGTTGTACACGATGTGGTGACGGGTATGATTCTTCCCCTCTAATCTATTTATATGATGTTTATGATATTGATATATGCTTTGTATATGCATGTTTAGGGTCGTTATGTGTGAACGATATTCCAGTACAGGTGTTGTTTGATTCAGGTGCCACTCGATCTTTTGTTTCTCTTGCGCTTAGCAAAAGGTTTCCTGAGTCTTCAGACATGTTGGATTGCCCTTTAGAAGTAGAGATTGCCGATAATCGATCGGTGCGAGCATCAACAGTATTCCGAGATTATGTGTTGAGATTATTCGAGGAGCACTACCTAGTAGACATGGTTCCCATACCTTTGCGGGGGAACAAGGTTACTATCAGTGTGGATTGGATAAGCCCCAATAGGGAAGTGATCGACTGCGTGCAATAGTTGGTGCGGATCAGGAACCCAAGTGGGGGAGGGCTGGTGATTCAGGGCAAGAGGCCATAGCGAGGACCAACTTTATGTTCGGCAGCAAGGGCTAGGCGTTACCTTCAGCAGGGATGTGCAGGATATGTCGCCTATATCATGGATACCCTGGAGGCGGGTAAGGCGATGGTGAGCGACGTTCTGGTGGTTCAAGACTACACATATGTGTTCCAAGAGGAGCTTCCTAGGATACCTTCGAAGAGACAGGTGGAGTTCAGGATCCACCTAGTCCCTGGTGCGGCTCCGATAGCCAAGGCACCATATCGGTTGGCTCGCCCCGAGATGCAGAAGTTGTCTATGTAGCTGTAGGAGCTGCTAGACAAAGGATTTATCAGGCCGAGTAGTTCGCCGTAGGGAGGCCCGATTCTGTTTGTCAAGAAGAAGGACGGGTCACATCGTATGTGCATATACTACCGAGAGCTGAACAAGGTAATGGTGAAGAACCGCTACCCACTCCTGAGGATTGAAGACCTCTTTGACCAGCTTCAAGGAGCATCTTGGTTTTCCAAGATTGATCTATACTCAGGTTACCATCAGATGAGGGTCAAAGAGGAGGATATGCAAAATATTGTGTTTCGGACTCGCTATAGCCATTATGAGTTCGTGGTGATGCCCTTTGGGCTCACCAATGCTCTTGTCGCGTTCATGGATCTCATGAACCGTGTATGTCGGCCGATGCTAGATTGGTCTGTGATAGTATTTATTGATGATATATCGGTTTACTCCAAGACGCAGGAGCAACATGTGGAGCACCTGCGAGAGGTTTTGGATACTTTGAGGAGGGAGAGCTTGTACGCCAAGTTCTCCAAGTGTGGGTTCTGGTTGCGTGAGGTGCAGTTTCTTGGCTACCTTGTCAATCAAAACGAGATTCTGGTCGACCCGGCCAAGGTGGAGGTCGTGATGAGATGGGAGGTTCTGAAGTCTCCATTTGAGATTCGGAGTTTCCTGGGATTAACCGGCTACTATCGGAGATTCATCGAGGATTTCTCCAAGATATTCGTAACTTGGACTTGACTTAAGAAGAAGGCCATAGTTTTCTATTGGGGACCCATGCAGCAGGCCACATTTGAGACTCTGAGACAGAGGTTGTGCGAGGCGCCGATCCTAGCCCTACCTGAGGATATAGAGGATTATGTTGTATACTATGATGCATCTATTGCGGGTTTGGGTGCAGTTTTGATGCAGAGAGGCCACATTATTGCATACACTTCGAGGCAGCTGAAGCCTCACGAGGCAAATTATCTGATGCATGATTTGGAACTAGGTCTGTTGTTTTTGCCCTCAAGATTTGGCATCATTACCTCTATGGAGTTCGTTGTACCATTTACACGGATCATAAGAGCATGAGGTATCTCATGGATAAGCCAAATATGAACATGAGGCAGTGTCGGTGGTTGGACGTGGTGAAGGATTATGATTGTAAGATCCTTTACCACCCAGGGAAGGCCAACGTGGTGGCCGATGCTCGTAGCGACAATGTAGCACCGATCAGATCTATCTGCATGCGGATGACAGTAGTGACCCCATTATTGAACCAGATCATGGGGGCCCAACAGGAGGCTATGAAGGACGAACATCGGAAGAGTAAGCGTATAGTAGGACAGGTTTCCTCCTCCAACTATGATAGCAGGGGATTATTGACACTACACCGTAAGCTGTGGGTTCCATACCTCGGAGGCGTGCGCCAGGTTCTAATGGAGGAGTTGCACAAATACCTATTCTCCATTCATCCTAGGGCAACGAAGATGTATATGGATCTTCGTCTTGATTATTTGTGACCCTGCATGAAGCGGGATGCGGCATGATAGCAGTTCTTGATCTGCAGGAAGGTCAAGGCTGAGCACTAGAGGCCACACAGCAAGATGCAGCGGTTGGATATTCCCCAGTGGAAGTGGGAAGATATTACTATGGATTTCATCACCAAGCTTCTCAGGACCGCACGGGGAGTGGATTCCATATGGGTCATCGTGGATCAGTTGACCAAGAGTGCCCATTTTATACCGATCCAGGAGATCATATCGGCCGAGAAGCTGGCCGATATCTATATTCTAGAGGTGGTGGCTCGACACGGGGTGCCGGTCTCCGTGATATCTGACAGGGATGTTCGGTTCACTTCCAGGTTTTGGAAGAAATTCCACGACGAGTTGGGTACTCGTCTGCATTTCCGCAACGCCTTTCACTTACAGATGGATGGCCAGAGCTAGCGGACCATCCAGACTCTGCAAGATATGGTGCGGGCGTGTGTGTTAGATTTTGGTGGTAGTTGGGATACTTACCTTCCGTTGGCTGGGTTCTCCTACAGCAACAGCTACCATGCGAGTATCGATCGTCCTCCCTTTGAGATGTTATACGGATGGAGGTGCAAGACCCCGATATTATGGGGCGAGGTTGGCCAAAGGGTCATGGGGAGAACCTAAGTAGTGCTCAAGACGACAGAAAGGATTTAGCAGGTCAGGAGCAGACTTCAGACTGCTTAGAGTCGGCAGAAAAGCTATGCTGACAAGCGTCGTTCAGACATAGAGTTCCAGGTCGGGGATATGGTTCTCCTGAAAATGTCGCCTTGGAAAGGCGTCATCCGATTCAGGAAGTAGGGCAAGTTGGGCCCCATGTATATTGAACCTTTCAAGGTCATAGCCCGGATGGGCAAGGTGGCATATCGGCTGGACCTACCAGCCGAACTCGGCCAGATTCATAGCACCTTCCACGTCTCCCAAATACGAAAATGCCTTGTGGACGACTCGGTAGTGGTGCCCCTAGAGGATATTCAGGTTGATGACTGCTTGAACTACATTAAGCATCCTGTGGCGATCCTCGACCGGAAGTCAGAGGATCTGAGGAACAAGAAGGTCGAGCTGGTGAAGGTTCAATGGCAGCATCGGAAGGGCTCGGAATGGACATGGGAGCCGGTAGACGAGATGATGGAGCATTATCCAGAATTATTTCAGGATCGAACAGCAGACTTCGAGGACGAAGTCTAAAATAAGTGGGGGAGACTTGTAGCACCTGGTTCCTGGTATGTATTTCATTCAAGTACCTTGCATTTTGGCCTTGGACTCGGTGAGTTGTGGTCCAACTTGTCGAGTTGGAGCATCTTGGACGCGGAAGTTTAATGACCTACTCGACGAGTCAGCGGCGGGACTCGGCGAGTAGGCGCTATCCGGACAACACCCTAGTTTGAGGGTTTACACCTTGTTTGAACCACTTATTCAGCCTCCCTTTCGTCCTTAATGCTTCCAGAACTCCACATAGCAAACCCTAGTTGTTTTTTAGAAGAACTAAGGCATTTTGGTGGATCTTTGCTAGTTGTGACCATAAGGAGGAAGGTGAAAGACTTGAGGAAACAAGTGGAGACCAGGGGAACCCAAGTTTGCGCATCATCCACAGTTCATTGGAGGTATAAAGCTGCTATCTTGCTCTTTCATTTGATAGATCCCTTTTTGGGGAGATTTAGGGCTTTTATAAGCCATTTTTGGTGACCAAGCATGATTGCAAGCATGTTTGGGGGTTGAGGCTTCATAATTAGGTCATTAAGGGAGTCACAAGGCATTTAGGGGCTGCTTTTGCACCCATGTAAGGTCCCATGCCTCATGAGGGCTTACTTTATGTCCTTTTTAGCTCAAAGTCTCGTGCATGCATGTAAAATTTGTAACTTTATGTGCTAGAACGATTGAAGGAGCTTAGATCTATCTTTTGGTCAAGAGTTGTATATTTTAAATCAAGAAATGAGACTTGGACATACTCGACTCGACGAGTCATTCTTAGAACTCAGCGAGTCGAAGGCAAGACTCCCTCTTTCTGTTTGGATTTGAAGGAACCCAATTGATTACTAGAAGGGTTTTTAGAGGATCCAAGGGAGTATCCAAACGTATTGGACTTAGCCTTAGATCTGGAGTTAATGGGACTCGACGACTACTAGAACAGACTTGGCAAGTCCAAGTCAATCACCATATAGTTGAAGATGAACTCGACGAGTTGTTCATACAACTCGGCAAGTCAAGGACATGACTTGTTTATCAGATGAAGGTAAACTCGATGAGTTGTTCATACAACTCGGCGAGTCGGATGAAGGTTCATTCGATGTTCATATAGAAGCGGAACTCGTCGAGTCGTTGCTAAACTCGACGAGTAGAGTCTTCGATAAGGACGGGTAAAGGGTTAGCGACTCGAAGAGTTAGCGGCCCAACTCGGTGAGTCGGTTCAACCGGAAGTTGACTTTGACTTGGACTTGGTTAGGGGTAAAATAGTCATTTTACCCTAAGAGTAGATATCAGATTCTGATAGAGTGTTTTGTGGGGATTGAAGGAGCTTAGATATATCTTTTGGTCAAGAGTTGTACGCTGGAAATCGAGAAATGACACTTAGACATACTCGACTCGATGAGTCGTTCTTAGGACTCGGGGAGTCCGAGGCAAGACTCTCTTTTTCGGTTACGGTTTGAAGGAACCCAGTTGAGCGTTAGAAGGGTTTTTAGAGGGTCCAAGGGAGTGACCCAACGTATTTGACTTAGCCTTAGATCTGGAGTTCATGGGACTCGACGAGTGCTAAAATAGACTTGGCGAGTCCAAGGCACTCTCCTTATAGTTCAAGATGAACTCGACGAGTTGATCAAACAACTCGGCGAGTCAAGGATAGGACTTGTTTATCAGATGAAGGTAAACTCGACGAGTTGTTCATACAACTCGGTGAGTCGGATAAAGGTTCATTTGATGTTCATATAGAAAGGGAACTCGTTGATTCGTTGCTAAACTCAAGTAGTAGAGTTGTGGATAAGGACGGGTAAAGGGTTAGGGACTCGACAAGTTGGCGGCCCAACTCGGCGAGTCGGGTCAACTGGAAGTTGAGTTTGACTTGCACTTGGTTAGGGGTAAAATAGTCATTTTACCCTAAGAGTAGATATCAGATTTTGATAGAGTGTTTTCTGGGGATTATAGCCGGAGGTTTACCGAAGTAGCAGTCAGACAGTTTCTGAGCAGTTTTCCAGCAGTCAGCCTTACGAGGTGAGTTACCTTCCAGTAACGGTGGATCTAAGGCCACAATGCCGGCCCACTAGTAGGAGTCGTATGTTCGGTGATTGTCTTTGATATATTCACCTAGGATTACTATTACCTGATATGTTTATATGCTAGCATGATATGTGTTTATGTGGTAGTAGCAGGGGGTGAAATAGTCCCCCGTAGTTGGGTGAAATAGACCGATGGGTACGTCAAGCACCCCATAATGGCTTGACCTAGGTAAGTCAGAAACCCCAGAATTGTCTAACATTACATTATGTTATGCTATGTGTTTATGTGGTAGTAGTAGGGGGTGAAATAGTCCTCGATAGTCGGGTGAAATAGATCGACGGGTACGGTAAACAACCCAGAATGGTTTGACCTGGGTAAGTCAGGCACCCCAGAATTGTCTGATAGTATATTGTGTGGTATGTGGTACTATGGGATTGTACTTTGACATTATCACTATTTTATGAATTGGGTTTTCAGACATTATACATAGTTTTATGAGATGTTAAGATTCAACAATATTTTCCTACGAATGTTTAATTAAATTAATTAATTAAAATGAAATTTTTGGACGTGAAAATTGGGTTGTTATAGGAAGGGTCAACTAAACCGTACCGGAGGACCCAACGAGCTAGACCGGACCAGAGGGTCCAACAAGCTGGGGGACTAGAGGGTCCCACTGAGACACACATATCAGAGGGTCGTACAGAGGATAGCCTCGAGTGGCGAATTGTTGTATGTGGTATTTTTGGGAACTCACTAAGCATTCGTGCTTACCGTGTTATGTGTTATGTTTTTTAAGTACCCCGGAGGATCACAGGAAGGCACCGGCGTGATTGTACACTCACTCAAGATTTGGAGTTATGTTTGTGGATCCTGGATTTGAACAATTGTTTTGAAAACTTGTGTAGAATTTTGAGAATTAATGTTGAGACATGTGTTTTATGAATATTAAAAATGAAAATTTTGGTTTGAAATATCATGTCGTTAGAAGTTGGTGTCATAGCCTTGGTTTGAGGGATTCTGATACACCTTCGGGCATATCTGAACTCAAACTGGGGATTTGAGAAAAGTTTTCAAAAAGAAAAATGTAACGTCCCAAAAATCAATACCAAAATTTTTTCTTTAAATTAGGGATGAGCAAAAGAACCGAACCGGTCGGAACCGGCCCGAACCGGACCGGAACCGGGAACCGGCTTCGGCCAAAATTAAGAACCGAACCGGCCCGGCGGTTCTACCGGTTCTCGGTTCCTACCGGTTCTTATCGTGTCTTCAAATGTTGGAACCGATCCTTGAAAAATAGCATCATACGGTTCCGGTTTTTGCCGGTTCTACCGGTTTTTGCCGGTTCCGGTTATATCGGTTCCGGTTCCTACCAGTTCCCGGTTCCAAAAATCCACAAAAATAATGTCCCGGTCCCGGCCCGACCGGTTCCATCGGGTTCCGGTTCCGGTGCCGGTTCCGGTTCTGGTACCGGTTCCGGCCGGTTCCCCGGTCCATATGCTCATCCCTACTTTAAATCATTATCAAAGCCATATTCATAAAAACATATCATAAGTCATAACATAAATTCATAGTATTAATTCCAAAACATATTTCATTATCAGAGTAAAACATCCTAGGCTGACTAATCAATGGTGTGTGTCATACGATCACCCTAAGCTCTTCCCTCCGCTACCGAAGTACCTGAAACCAAAACGGAAAACCGTAAGCATGAAGCTTAGTGAGTTCCCCAACCTACCACATACCCTGCATACAACATATACTTGGTCACGCCCGCTATTTCGAGCCTCGCTCCTACCTCGAGCCCCGCCCGCTACAACGGCCCCGCTGATCTAGGCCCCGCTTGGCTTCGAGCCCCGCTCAGATACAGATTTGTTTCTTTTAGGCCTCGCCCACTAACCACATATAGTACATAATAGCATATAACACATAACTGAACATAACCTACTGCATTCCCTTATGCCTCGCCTGTCTTGGGCCTCGCCCCTGTCCTATCACTAGTGAGTCATGGAACCCCGTCCAAGCTCCTACGGTAAGTGAGATGCGGGCCCACGCCCACACTCGCTCCATGCCTATCTCGGGCCTCGCCCATGCTCTGCTACTAATAAGATATGGAACACCATCCATACTCTGCTATTGGTGAGATACGGGACCTCGCCCACACTCACCTTCCTACCAGGAACATACATGCATCACATAGACAACAAGTATACTCTATCATGCAAACCATTCCTTGGGCACCCGCCCGACATCGGACATTGGTCCGAAATATCATACTAGCAAACAATGCCTATGGCTAACCCCCGGGTCTCCCTACTCATAACTACATGGGCAGGCATTGTGGCCGTAGACCAATTCACACAAAGGGAAACTCACTTGCACTGCTGAACTTGCAGATAACCCTCTTGCTGTTGACCGATAATTTTCTGAACCGCTGCTCCACTAGCTTCCCGAGCTACCAATATCAATACATATATCACTTAGTTCCAACTGAACTCTAGAAGCCAAACTAAGTCAACTCTGGTCAAAGTTAATCTTTTTGGCTGACACTACTCACCGAGTCAGTCCTTTGACTCATCGAGTACATATACTCAGAACTCCCATAATGCGACCCAACTCACCGAGCCACCCCAAGACTCGTCGAGTTCAATGATCTTTGAGTCCCATCCTGCCCAACTCACTTGGTCACCTTTTAACTCGCTGATTTTAGCCTTAACCAGAAGGGGTAAGTGTTTCGCGACCTGACTCGCTGAGTCCAAGAACAGACTCGCTGAGTCCATGATAATCTTCAACAGACTCGTCGAGTCCATGCCTATCTTTATCCAACTCGCCGATTCCACCGATGTGACTCGCCGAGTCGCTTCAGTTCTTAATCCATACAGTGGCCTTTCGAGCTATGTAGGGGCTCCAACTCATATATCCACTATTCCCAAGTATATTCCTCACCTAAAGTTGAAAACTATACGTGAAACCAAAGAGATATGGGCTTAAAACACTCTAGGACTAGGGTTTATGACAAAGGGGCTTCACCAACAACTTATTGGCATAGACTTTATGGCTTTCTGGATCCTTAATCGCCTAGATCTGAGGTAGCAACCTCATATCTACTCCAAACTCGAAATAAACCTCCTCCATACTCAAAATGCACAAATCTCAATCATAAGATAGATCTCACTGCAATAAGGTCAGATTATTACCTCAAAGGATCTGAAAAGTCACACCAACTCTGTATCCAAGGCTTCCTCTTGCACCACTATGAACCTCCTTCCCTTCCAAGCTACAAATTACTTCACCAAGGCTAGATCTTGCTCAAAATGGATATGGTGGCTAGGGTTCAGTATTCTGGGTGAGAGAGACTGTAGATGAACCCTAGGGAAGAGAATGAGACGTTTAAATAGGGCACCAAGTCGCGAACTTAGGGTTTCCTAATCCAAACCGGACTCGCCAAGTCCACTTTCCGACTCGTCGAGTCGGTCACTTACTCTTCGACCCAGATCCCGCTCGGACTCATCGAGTTCCACCCTGGACTCAATGATTTGACACCTTTGACTTAGGGTTTTCCTTTCCTTTCTTGGTCTTTCTGATTATGGGCGTTACAACTCTCCCCCACTTAAACTAAACTTCGTCCTTGAAGTTTCTCTACGGCCAACCGTCCTGCAATCTGCCTTCACCATTCTGCTTGGGAAAACCTAACACCTGCTGACTACCTCTGATGGCCTTCCGCCCGATCATTCTGACTATCATTAATCCATGCGGATAATATTCTCGAGTTACCCTAACCCTGACCATCCTGGAAACACAACTTACTCAACTGAAAAACCTTCTGGTACTCCCCGAGTACTTCTGCTGGACATCCTAGGGGTTCACCCCCTTTTCCTTGTGCGTTTTTTGGTCTCCCCAAGGCAACGTTCCATAACCAACTACTTCCTCTATCACTATGAATGTCCTATCCTTCAGCAACTCCATTACTCCCGCTACTTCCAGTACGGGTGATTACCACCAGTATCCACTGGACACTTCTCACTACTATAACTTAGTGTTGAGCACCCCTCCTAGAGAATGGTTCGGATAATCTTTCGAGTAAAAGATTCATCCCCGCAATGGTTAGACTCAGATGAGAGTTGCGCAACAGGGTAAAACCCCTCACTCAACTAACTGTATTCCACCATAGTCTGCTTACCATCACTGTCGCTGACTGAAAATTTCTGTTTTCCCTTATCTGCCTTTTGGATGAACCGAGACCACCCTGGTCCCTACTGTTCTATCAATATCTGGATTACCGGCTCCCACCGGTCTCTAGCCCTAACACAAACTGCTAGTCATTCCCAACAACTTTCGAGGAAACTTAGGCTACCTAATACTACGCCCTCTACTCTACCACTCTGGCGCTACAAGTCCTGGGATCCTCGATCCCCCTAACTCGACCTTAAGGTCCTTACCAGGTCCCACCTGTGCTACTAAAACTCACGGGCCTCACCCACGGGTCTCACCCGACTACACTACTGAGCAACCCTACTCTCAGGTCTCACCTATATTGCTACTCTCATACGGTCCTCGCCCATGGGTCTCACCCAACTACATCCTAGAGCGACCTCTCCCAAGGTCTCACCTCTCTAGGGCTATGCAGGCAAGATCCATACAATTCTCATCCACTACCCATTCCTGATTCCTACCTGGATCACTAGGAGGTAAGGGCTTTGCCCTAACTCTGCTAACTAGGAGATACAGGCCTCCGCCCTCACTCCGCTAACTAAGCTGCAAGGGAATGCTATGGCTTACCCATAGTCTTACAACACCTTCCACACTCACTGAATGCTAGTGAATGTTACGGCTACTCCGTAGTCTTACAACACTTTCCACCTCTGACTGCTACTGAAGAAAGTTGCGGCTCTCACGCTGCTCTACCATGCTCTACATGTTGTCTCTACCACTGAATACTAACACGAAAGCATCCCATGCTAACCGTTCTCAAGATCCTCATTCCAACTCTTTCGAGTCCTGCAGGCGATCTTCCATCCTGAAATTCCAACCAGATACTAACCATCTTGATTACATGAACTAACTGTTGGGAAGTTTCTCAAACTCCCAACGCTGAACTCCTCAACCCATTTATCGTTGTGCTACTTCTTTTCCTTCTCATAGGTCGCGTACTCATTATGGATCTGCGTGCTCTTCCCCTGTACTCTCGGAGGGTTCTCCCCACTTTGATCCTGCTTATACCTCAATGCTCAATGCTTGAGAGAAATTCCCAATCTTCTTTACTATACCGCAGTCAATCTGATGAAGAACCAAGCTTACCATAGCTAGGGGTCTAACCGATCCATTACTCGATGACACCTTCCTGAATCTAGCGGGACACTACTGAGTCCCACATAAGCATGCTATAGTTACTGCATCCTAAGTAACCTACTTCCATAGGGCACAACCCCTAACTACCATTTTAGTACCCAAGGTATGCAAATGGCATATAACTAAATCACAAGCAAGCCACACAATTCTAAGATACTTATACCAATAATGATACAAAACCTTTACAATATAATCATGAATGAAGGAAACAGAAAACGGAAGTGGCATACCTTTAATGTTCGGCACTGCTCGCGTCTCCATGGTAGTCATCTGAAAAGCCCTGCCTCCTACCGCAGGCGCCTCTGCTTGGCCCTGACGGCCATCTGTGATCCTCAGAGTTGCAGGGGCAGGTGTTATCACCCGTCCTACCGAAAACAAGCTGGGGCACTGGGCCTTCTTTTGTCCCCACTGACTGCAGTGGAAACATATCAAGTCTGATCCCTGTGTGGTGGTAGCAGCACAATCCTTGCTAAGATGACCATTCCGGCCGCACATGAAGCAGCCCGAATCTCCACCACTACTAATCCTACATGCACCCTCGTGCATCCTGCCACACCTCCCACATCGTCCACGACTCTGGTAATACCTCGATCTCGAATCTAACCCCTTGGGCCTTTTGCCCGAACCTGTGGCTACCTGAACCTCATTCGGCCTCCTCTGCTGGATCTGCTCCAAATAAATCTCTCTCTCTCTCTCTCTCTCTCTAGCTCGAGAAATCATATCTTCCAGCTTCTTACAGCCAAACAAGCTCACGAACTCCCTGATGTCAGCCCTCAACATCTCGTGATATCGGGCCTTCTTCATCTCCTCGTCCACGACATACTGCGGAACAAGGAGGGCCCTCTCCCTGAACTTGGCGGTGATCTCCGCCACAGTCTCAGTAGTTTGCGTCAAATCTTAAAACTCCCGTGCCAACTGCTGCACCTCAATAATCGGTGAAAAATCAGCCCTAAACCTGCCCGAGAAATCACTCCATGTCATCGCGTCCAACGCGACATCATCACCAATGGCATGGCCAACCTCTTCCCACCAATCCATCGCTCTGTTCTTCAGAAGACAGGAGGTGAGTCTGACCTTGTCCCCTTCGGGACACCTGCTGGTACGGAATGCGTTGGCAACATCGTCCAACCACCTGCTGCTAGCGATGGGGTCCCTAGCCCCATTATAATCTGGCGCTCCGCAAGCTCTAAACTCTCGGAATGTCATAGTACACGCTCCCATCAAAGCCATTATCTCGGTACGAAAGGCTCCCAACATCTCATCCAAGATCTCCAGTATACCCTCCTTGACCATGCAAAAGATCACAGGAGTCTGATCTAGGATACTGCGCGTAACCTCCGCTGATATCAACTCCCTCATCCGCTCCTCGAGCTGCTCAGCCCCTGAACCAAAGCCTAATCCCTCTCCGGCACCTGATCCGCCCACTGGTCTCTCTCGCAATGTCACCGTGCTGAAAACATATCGCAATAACTATCAGAATACTCATCATTATTAAGGGATCATACGCACACACTACAAGTTTCCCGGTCTCATCTCAGCCTTTCTCGAATCGAGTACGGATCCTATGCTTTCAATCATACGGGCCCATACTACCTTTCACATCTATCCGTACTTTCCTCAAGAGCTGCTTCGACTACACTAGGTCCCTTTTTGTACTACTACTGCTCCCAGCACTATCTCATCCTAGGCTTACCCTAGGGAAACCTCTGACTAAACTCGAACCAGTCCTTAGCTGCTGAAGGCCTCCTTGTGATGCCAATTAGCCAACACCTGAATACCATCACATGTGACGAGGCTCAAATAATCCTTCAAGTAGAAGACTCGTCCCTGCAACGGTTAGAGTCACACAAGAGCTGCGCAATAGGTCCAAATCCAGCACTCTGAGATTATTCAACCCTGATCACATGTGATGTGACGTATTCACCTAATGGCTAAGTCCCATCACTCAGAATCCCAAAGTGCACAAAGCAAGCTGTGATATCCCCATTTTCACGGCCAGAAAAGACCGATTTGTTTATGCTTTGTTTTTATAAAATCATAGTAATCTTTTAAAGAAAACAGTTGTGGAATTTGTTCCCGAAACAAGATATGATAATAACTTATCAAAACATTTCTCAAAGAGAATGTATTTTTATTTAATAATAATACCTCAGGATGTCATGTTTCGATACAGACATATAAGCATAAACAGAACTTACATTCAATTACACTAATGATTTATATCTCCTTTAAATCTCTCTGTGAGATATGTCTTCGTATCGATACCTGTGATACAAAGAAAACTGAGTGGGTCAGGCTTGCGAGCCTGGTGAGCATATAGGGTTTTCATCCCACAATGTTATATCATATATTTATAAATATAGAACATTCAAACTTGTACAATTTCACCATATAAAGGCAACTCTTATCCCACCCCATCGATCCTCACAACGACACGATCTAAACTCTCGTATCTAAAATTTTCCTCTTTACCTGATCCCTACTCACGGATCTAAAACTATCCTCTTCACCGATCCATGCTCACGGATCTAAAACTAACCTTTTTCACCTGATCCATACTCACGGATCTAAAACTAACCTCCTGATCTGATCCATACTCCCAGATCAATAATTGTACCCAATCCATACTCCCGGAATAAGGACAATTAACTATACCCTAATCCTGATCTGATCCATACTCTCGGATCAATAACTGTGCCCTATCCATACTCCCGGACTAAGGACAATTAACTTAGTCTTAATCCATACTCCCGGACTAATAACAAGTTTTATCTCTTTACCTGATCCATACTCCTAGATCTAAAACTAACCTCTTGGTCTAATCCATACTCGTTGAATAACTAGATCAACAATAACAACATCGGGGCCTCTCATCTGTTTATCACACATCAACTATCTACCCATGTTCTACCCAACATATTAGTAGATAAAAATATATATTTTTATACATAGTTTGAAACCTGTATATCATTCTAATTCAATACCTATTCCACATAACAGATGAGGCACACCCACATAACACGTATTTCATAGAGAATAAATCAGATCTATGAGATAGAAGAAAGTGAATATACATTCACACACATAACAAAAAAATTATACACATAACACGTATTTCATATAAAATACTTCGTAATTATGCGTTAGAAGAAAGTAACCACACACTCACTTGATTAGAAGATGATCGGACAGCACTACGACTTGTAGAAGTAGTATTCTTCGGTATATCTGGAAGATCTTCACAAAAACCAGGCTCCTCGCGGGTAGAGCTTCGGCTCGGGAATCACACTTATCGGGATCTTCGGGGCCTCGGGACTTGCTTCGGGGCTCGGGAATGATACCGGGGCTTCGGGATATTTCTTGCACGAAAAACGATGCAAAAACGCAAGAAAAGGAGAACACATGAGCAAAGAAGTCGGTTGCCCTCGACACCCTTTTATAGGGGGCTGGAAGCTCATTTACGCTGGTCGTAAATCTACATTACGCTGGGCGTAATGTGGATAAGCCCGGTGACTCCCCCCCCCCCCCCCCCTTTGGATCATATCCGAATTTTTATTTAATTTAAATACTTTAATTATTTAATAAATTTCAAAAATTCATATCTTCCTTATACGAGCTCCGTTTTCGACGTTCTTTATATCTCCGCGTAGGTGAGACCATGATCTAGAACTTTTGTTTAGACTCCGTCGGCTAATTTTGAATTTATTTTTATTATTTATTTTTAGTAGGCCGGGACAAGAAAATTTTGTTATAAATTCATAACTTCTTCATCCGACATCCGTTTTCGCCTATCTTTTTATCGTTTTACTACAATTAATGAGATATTCGATTCTAATTTAGATTGTTTCGGCTAAAAACCGCTCGATCTCAAATCGAGTATTCGGGCTGCATCCCGCTAAGTCGAAACTTAGAAGAATCATAACGAAATAGGACTTGCATAATGATTCACACGTTATTTATTCATCCTAGGTAATAACCGTAACTTCTATGTTTCCTCGAAAGAGTATTTAACTCTATGGCTTTCTTGATCGCAGAAGATGTCCAATCTTGCATCTGCTTATCGTACTATGTTGTACTTTCAATCGTAACCTTCAAGTTACCAAATAAGTCCTTATTGTGGACTCCTTCTTCTTCTCATGATAATTACTTTCATGTATCTATTGTAACAACCCGATGGGTCGTGCTCTATTGATCTCTTATCGCACGATGCGACGCTTAGACTCAGTCTTTAATGAAGTTAAAATCCAGGATGGAGTATACCTTCCTTCATATTCTAATGTGATATAATCACATTTCAACATGTAGCATTTCTACCTGCAAACTTCTTTTAACAACGAGCGCGACACTATCAATCGCATTAACTTCAACCTTCTGAATTAAGTCAGATGTTACATCTAACTTGGTCCTTTAGACCACGTAACTTACTCCTCATAGTCGAACTCAAATTTAAATATGACCACTAGGGTCGGAACAAGAACCATATTACTAGTCATTACCGAAACAATGGTAATGACATACCAGAATAAAGTGGAATCAATTACTAGCTTCTTGGTAAACTTGTGACTTTCCCTGATCCAAGTGCGAGTCCTGTGCTTCCGGTAATATATGCATCTACTACCTTTCACACCTACTCATACTCGTCCCAAGTATTGTCCCGCAGTCGACCAAGTCACCATACAAGAAAATCAGACAATCATTCAACACATCAGTTAGCAAAACTAGGGTTTATATTAATTCCTTGAAACGATTACACAAAAGTTCAAGTTCACCCTATACTACGCCTCTAGTAGGCTACACTTCCTCATACAGACTTTATATATTGACATGAAGTCTTCATCCTTGAATCCTCGCATTGTTTTCTGCTTCGTCGAGGATCATGTGGAATGCTCTTGGCTTTGGTGGTGCATTTGGCTTTATAGCCTCTTCTCTTCTTGGGCAGTTTTGCTTGAAGTGTCCTTCTTCACCACACTTAAAGCAGGCTTCTCTTTTGTTTGAGCATTTTCTGGCGTAATGACCAGTCTTCCCGCATTTGAAGCAGGTCATTTCTTTAGAGCATTCCCCAATGTGCTTCCTTTTGCACTTGTCACAGCATTGTGCTCCTTCTTCGAGCTTCTTCGAATCAAACTTCAAAAATTTTCTTTTCTCATTAGAACCTTGAGTTCCTTCTAACTTTCTCTTCTCGCCAACTTCAACCTTACTGTCAGTCCTCCCCTTGATCATATTCTCAACAGACTTGGCAGCCCAAATAACTGCCTCTAGAGTAGGTGCCTGACGCACTGGCACCGCATACTCCCAAGGGAGTCCCTTTGCGTACCGGTTGACTTTTGTCAGTTCGTCTGGGACGATGCGCAAAGCAAACTCCATCTTTTCTGTGAAGGCATTCGTGTATTCATCCACTGACATGTTGCCTTTCTTCAATATCAGAACTTTTGTTCTCCAACTCTAGCAGGTTTTGGGCCGAGCAGAACTTGCACTTGAATTGCACCAAGAACTCTACCCAAGACAGTTGCAGTGGCTCGTTAGGGCTTAGGATCTTCCCTAGAGTGTTCCACCATCGAACGGCTCCACCTCGGAACTGACGCATTGCATAGATAGTCTGCAACCTACCTCTGCAGCCACAAGTCATGAAGGCGAGCTCCATTTCCGATATCCAATCCATAACTCCGATCGGATCTTCCTTTCCAGTGAAGGTCGATGGTTTGCAAGTCAGAAAATCCTTATACTTGCATCCCATTCCATCATTCCTTCCATTATGGTTGTTTTGCCTAACTATCGGTGGGTTGGCTTGACCAACAGATCCACTAAAGTTTCCACCTTCCGAGTGCCCTTCATTCACTTTAGGCTCTTCCACTTAAATTAACAGTTCTTCACGATTCGGTTGAAGCAGATGTCTCGTTTCATCCATCTGACGATCCAATATCGTCTGAATCATCAATTGTACACCGGCCATTGTTATCGGCTCAGGTGTTGCTGCTATGACAAGTATTTGCTCAATCACTGGTGGTTGATTCCTATTTTCATCAGCATTTCCATCTCCACTTCTTGTTCTCACCATTTTAATCTATACACCGAATAAGGTGAAATTAGATCCTTATTCACGATAGATATTCAAATCATCCTTATAACTCCGAAACGTTTACATGCTAGTTCTAATATCGTAGACATACGCTTAGAATCCTAAACACATAAGGTTTCCAGATCCGGTCGACAACAAACCATAGATCCGAACAAATAATAGCTCCAATATAGCTATCACACAAAACATTTAGCACATAAAAGCATTTTAGGCATCATTCCTAAAATAAACTAGTGCTTGTGTCAATTTAGGTGTACTACCTAACATATTTTAGACACACTGCTCACAATCATTACTTAGCATTCTAAGTTTAAGTCTAGAAATTTCCTACAAATTCCTAATTCGCTTAAACTAATGCTCTGATACCAACTGTGACATCCCCATTTTCACGGCCAGAAAAGACCGATTTGTTTATGCTTTGTTTTTATAAAATCAGAGTAATCTTTTAAAGAAAACGGTTGTGGAATTTGTTCCCTAAACAAGATATGATAATAACTTATCAAAACATTTCTCAAAGAGAATGTATTTTCATTTAATAATAAAACCTCGGGATGTCATGTTCCGATACAGACATATAAGCATAAACAGAACTTACATTCAATTACACTAATGATTTATATCTCCTTTAAATCTCTCTGTGAAATATGTCTTCGTATCGATACCTGTGATACAAAGAAAACTGAGTGGATCAGGTTTGGGAGCCTGGTGAGCATATAGGGTTTTCATCCCACAATGTTATATCATATATTTATAAATATAGAACATTCAAACTTGTATAATTTCACCATATAAAGGCAACTCTTATCCCACCCCATCGATCCTCACAACGACACGATCTAAACTCTCGTATCTAAAATGTTCCTCTTTACCTGATCCCTACTCACGGATCTAAAACTATCCTCTTCACCGATCCATACTCACGTATCTAAAACTAACCCTTTTCACCTGATCCATACTCACAGATCTAAAACTACCTGATCCGTACTCACGGATCTAAAACTAACCTCCTGGTCTGATCCATACTCCCGGATCAATAATTGTACCCAATCCATACTCCCGGAATAAGGACAATTAACTATACCCTAATATTGATCTGATCCATACTCCCGGATCAATAACTGTGCCCAATCCATACTCCCGGACTAGGGACAATTAACTTAGTCTTAATCCATACTCCCGGACTAATAACAAGTCTTATCTCTTTACCTGATCCATACTCCCGAATCTAAAACTAACCTCTTGGTCTAATCCATACTCGTTGAATAACTAGATCAACAACAACAACATCGGGGCCTCTCATCTGTTTATCACACATCAACTATCTACCCATGTTCTACCCAACATATTAGTAGATAAAAATATATTTTTTATACATAGTTTGAAACCTGTATAGCATTCTAATTCAATACCTATTCCACATAACAGATGAGGCACACCCACATAACACGTATTTCATAGAGAATAAATCAGATCTGTGAGATAGAAGAAAGTGAATATACATTCACACACATAACAACAAAATTATACACATAACACGTATTTCATATAAAATACTTCATAATTATGCATTAGAAGAATGTAACCACACACTCACTTGATTAGAAGATGATCGGACAGCACTATGACTTTTAGAAGTAGTATTCTTCGGTATATCTGGAAGATCTTCACAAAAACCGGGCTCCTCGCGGGCAGAGCTTCGGCTCGGGAATCGCACTTATCGGGATCTTCGGGGCCTCGGGACTTGCTTTGGGGCTCGGGAATGATACCGGGGCTTCGGGATATTTCTTGCACGAAAAACGATGCAAAAACGCGAGAAAAAGAGAAGAAATGAGCAAAGAAGTCGGTTGCCCTCGACACCCTTTTATAGGGGGCTGGAAGCTCATTTACGCTCGGCGTAAATCTACATTACGCTGGGCGTAATGTGGAGAAGCCCGATGACTCCCCCCCCCCCCCCCTTTGGATAATATCCGAATTTTTATTTAATTTAAATACTTTAATTATTTAATAAACTTCAAAAATTCATATACGAGCTCCGTTTTCGACGTTCTTTATATCCCCGCGTAGGTGAGACCACGATCTACAACTTTCGTTTAGACTCCGTCAGCTAGTTTTGAATTTATTTTTATTATTTATTTTTAGTAGGCTGGGACAAGAAAATTTCGTTATAAATTCATAACTTCTTCATCCGACATCCGTTTTCGCCTATCTTTTTATCGTTTTACTACAATTAATGAGATATTCGATTCTCATTTCGATTGTTTTGGCTAAAAACCGCTCGATCTCAAATCGAGTATTCGGGCTGCATACCGCTGAGTCGAAACTTAGAAAAATCATAACTTCCTCATACGAAGTCAGATTTGGACGTTCTTTTTATGCACGCTCATGGTTTAATGAACTCTATGACTTTTGTTTAGATTGCTAAGGCTAAATATGACTCTAACGTAAATTCACTTTTTACATCATTCTGCGTCGTGTTGGTTCTGTCGCGAAACTTCGATAGGTCATAACTTCTTCGTTATAACTCGGTTTTCGGCGTTCTTTATATGCACTGAAACCTTGTAACATATACTATAACTTAGTTAAGATTATTCATTCTAAATAATCTTTCATCAAAAATTCATTTTTGACGCCTATCGTCTCTAAATTGACTAGCCCGGATCTACGGGCGTTACACAAGCAACATTCAGACAAGGGAAAAATCTAACCATAACATACTCAACAATCAGAACCTCATATCAAGAATCTGCACTAGCATGCGACATAAGCTCATAAACTCAGGCATAACATAAACAGGCTATCCTACTACTGTCTAATCAGCACTCACGCGATGCTCTCTCGCATGATATATCTACGATCGTTGGCAGCCAAGCCTGATCTGTTCCACGCGATACTCTCCCGTGTGACATCTCCATGATTGCTAACTGCCAATCCCAAAACATTTCTCCTAAGACACGCAACATAAGTCGTGCATCTTCGCGCCCCATAATTCGCGCATCACAAGCCTATTCTACACCTAACACTACATTCTCAGTGTTTCTTCTCTCACAGCCATCATGGTTCTATTATGCTCAAACGATCGATGAAGCGTTCTCCATATAGTTACCTTTCAGCAAGAAGATTATCATGACAACATCCCTATTATGTATAACCCCTCAGCATCTCTGTTGCCTAGCCCTCAATGATGCTTTGTTACGCATGCCCTATCTATAGCCTTGATCCTTATACCTCAACATCTCGGTTACCTGGATCTCAGAAACGATCTCGCTTCGTAGCCCCTACCTGTAGCCTTGTCGCGCATCCCTCAACATCTCGGTTGTCTGGCTCTCGACAACAGTCTTGCTACGCAACCTCAACCTATAGCCTCATTTCCTATCCCACAACAATTCTATTGTCTGGCTATCAGCAATAGCCTCACTGCATGATCCTTGCTACCAACCTAATCGCCCATCTCCTGGAACCTCTACATGGTCAACAACCTTATGGCTCATCGGTTTGACAATATCCATCTCGGATAAGGGTCTTGCTACCTTTTATTATGCCAACCCCTTCGTCTTGTATTGATACAACAACCTTGCATTATTCATCATACTCTGATCTGGATACCAACGCTACCCACATCAGATTAGGGGGAATCCAGTTAGGTATAGTGTACTTTGGAGACACCTTCAGGACGATTGTTAATGCTCGTGCGCGGAAGACTATGTAGACAGTTATTGGCGATATTCCATCTGCGCTAAATAACAATCTTAGAGATTGTATCGCTACCCCAGCCCGGCATTTTGTCAACATCAGTATCGTGCAACACTCTTTAGCAGCCTCAGTCCACATGATCATAGCAACAGTTACGTTGCATCGTATTGATCGGATCGCACTCCTCTCAATGAAGGAGTATCAAGTTAGTTTAGTTGCATAAGCAATGCTTGGCTCATCGCACCATGACACGGCTCTCGTGGGCAAGGTTTGGTCGTTTCTCTTTCTTACTTAATGTATTGGTGCTTTATCTAGTCCGATCCGATTGTCAGCAACCCAATCGCATCAGACTAAGGGGACTTGACGATGCACGATTTATATGACTAAGTCCACTTCGATGTCATTGGCCGTGTACCAATAACACCAGACTGGGGGGGGGGGGGACTTGATGATATATGGTCCATTAGCATGGCCTAGACTACTCTACCGCGCCAGCCTGGCCTGGCGCGCTCCTACCAGCCCTGCCTGACGTTCCCTTGCCAGCCTTGCTGGGGACTCTCCCGCCGGCCCGACCTGGCGCTCCCTTGACAGTCCTGTTGGGGACTCTCCCGTTAGACCGACATAACGCTCCCTTGCCAGTCCTGCTGGGGACTTTCCTTCTATCTCGGCCTGACGCTCCCTTTCCTAGTGCGCACCCGCAAGCCCCGCCCGGTGCCTCCGGGCGGCCTTGCCCAGCTCCTTGTTAGTTGGGCCTGAATTGGGCTAGCCCAAGGCCCGACCTAATTCCCCTTAACCTAGTTATCCCCTATAAATAGAATAGTGCTTCCTCCATGAAGGAGGACTCTGACCTTTTCTGGGGATTTTTCCCTATGACCTTTCCCCTAGGACTTTTCCCCCATGGTTCAGCCACCACACCATACTCCGGTCGGGTGGCTTAGCGGCCACCTGCCGCCGTCAGCCACCATACACCACCACTAGCACCAAGATGGTTCTCTCCAGCTATGGAGAACCATCTCAGATCGTCTAGCTGATCTAACTTAATCGTCGGAGTCCGCTCCTGGGGCACAGTCCTTGGGACGACTCTAACACATCTCTCTGATTGTGATGTCTAGATCTCCACCATAGCAGAAGACCAGAAGAATCATTAGAGGTTGATGTTGCATCAGTGGCCTTGGGGCAGATTCGTGTTCTCCATGTCTCATCTTCATCTCAATACCTTGCTATCTTTACCAAGGGGTTACCATCTACTCTGTTTCTAGACTTCCGTTCGAGTCTAAACGTTCGTCTTGACCTCTCATTCGGATTGCGGGTGGTTGTTAGACGTATATGTATACAAACTATATATATATATATATATATATATATATATATATATATATATATATATATATATATATATATATATATATATATATATATATATATATATATATATATATATATAGTTTGTATTCTATTTGTTAGTTTGGTTAGAAAGCCTACTATTGTAATTAGTCCATTGTACTCTTTTGTAGCCACTTTGTATATGATGATATTTAATATATCGTGAGAGTCATAGTGCCAATTCATCAGAAGTAAGGTTTTGTTTTCAATAAATATTAATATTTATAAAACTCTCTTTTGTAAGTTTTTGTTTACAATAAATATTTATTTTTGCAAAATTCTCCCAGGAAGGTGGGAAACCCACTTAATTCTCTAGTCGTTGGGCTTTAGTTATCGTTGGCCTTTTACCCGATCCACCATGGTTCAATTTGTTTTTGCTCCTACTTCAAAGGTTTTGTTTTTTACAATTTTTCTGTACGTATAGAAATTCCAATCAGTTTCTGTACATTTTTATTTTAAATTGGTTTTGGTGCTCACCTCTAATTAACACCCGTTCAAATTTCTTTGTAGTTAATATAGTTACTTTTCTTTTTTAATTTACATGTAAATTATTGATGGTCTTATTTTATTTTTGTACATGAACTACAATGTATTTGGACCGGGTCACAGCTAAGAAAACCCGACATATAGCAAGTATTTAGAATTTCCAAATGGTAAAACAATTTTTTTTTTACTTGCATGTATATACAACATATACCCTTTCAATTTATCACTAGCATCTATTATTGAAATTACAATCGTAAAAGCAAATAGGGAACTTTGTTATGCTGGACTCATGGCCACACCGGAAATCACAAGGCTATATAAATACAATATGTAACATGAATACAGAAGATGTCTACGTGATCTGTTGGATAAAACTATACATAGTGTAAAGCCTTAACTCTTGTAGTGCATCCCAAAATATGAAATAACAGGGCAAATGCATGTTAAAAGACTTCCATTTATCATTTCTACAAAGATAACTTTTTTGGGGAATTTTATTACCAAAGTTAAAGCTTTAATATGATGATCTCTATGTACAAGTAATGTGGTATGTACTTCTGATCAACACTGTATTTATTCACCAAAGTTACTTGATATATGATGTCGTTAGCTTTTTATATAATTCAAGCACACATAAACATTCATATACATATACATATTTTGACAACTAAAAACAAAAGACACAAGCTATAAAATTTAAGGATTATCAAACAAATGTTTTCCAAAGGTACCCTACTACCCTAGATCGATGTAGCATCAACCTTAGAATAAAATCTAAAAACGAGTATTTGGTATAACAAGCAAAGGATACTTCCTATGGACTGTAAGCCCACTAGACTCACTCATGTCCAATTCTTCCACTTTCCCTTCATTTGGCACTTTGAAGTCAAACTTGTACACTAAATTTGCTAAAGCAAGCTTGTTAATAGCCATAGCAAAATGAATACCAGGGCACTTTCTTCTCCCTCCACCAAAGGGAAGAAGCTCAAAGTCAAGACCTTTGTAGTCAATGCTACTATTCAAGAATCTTTCTGGCATAAACTCTTCTGGTTCTTCCCATATATTAGGATCTCTTGATATCGCCCATGCATTAATCATCACCCGAGTTCCAGCTGCGATGTCGTAGTCCATAAGTTTGACATCTTGTGTTGATTCTCGAGGAACAAGTAGTGGAAGTGGAGTATGCAACCGCATGCTCTCTTTTAGTACAGCTTCTAAGTATGGGTGTTGTGTGTTCTCTAGATCTTCCTCTATGATTCTAGGTTTTTGTTGGGCTATTTCTTTTAGTTCTTGTAAGAGTCTTTTCATTGCTCTTGGATGTCTTATTAGCTCAGAGATTGCCCACTCAAGAGTTGTGAATGTAGTATCCGTCCCAGCTACAAACATTTCCTTCAAACATAGAAAGTTTAAAAACTAGCCACTTCTCCAAGATTTATATAGGGATCGATAATCACAAAACTGACCATATGATTGCGAGAAAATATAGGAAAATGACACAATTTTGTTTAGTTAGCCAAATGGCCATCATGCCCGAAAATGTATATTTCAGGATAAATCTGTTTTGTTTCAAAATAACTTGATGTCATACCAAAAAAAAAAAATTCAGATTTTGGGCTAAACAAAGTAAAAAAAGAAACTGTTCCAAAATTTAAAAAAACATATCCCAAATCTAAAATTTCAAAAAACGTATCATTTTTGGAATTTTGGTTATTTAGTAAACAGATAGAAGTTGGGTCTACTAGACTAATATTAAAAGTTTAGGACATTTGCTTACCAAGATTAAAGCTTTAATGGTATCTCTATGAACAAGAAAGTCGGTGGTTTGTTCTCTTTGAATTTCTAGTAAGATGTCAACCACATCTTGCCTTCCACCACCACCAACCATTCTTAAATTTCTATTTGAATGTTCTTCGATTACACCCTCCAGAAACACATCAAATTCTTTCGCAAGTTTATCCGCTCTTGCTTCCAAACCAATTAAACGATCCACAACCGAAAGATATGGAATATAGCTTCCAACGCTAAACACACCCAACATCTCCATTAACCTCGTTGTCAAGTCTGTAAACTTCTTGTCATATTTCCGTCCCAAAGCTATCCGACAGATGATATCACTCGTAAGTGAAACGATAATCTGGCTTAAGTCGATCATAGAATCACTGTTGTTTCCAATCATATTGATCATAAGAGCTATCTCGTCTTCTCTGACATGTTGGAACAAGTCAACTCTTTTTGCACTTAGGAGGTGGAGGACATGAAGACTTTTTGCTTGCCTCCAATATTCTCCATAACCTGCAAATCCTACGTTTTTAGCATTGTAAGTCAATCTATTGAGAATACCCATATCGGGTCTGTTTGAGAATATTAGATCATGGGTTTTCATGATTTCTTGAACTGCTTCAGCGGAGGAAGCTAGAACCACAGGCACGCTGCCTAAATGAATCAACACTAGCGGACCATGTTTCTGGGCTAATGTCCTCAGAGAACGGTGAGGGGCTGAGCCTAGTTGGTGTAGGTTTCCGATGATCGGAAACTTCCGTATAGATGGTGGTAAGTTTTTGGTAGCATTCGAATGCGATGAAATCCATTTGATATGGATAAAAATCATCAAAAGGAAAAATGGTGTTAAGAAGATGATCAAAATCTCTAAAGAGGGAAACATGGCTGCAAATCTGCAATCTACTTTGCTAAAGAACTTTGAATAATGACTCAACAATCAACATGCTTATAAATTCAAAGTCAACGTTTAGACTTTGTACAAAGTAGACCTGAAATACGTCAATATCAAGCGGCATCGAGATAAACATGGGTATATAACAAATATATCAATTAAAAAAGCGAACATGTATATATAATTTAACATAATACAAAAGCTTAGGATTAATATTTTTAGTGTATAGAAAAATTGAATCATATTTTGTACCATTTTTTTTGGGATTTTTTTATACGTGTCTTAAGACAATATAATAAAAATTAATTAAAGTGTTGATTATGAGAAATATTATTATAATTAAATATCATAAATATTAATTATATATAATATTATTTATAGTTAATGTATTTTACATTTAACTATGATAATATTAAACATAGTTAATCTTAATCATATTTAATTTTGATAATATTTTTTATAATTAATATTTTAATTAATGTATTTTATATGTGTCCTTAAGGCATATATTAGAAAATCCAATTTTCTTTTCCAAATTTGAAGTTAGACCTTTGTGATTATGAAGTACTAGTAGATAATAAATAAATGAAATGAATATAATAATGTATTCAAAGTATTGTAATAGATTATTACACTTCATAGTCAAGTTTGACTTATTGAAACATATTTATCATACAATAAAACCCAAGTGTGCTTATCTACATTGTTCGGTTTTGAGCCAAGCTAAACCGCCTTTTGTTTGACTGGCTGGTTTCAAGCTGACTCCGATTCTTACTGTTCATCGGCTAAATAATTTGTCAAGTTGGTGACCGACTTCTTCTCAATTGACCGACTTCTCATTCTCTCACATGTTCCACGTGCTTCCCACCGCTTCTTACCGCCTTTACATCGATTTCACCCTCCTATTCATCTATATCTTCTTCATTTGTTCCATATTTTCTCCGATTACCATCAAACCTTGCTTTCTCGATTTTTCATCTTCGCCGATTTAGACTTTGGTGACACCGCCTTCGCCACAGCCTCTATGGAAGGAGCAGGAAAACGTAGTTGGGACTGCGACAAGTGAAGCGGTCCAATAGAGACGGTCGGAGAGTGCATCAACAATGTTTGTAGCCGGTTGCTGTCGGACTGCAACGAGTTCACCAATATCACCCAACCATTGTCCTCATCAACATTCACCATGATACATAGCAGTGCACCAACGCAACCTCTACTTCGGTGCAACAACACACCAACTACACAAGTAATTTTTGGTTTTGCAAATTAGAGCCTTAGTTCTTTTTTTTTCGGTCGATTTGTTTCTCCAAATCAACGCGATATCATCTTCAAATCAGTGCAGGTCGATGTGATGTATAATTATCATACATATTAGTGTAATTTTTTTTAAGTATTGATTTGTAGCAGATGGTGTGTTCTTCGCTGAGCTGAGCGAGGGCCCTACCAAGGAACTCGCGAAAGACGATTACTTCGATAAGATCCTATCGTTGGAACAGGGCTTATGGGTGCCCCGACTTGTGGAGATGTGATGAAGCTTTAGATTAAGGTTGATGAAGATACTAGGATGAGAAGTTTGACAACACATTACTCTCTAATGGATTTAGAATAAATGAATGTGATAAATTTGTTTATGTTAAACAATACAAGAATGTGTGTGTCATCATGTGCTTGTATGTGGATGATATGCTTATAATGGGTACTAATTTGGACGTGATCAATTAAACCAAGAAAATGCTACACTCCTCCTTTTCCATGAAGGACTTGGGAGTATTAGATGTGATCCTTGGTGTAAGAGTTTAAAAAAGACCAGGTGGTTATACTCTTACTCAGTCCCATTATATTGAAAGTGTACTCAAGAAGTTTAGACACTATGATGATAAGCAGGTTGTCACCCCATTTGATGCTTCTAGTCATCTAAAGAAGAATAAAGGTGACAGTGTAGCTCAGTTAGAATATACTCAAGATCTTGGTAGCTTAATGTATATTATGAATTATACAAGACCGACTTAGCATATAGTGTAAGTAGATTGAGCCGTTACTCCCAAAATCTTGGTAAAGATCATTGGTATGCATTAGTGAGAGTGCTTAGATATTTAAAGCATAAAATGAATTATGGATTGTACTACATGAGATATCATCTTGTTCTGTAACATCCCGAGATAGGTACATCTCATTAACCCTTGTTTTATTGTAATTGTCAAGTTTGGCCCTTTATTTGAGAAAAGGTGGTAGTTGAGTATGCGGGGTGTACGCCTGTGTACGCTTAGCGTACTCATGTGTATGATTTGCATGCGGAGGCCACTTAGTATGTTGGGCGTACCAGAGTGTATGCTGGGGGTACTAGGCTCAGAGTGAAATACCTAATTGAGGGGTATGTCGCTATTTAAGGAACATGATGGCCTTATTTCTGGCCACCATTTTCGGCCCTCAACCCTCTCAAAACCCTAATTTCCGTCCCTTGAGCTTGAGTGACCATTTGTGAGCTTCTAAGTGTTCTTGTGGGCTTCTATAAGTGAAGAAGGAGCATTAAAGAGAATAAAGTTTAAGTCTAGGCTTTGGATCTGAGCTTTTGTATGGTTGAAGCATCATTTGAAGGTATAAAGTTTAGAACTTTCTAATCCTTTTTTATTTGTGCATATTATAGTCTATTTTAGGGTTTTTGGTCCCAAATCTTGAAGCTTTATGAGTTGTTGAACTCCAAAGCCTAATATTCATCCCTTTAAGTGTTTCTAGTGGAGAGGATTCATAAAAATGAGGTCATGGACGTTAAAACCACCCCATGCATGAGATATGAGCATTTTTTGGAGCAAAAAGTGAGAGTTTTTGTGTTTGTGACTTGCTCAGCCATGAAAAGGCTTAAAATCACGAACTATATTGAGTATGAGCCTTTAGGGAGTCTAGATCTGAGAGTATAGCTATGGTATTAACGGATTAAGACCAAGGGAGTGGGGAAAGAAAGTATAGGACGTACGCTACTCCCAATACGTGCGACATATCGTCAAAGATCCCCATGCATGCCTGGCGAGGTAGTATGCCCAGTGTAAAGGGGTTGTACGCCCAGCGTACGTGTTGCAGTTGACTTTTGTTACCTTTTAGGGATTGGTCAAATTGTGGACTATAGAGGCCATGGATGGGTAAAATGGTCTTTTATCATTCTGTGAGTTTTTAGAGGGTTTAGCCTAGCTTTTTTGAGGGTCATTTATTAATTAGAGATAATTATCGTATGTGTTAGGCGGAGGATAGACAGGTGATTCATGTACGAGGTTTATTTGCTTGCTTACTGTAACAACCAAAATTTCAACAAAATTTAAACTTTTCAAAAACATGCCAATTTATTAAGTTATTACAAAAAGGTTTTCAATACATTTATTATCAGAGCATTCCCAGGTCCATAACATAAAACATAAACGCGAGGAGCGGTACGATCATGCCTTCACCTTGCCACGGTCTCTTGAAGAACTTGAAAAACATTAAACCACAACTGTAAGCCCGAAAGCTTAGTGAGATACCCCCAAAATACCAACCACATATACCATACACATAACATGCTATATCATAACGAATCGCAGAACAGCCATGCATATCGGGTCTGCTGTGGGACTGGTCCGTCATGTCGGGCCGTCAGTCCACCTGGTCCACCCTCCGAGTCTAGTCATGTCCCTCGAGTCTGCAGTGTGGTTGGTCCGCCCGCGTCGGGCCTTCAACCCACCTGGTTCACTCTCTGAGTCTACAGTATGACTGGTCCGCCCGCATTAGGCCTTCAGTCAGCCTGGTCCACTCTCCGAGCCTCGGCACGTCTGGTCCGCCCTCGTGGGGCCTACAGCTTATCCGGACCGCCCACTGGGCCTTCAGAACAACCGGTCCGCCCTGGGTATCTTGTCCTATAGCACAAAGCAGGACCCGCCTCAACCCAACTCCAATCCAAACAACCATGTGCACATAACATACAATCATATAACAGTTCATAGTCCACAAACCGATCGGACAGATCACATAACATATCATTACCCTAACCGGGATACCGACCTAACCGGTCACTAGCATAGCATCACTCCACATATCGGGAAATCGACCTTAACCAGGTCTCTAGCATATACCATCCTAGCTACCAGGATGCAGACATATCAAAGCAATAACATAACAACCATATATGAATCTCAATCCAATAAAGGGCCGACCTTGGTGCCTTAGACCCTGTCGATATAGTGAGGATAACTCACCTCGCAACTGCTGACTGAAAGGATAAGATCACGCTGCTGCAACCTCCGACCCGAACTCCAACACTGTCAATACCCAAAAGACTGAATCCAATAAATACCAATAATTACCAAAATACCCCTGGAAGTCAACTGGTCAACCCTTGGTCAAATTCAAAGTCTACCCCTGACTGACTCTACTCGCCGAGTCAACCCGATGACTCGCCGAGTCCCCATACACAGAACCTCCTTCAATTCGCGACTTAACTCGCCGAGTCATCCCTTAACTCACCGAGTCACAGCCTTCCCAAAAGAAACTTGGTCCCTACGACCAGACTCACCGAGTCTACGACTATCTTCAACCTACTCGCCGAGTTGTTCTTCCAACTCGCCGAGTTCCAGGCCATCTTCATCCAACTCGCCGAGTTGTTCTTCCAACTCGCCAAGTTCCAGTCTTTCTTCAAGCAAATCGTCGAGTACCACCTGGTCTGAATCCATACAGAGGCTTTCCAAGCCATGCAGATGATCTAAACTGTAGATCTACCCCTCCTAAGGCCATCCATCACGTAAAGTGGAAATCTTTACGTGAATCCAAGAAGATCTAGGCATTTTCACTCTAGGGTTTGGGTTTGGGACAAGATAGCTCCATCAATATCTCAACAACAGGGACCTTTATGCATTCAAACCCCTTCTCCATTCCATATCTGAGGTAGCAACCTCAGATCTAACCTCTAAACTCCAATACATCAAAAGATATGATCTCTAACACCTCCAACAATGATGAATCTAAATAATAGCAGCTCAAACAATGAAATAATACCTCAAAAGGAAGCTCCAAGAGAAGATTTAATCTGAATCCTTGCAAAGCCCTTTGGTCCAAGTCTCTTCTCCTTCAAGATTTCTTCAACAAGCACTTCCCCAAGCTCCAAGTGCACTCCAATCCTCCACAATCACGTATCTAGGGTTTCTGGACTTCAAGGGAGATCAAGGAGGCTGGGGAGAGGGTATAATGTCCTTTAAATAGGGCTCATCCTCCGGATTTAGGGTTTTCTCCACTCAGCGCCTACTCGCCGAGTCCAGCTCTAGACTCGCCGAGTTGGCCACTTAACACGCGAGCTGAGTCGCGACTCTACTCGCCGAGTCCACCCATGGATTCGCCGAGTTGCCCTTCAAATTTACACTTTTAGCCCTTCAACTCTACTCTTGATATTCCGGGATGTTACACTTACAAGGTGAGTCTTCTCACTATACTTACCATGGGTGGTAACTTTGTGTGATCGGAGGGTCTTGTATGTTTATATTGAGTATTGTGATATCTTGCATTATGTCTTTGTGATTTATGATGTGTATTGTTATGTGTCTAACTGAGTTAGGACCGGAGGGTCCACCCTAGTTGTGGGACCGGAGGGTTCCACTGAGACAAATTGACTGGAGGGTCTTATTCGAGATATAGTCATGAGAGGCTAATGAGATATGTATTGGATAAGGTGTCTAAGTCCATAACTATTTCTGGTATGAACTTGAATCGGTTTGGTATAGTCCATTTGGGTTGCATGGCATCATGCATTTGGATAGACTAAAATAAGAAAAATAACACTTATGGTTTATTAATATATTGTAAGTTCTAATATATTAATAATATTATTTAATTAGTATTGATCAAGAATTAATTTAGAATTAATTAAGTGATCAAAAGGTGGCTAATTAAATATATGGGTTGATTGTGTAAATCACTCATACTTGTATAGTGGGCTTAATGCTCCATGTATTATCAAATTGGGCTAAGGCTCATAGGATACTCCATGGTGTTTATAGGACCCATGGGTCATGGAAATGAAAGATCATGACAATTAGGGTTTACATGATGTAACCCTAATTGTAACACACTATATAAGGTTGCTTATGCTCACTAAAATCGGAGACTAGAAACTATAGAGAGGGCTAGCCGATTTTAGAAGTGTGACATTGTTGTCAAAGTTTATTCCAAGTGCATTTAGTGTTGTGTGAGACATTTGAGGCATCAAACTTGGGGTGATAGGCTCACAAGGTTTTCAAGGAATCCAAATCACTACAAGGTATGTATTTCTAGCTATCTTTTGTGTTTAAAGTTCCCCATGTAAGCTAGATAGGATTAAGAACCTTTGAAATCAAATTTTGCATGTATTTTAGACAAACATAGATCCAAGGTTTCTAGGGTTGCATGTACACCTTAGGAGTGTTAGAATGCTCAAAACGCTACAGTGGTATCAGAGTCTAGGCTTGTTTGTTTGATACTTGATGTAAAATAGTGAAAAAGTCAAATTTCTTGTTGTCTACGCAAGGGACTCGACGAGTCCAAGTGAATCTTCAACCAACTCGGGGAGTTGGTTCTTGCACTCGACGAGTTGGCCATGCAGAGTGTAGTTTTTCGATTTTTGTTGCTGGAAATGGACTAGAAACATTACCCTAAATTGTTTTGGTGTTTTAAAACTTGTTTTAGATGGTCTAATGGTAGTTCTAATCCATTTACAATGACTAATATCAAAATTCCATGATTACATGTGTTCATATGTTCTTGAAATTTTGATATGAATATTCATGTTCTTATGAGTTCTTGATATATCATAGGAGTTACTTGTTTAAGGCTTAATTTATGATCTTTATGTGTTTTAATGGATTCCATAACTTGTCCTCATGTTATGGATAGCCAAAAGTCACTTTATATTAAATCCATTAAAAGAACATAGACATTATAAAAATGAAGAATCTTCATTTTTAATAACTCATAAGTTACGAATTGAAAGGTTTTGTAAAGTTACAAAACTTGCCCTCAAGTTTTGGAACATGTAAAGTCATCTATTAAACTTTATTTCCAATCCCTAGAGTTTAAAAGTTAAAATTCAACCCTTATACTTTATAATATTATATGTTAATTATACATGTGTGTGTGTGTGTATATATATATATATATATATATATATATATATATGTATATATATAACATCATGTCATTTTACCGTTAGTAGGCCTCATTCACGAAGCCAGTCTATAATGGGTTATAAGGTTGCTGCCTATAGAATGGAAGCTTAATGGGTGTCCACTCTCACCCACCACTTCCTTGACTGGTGGAGGGTCGTTAGTTGAACGGGTAGGACAATGACTTAAATTTCTCATTAAAAGTATAATGATTATAAAGTAACTAAATGTTTTTATAAATTCTCAATCTTAGTTACTTTATGAAAATGTGAATAAGGTGCTAACCCATGAAATTACATTTTTCACTTTAATTAATTCGTTAGTGGAGCATGTGTGGTTAACCGGCACATTAACTTGAACTTAACAAGGTAGGAAAAGGGTGATTTAAGGTTTTTCATAGGTCGGTGGAGCGCGTGTGGTTAACTGGCACATCGATTGAGTGAAAAATATTAAGGGTACCAAGTAATTTGCATGATTACTTCACACCTTTTTTTGTGATCCTCGGCATCCCAGTCACAAAACATGAAGGGCACACTCGAGATTAAAACATGCCATTGAAAAGTTCAATGAATCTCAAAAAGAATCTACGAGTTTCTAAAAACCAATTAAAAACCGAATAATTTATATTTCGTTTTTTCATTGTGGAAAGTGGTGAATCGACATTCACCTACCTTTCAAATATGTTATAGCTTAGATTACGACATCCCTCTTCTAAGTTATAATATATTGTGATTGGATCCTAGCCATAATATTACATTTGAGTGTTTTATTAAGGACCATCTTTATTTCTAATCTAAACTTGCTTTCTTCTTTTTAGATGTCTTCTAACAATACTGCTTCTGGCTCAAACCCTACTGGCTCCTTCTCTCTCATGAACCTTTATGGGAGAGTCATCTTTGATGGTTCCAACTTTATGGATTGGATCCAGGACATCAGGATGGTCACACGCTACAAGGACAAGGAATATATCCTCGACAAGGAACTAAAGGAAATTGATGAGTCAACTGCTACTCCTGAGGATATCGTTGAATTCCGGACTCATGAGAGAGATGACACGAAAGTGGCTTGTATCATGATGGCCACGATGACAGCCGAGCTCCAAAAGTCCTATGAGGACTATTATCCTTTTGAGATGCACCAGGACTTGATGGACCTCTACAATCAAAGTGCTCGCCAAGAGAGGTGTGACATCATCTACTTCAAGATAATAAGCCGAATGAAGGATGGTGAAACTACCACCGATCACTTGTAGAAAATGAAAAGGTATGTGGACCAGTTGCTGAAGCTAAATGTGAACTTCCCCGAGGAGTTGGCAATAGATATCATTTTGTACTCCTTACCCTCGTGTTATGATCAATTTTGCATGACATGCCACATGAACAAGGAGGAAGTTACCCTCATCAAGCTTCAAGGACTCCTTAAGACCGCTGAAACAAGTCTTAAAGGAAATTCATTTATTACCACTCCTACTCCTACTCTAAACTATGCCCCTGTCCTGGAAATTGGGAGAGGTAGAGGGAAAAAGATGAAGAACCCTTCAAAGTTGCCAAGGGTAATACCCTTGAAGGCTCCTCTTCATGTGGAACCAAGAAAGGTTTCGTTACTCCTTCTTCTAACCCAAAAGAGGTTGAATGCTTCTATTGCCATGAAAAGTCGCATTGGAAGTGGAACTGCCCAAAGTACCAACAAGATATTAAGGATGGGAAAGTGAAACCCATCCATGCAGGTATTTACACAATATTGTCTAATAACGCACCCTATTCTAACTCTTGAATCCTTGATATAGGTTGTGGAATTCACATATGTTCTGATTTGCAGGGACTAAGAAGAAGTGAGAATGTGGAGCATGGAAAGATAAACTTGATCATTGGGAATAGGAAAGCTTTACCTATCACCAAGATTGGATTTTATTATTTGTTGCTAAGTAGTGGGTTTATATTAGATTTGAATAAATGTTGTTACTTGCCTGAAATGGTAAGAAATATTATTTCCTTTCATGCTTTGTACAAACAAGGTTTTACCTTTTCTTTTGATAATGAAGTTGGTGGAATAAATGCTTCTTTAACAATGTTCTTTATTTTAAAGCATTACCTTGTGATGGTGTGTATGAAGTTGTGTCTGTTGTAGATAACCTAGGAAATAATGTGTTGTGTATTGATTCTACTAATGATAACTTGGATAAAGCATCATTATGGCATTGTCGTTTTGGACATGTAAGAAAGAAAGGCATAGGCCAACTCCAAAAGGATGGAGTCTTGGAGTCATTTGACCTAAAGTCAGATGATAGTTGTGAATCATGCTTACTTGGAAAAATGAAAATGTGACCCTTTACTGGTTCTTGTGCAAGGGGTGAAGGTTTGTTGGATCTAGTGCACACAGATGTGTGTGGACCCTTCAAAACTGTCACAAGGGATGCTAATCATTATTATGTGACTTTTATAGATGATTATAGTAGATATGGATATGTCTACTTAATCAAGCATACGTTAGAGACTTTTGAAAGGTTTAAAGAGTTTAAACACGAAGTCGAGAATCAATTAGGTAGGAACATTAATATGCTTCGATCCGATCGAGGTGGTGAGTATCTTAGTACAAAGTTCCTCGACTATCTTAAGGAATGTGGGATTGTCTCACAATTGACACCTCCCAGGACACCACAGTTGAATGGTGTGGCTGAGAGGCGTAATCGAACCTTGTTGGACATGTTTCGTTCCATGATGAGTTTAGCTTCGCTACAAATCTCTCTTTGGGGGTATGCCTTAGATACTGTCGCCCATATCCTTAATCTAGTCCAAACAAAGAAGGTTGCCAAAACACCTCACGAGATATGGACTGGAAAAGTTCCTAGTCTAGCCCACATCAAGATTTAGGGTTGCGAGCCGTTCGTGAGACGCGAGACTCACGATAAGCTCGAACCTCAAAGTGAGAGGTGTATTTTCATCGGCTACCCATATAAATCCTTTGGCTATCTCTTCTACAGGCCCAGTGAGAATGTGGTCTTTGTAGTAAGGAGGGGTGTCTTTCTAGAAAGATAGTTCATAAGCCAAGGAAACAATGGGAGGCAAATTGACCTTGAAGAAATTCAAGAGTCAAGTGGTGAAGGAACCTCAAACCCTAGCAGTCACCCCAAGGAGGCAACTCCTGTTGATCCAATTGACGAGTCTATACCTCTAAGGCATTCCACAAGGGTTAGGATTGCACCTAAGCACTACTATGGTTTCCATATTACTGCGGAAGGTGAGACACTTATCAGTGATAAGACACT
This sequence comes from Lactuca saligna, assembly GCF_052625555.1. Taxonomy (NCBI): domain Eukaryota; kingdom Viridiplantae; phylum Streptophyta; class Magnoliopsida; order Asterales; family Asteraceae; genus Lactuca; species Lactuca saligna. The sequence goes on along the minus strand of NC_136421.1, from coordinate 21,327,316 downwards.
GGTAAGTCTGGATGAACCTAACAACTATGCGAAAGCCATGGCAGGCCCCGAGTTTGCTTAATGGAAAGAGGAAATGGACAACAATATACAGTCCATGTATGACAATCAAGTTTGGAACTTGGTTGACAATGTACCAGGTTGTAAGTCGGTTGAGTGCAAATGGATCTTCAAGAAGAAGATTGACATGGATGGTAATGTACACACATATAAGGTGAGACTGGTTGCAAAGGGTTTTTTTCTCAAACTCCAGGAGTTGATTATAATGAGACCTTTTCAACAGTAGTAAAGATTAAGTCTATTAGGGTCCTGTTAGCCATTGTTGCATTTCATGATTATGAAATATGGAAAATGAATGTCAAAACCGCCTTCCTTAATGGAAGTTTCGCTGAAAATGTTTACATGTGTCAGCCAGAGGGTTTTGTCAATACATAATACCCTAATAGAGTGTGTAAGCTTGAAAAATCCATCTATGGATTTAAACAAGCACCTCGCAGATGGAATCTTTGTTTCAATGAGAAAGTCAAAGAGTTTAGCTTTTCGAGGAGTGAAGATGAATCTTACGTATATGTCAAGCCTAGTGGGAGTATAGTTACCTTTTTGGTACTGTATGTGGATAACATACTACTCATAGGAAATGACATCCCAACCTTGCAGGAAGTGAAGTCCTGGCTTGGGAAGTGTTTCGCTATGAAAGACCTAGGTGAAGCTACCTATATTCTAGGGATAAGGATTCTGGGAGACCGGAGTAAAAGAGTAATTGGACTTAGTCAGAGTACCTACTTGGATAAGGTGCTGAAGAGGTTCAACATGCAGGATTCCAAGAAAGGAGAGTTACCTATCCAGAGTAACTCTAAATTGATTAAGAGTCATAGCTTGAGTACCAAGGCTGAGATAGCAGAAATGAGCCGAGTACCTTATGCTTCTGATGTAGGTTCGATCATGTATGCTATGACTTGTACTCATCCTGATGTGGCCTTCGCCTTGAGCATGGTTAGAAGATATTAAGGGAACCCTGACAAGGCTCACTGGACTGTGGTAAAGAATATTCTCAAGTACCTTCAGAGGACTAAGGACTCGATTCTTACCCTTGGTGGGAGTGATGACTTTAGAGTTTTAGGGTATATTGATGCTAGCTTCCAGACTGATAGGGATAATTTCCCCTCTCAGTCAGGCTGGGTCTTTACCTTAAACGGAGGAGCAATTACTTGGAAAAGTTCCAAGCAGGAGACAGTGGCCGATTCAACTTGCGAATCAGAGTATATAGCAGCAAGCGAGGCAGCAAAGGAGGCGATATGGCTGAAGAACTTCATTGGAGACCTTGGATTTATACCAGCTATAAAGGAGCCTATGGAAATTTTATGTGATAATGAAAGTGAGTAGCCTTAGCGAAAGAACCAAGGGATCATGGAAGATCCAGACATATCGACAGAAAATACCATATCATCAGACATAGAATAGAATAAGGACTCCTCGTGGCAAAGAGGGTATCATCGGATAAGAACCCAACAGACCCCCTCACGAAGGGACTTGGTAGGGTTAAGCATCTCCAGCATGCGAGGCGCATAGGGATGAAGGATGATATTAGTTTTTAGTAGTTAGATAGCTCATAAATTTGTAAAGTGTAATTGACATTTGATGATGAATAAAATTTGTGTTTAGATAGATAGCTCAGTAATATGAGTAAAGTGTTGCTAGCTCAGAAATATGAATAAAAGTTGTGTTTTTAGTAGTTAGATAGCTCATAAATATGAGTAAAGTGTTGTTATCTTTTGTCAATCGTTTACTATAATTTCTTTTGCATATTTTGACTTCCAAAATATCTATGTTGTGTATTACATGTTATTCAAATTCTCAATAGTCGGTCATATGTCGAAAGTAGATATGAATCAAGACTGTCATGAGGTTGGCTTGTAGCAAAGTGGTGCTACAACACCTCATGAGTACTCATAATTTCTGAGTATTGGACTCAACCCACGCTCACTGGTATCACTTCATGGAATTTATCTCGAGTGATCGTGAGATGGTAATATCATATAAGTCTTCAAACCTAGATATATGACTTGTTGGCTATGAGTTGGTTATACATTGATCGTACGAAAACGCATTGGTAACTTGATGTTATAAAACGTACTTTCATGTATGATTCAACAAGTGGTAGAACAAGAATATGAGTCGAAGTTTATATGTTCCTTCTTGGATTAGAAGTGATATCTAGGCCCCTCGATGATTTTGTTTTGACCTATGTATCGGGCCCGGTCAGAACTAAATTGATGTGTTCAATTAAGTTCTTTGTCAAACAAATCGGAAATCGGGAAACAAACTGTTGGACAATAAGTAAGACATTGTTCCATGTATTTGTCCGGCTGATATCTAGAACAGAGGATTATATGATAAGGTGTCTAAGTCCATAACTGTTTCTAAAGTCATACTTGTAGTTATAATTAATAGACTTATCCAAGTGGGAGACTGTTGGATAAGGTGTCTAAGTCCATAATTGTTTTTGGTATGAACTTGACCCGGTTTGGCATGGTCCATTTGGGTTGCATGACATCATGCATTTGGATAGACTACAATGAGAAAAATAGCACTTATGGTTTATTAATATATTATATGTTCTAATATATTAATAATATTATTTAATTAGTATTGATCAAGAATTAATTTAGAGTTGATTAAGTGATCAAAATGTGACTAATTAAATATATGGGTTGATTGTGTAAATCACTCATACTTGTATTGTGGGCTTAATTCTCCATGGATTATCAAGTTGGGCTAAGGCTCATAGGATGCTCCATGGTGTTTATAGGACCCATGATTCATGGAAATGAAAGGTCATGACAATTAGGGTTTACATGATGTAACCCTAATTGTAACACACTATATAAGGTTGCTTATGCTCACTAAAATCGGAGACTAGAAAGTATAGAGAGGGCTAGCCGATTTTAGAAGTGTGATATTGCTCTCAAAGTTTATTCCAAGTGCATTTAGTGTTGTGTGAGACATTTGAGGCATCAAACTTGGGGTCCTAGGCTCACAAAGTTTTCAAGGAATCCAAATCACTACAAGGTATGTATTTCTAGCTATCTTTTGTGTTTAAAGTTCCCCATGTAAGCTAGATAGGATTAAGAACCTTTGAAATCAAATTTTGCATGTATTTTAGACAAACATAGATCCAAGGTTTCTAGGGTTGCATGTACACCTTAGGAGTGTTAGTATGCTCAAAAACTTACAATATGTGTGGTATTTTGGGGAAGTCACTAAGCTTTGTGCTTACCATGTTATGTGATATTTGTTTCAGGTACTTCTCAGGATCGCGGGAAGGTGCTGGCTTGATTGTACACACGAGATAGGGTTATGTTTTTGAGGATCCTGGATTTATAGTCAAACAATTATGGACATGTGTTTTTTATCATTTGGAACTTTGGGTTTTAAAATTTTTTTTATGAGAATTATGTGATTTTTAAAATGAAAAAATTTGTTTGAAAATTTATGGTGTTACGTGTTCTTGAAGGGTATTGTGATGCAAATTGGATTTCCAATACCTCAGAGGCAAAATCCACAAGTGGATATGTGTTCACTTTTGGTGGAGCTGCTATCTCTTGTAAATCATCTATGTAAACTATGAATACTCGTTCTATAATGGAAGAAGAGTTTGTTGCTTTAGACAAGGCTGTTGAAGAAGCTGAATGACTTAAAAGTTTCCTAGAAGGTATTCCTTTGTGGCCTTAACCTGTTACTACCATTGGCATACATTGTGATAGTATGGCTACTCTTACTAGAGCACAAAATCATATATACAATGGCAAGTCGAGACACATTAGGCGTAGATATATTACAATAACAGACGCGCTGAAGAATAAAATCATTTCCGTTAGTTACATAAAGTCAAAGGAAAATATAGTTGAACCATTGACAAAAGGCCGTATTAGAGAGCAAGTTCTCTTCACATCGAGGGGGATGCGCTTAAAGCCAACATAATGAGTCACAACCTGGTGGAAACCTAACGTAGCAACATTGGAGATCCCATGGTCTAGGTTAAATAGGAAAACTAGTTGGGGAAGACTCAAAGAATCACTAACACAAAGGTATTCTCACTCCTATGATATTTATTTTGTTTTTCTCTGTTGATGATATAGGGATGAATTCTTTATTCTTAATAATGATGATAGCTTTTATAGTGGAATAGTACGAATTATTCTAGATTAGCATTACCAATGTGAGATGGATGTGATGTCGCATCTTTGGGAGTCGATATGGTTAAGTTCTCTAAAAGTCTCATGAAGAAAGGATTGTTTACGACCAAATGAACACAATAGTAAGAAATGATCTATGCTTAGATATGATACGTGTTATACTTTTTTTTATTCTACTATAAAAAACGGCGAGTTCAAGACTCTAGCTCACTACCCACCAAGTAGATCCAAGCAGTACTACTTATGAAAGGTTCAAGTTTTACAAAACTTATTCAGATGCATGTCATATTCTACATCCCTGATTTGAATATCAAATTTCACTTATTTTGTGTTTAAATGTGGGATATTCTTGGAGTTTGAATAGGAAATGAGGGGTATTGTTGGAACTTTGTTAAATGAAAAACTTTCTCTATGGGACTTGTCCCATATTGGAAGAAAGAGGAAACTTATACTCCCTTAAAAAGCCTCCTACTAGTTGTTTACTAATTAGATCAAAGGCTTGAACTAAATGGATTGGGTTGGATTTGGTGATTAGGCTAGTCAAATTGGTCTTGAAAGACTTAGGTTTATATATATATATATATATATATATATATATATATATATATATATATATATATATATATATATATATATATATATATAATGGTCAAAAGATTGGCCTTTGGCCTTGGGGCTCATGGGGTCTCATTGACTAGTTACATTAAATAAAAGTCAAAACTCAGAATATATATATATATATATATATATATATATATATATATATATATATATATATATATATATATATGAGTTTTGACTTTTATTTTATATTAAAAATCTGTTAAATTCGTTTTAACTGTCTTGGTAGTTATTTTCGGTTAGCAGTTTTTGGTGGGAAAAACAGTCAATCTATATCTATAAAGAGATCACCAAAGACCAGATTCCAGGTTCAGAAAAACCACACACATATTCCTCATATAATTTCATATTTCACAAACAATGAAGGGACCATAGTGAATTTCATCAGAATCAAGAAAAGATCTTAGTTTATTGTTGTATCCTCTTGATAGATCCCTACCAAGGAAATTTCTTTCTTATGACACTGCAAAGCAGGCCTCAATCTGTACAAGTTCGTGATTATATTTTTATGTGTAGTCATCATACAAGTATGTTTTCTGTAAATTGATTCTTGTATATTACATATATTTGAATTTCGTTTGTTTTATTTCTATTGAATTTTGTTGATTTTATACTTCTATCATAACAATCTAAGAAAAAAAATCAAAGAGTGAAGAATGGATCAAAATTCCATCATAAAAACACATGTAGAAAAGCCTAAGAAATTCAAAGGCTCATATTTCCAAAGATGGCAATAGAAGATGTTATTTTATCTAACAACTCTTCATGTTTCCAATTTTCTCACTGATGATTCTCCCTCTCCTCCTATTGGTGTACTCACTGTAGAAGGAAAACCACCACCCACTGAATCCCAATTGGTAGAACATCAAAGGTCCGTGGAAACTTGAAACACAAATGAATATAATTGCAGAATATATATTTTGAATGCCTTGGACGATTCCATCTATGATATCTAATATACCATGACTACTGTAAGAGAGATATGGGAATCACTGGAAAAGAAAATCAAAATAGAAGTGGCATGTTCCAAGAAATTTGTGATTGGAAAGTTCATGAATTTCAAGATGGTAGATACCAAATTTGTCCTCAAACAAGTGGTGGAAATTCAAGTCATTGAACATGATCTTAAAGTATGGGTTTAAACTCTAACTTTCTTATTGGTTCAATCATTGAAAAACTTCCTCCTTCTTGGAAGAATTTCAAACTATATATTAAGCACTTAACTGATGACATGAGTTTTGAGCAACTTGTGTTGAGAATTCGTGTGGAAGAAGATAACAGATTGAATGAGAAGGAAGATGCAAATTCCTTGGAACCAAGTGCAAACTTTGTTATAGAAGAAAATGATTCAAGGATAAAGCACAACAACAAGAAAAGGAAGCAAGGCTCCAAAAACTCTTCCAAAGATGGAAAAAATCATAGCCCTAACAAGAAGAATTATGGTCTATGTTATGTTTGTGGAAAAACTAGACACAAGGCCAAATTTTGTAGATTCAGGAGGGGTCAATGAGGAAACAATGGAGGAACCAATGTAGGAAACAATGGAAACAATGGTGGTAATTCTGGTGGAGGAAATTCTGGTCAAGACAACATGGTTGAATCACCAAATCAGTTTGTTGCTATGATTCAAACCAACATGGTTAGAAATTGTGTAGATTGGTGGATTGATATTGGAGCCATAAGGCACATTCACAACTCCTGAACCATGTTTTCTACATACCATAAACTCTCGGATTCTGAAACAATGTTTCTGGGGAATGGCTCTACTACAAAAGTTAAAGGAAAGGGAAAGGTGATACAACTGACTTCTGAAAAAAGAACTTGTTTTAAGTGATGTCTTGCATGTTCCTGAAATTACTAAGAATCTGATTTATGGTCCTATTCATAGTAACATGGGATTCAAACTTGTATTTGAGTCTGATAAGTTTGTTCTCACCAAGGGTGGGATGTATGTTGGAAAGGATACCTTAGTGAGGGCCTCTTCAAAGTCAGTGTCTTACCTTTGTACTATGGTGTTGAAACACCAAACAATGATGTAACCAATGATAATGTAGCGCCCAGTTCCTGGTACGTATTCTTAAATATGAATTTTTGCATTTTACTCTGGAATTCGGCGAGTTGGAGGTCCCAACTCATCGATTCGAAGCTAATTTTGGACGCGAGAGGAAGGACCTACTCGATGAGTCAGATGCCCCGAATCAACGAGTAGGCATGTTTGGGTGAAACCCTAATTTTAAGATTTTGCACCCTATTTAAACACCTTAATTGACCTTCATTACAGCCTCCATCACCTCCAAATAGCATTCACGAAACCCTAGCCCATTTTCAGTATTCTTGAGCCATAGTTATGTGTTTGTGGTGATTTTGAAGCTAGAGAAGAAAGAGAAAGCTTGAAGGTTCTTGAGGAAGAAAGTAGATCCAGAGATTGTGCCACTTTTCCAACTCATTTGAGGTATAAAGTCTATACCTTTCTTATTCCATCCTTAGATCCCTTCATGGGGTAAGTTAGGGTTTTATGGAGCCATTTCTGGATGCAAGCTTGAGTGGGAGCTACAACTTCGGATCAAGAGCCTTAAAGGGACCCCATGGCATATGAGTGCCAAGTTTGTGGCCATGGGAGTCCCTTGCACCATATAAACATCTTGTTAGGACCATTTGAGCCAAATACACCATTCATGAACGTCATGTTTGTAACTTTACATGTAATATGGACCCTAGGAGGTCAAATCTATGTTTTAAATGCATTAAGGCCAATTGAAATCAACTGAATAGTTTTGGACATGGATGGACTCAGCTAGTCGCTCATATGACTCGACAAGTCGGGTCACAGTTTCCCCCAAACCTCTTCAGATAATGAACAATGTGTTGTGTTGGAAGAAGACTCAGCCAGCTGGTTTCATGGTGGATCTAAAGATCATGGAACTCAGCGAGTTCAAGAACAAAACTCGGCGAGTTGAAGACTAAGCCCCAACTGCATGAAGAAGAACTCGACGAGTTCATGGAGAACTCGGCAAGTCCAAGACTAGATGTGCCATCTTGCATGATGCAGGACTCGACGAGTTCAAGGATGAACTCAGAAAGTCAGTTGTAGGAGTTCCTGACTTTTTTTGAAGGAGAACTCGGCAAGCTCTTAAAAGACTCGGCGAGTAAGGTCGAGGGTTTAGCATTCCAAGGATTATCGAACTCGGCGATTTGGTGGGTCAACTCGGCGAGTTGAGTCAACCAGAAGTTGACTTTGACCCAGAGTCGACTTTGACCAAGGTGTTGACCCTCGAAAGGGGTTAAGTGTATGAAATGGTAATTAAGGAAGATTATTATGTGTAGGAATTGAGAGGAGTTGATCTCGGCATCGGGAATAGTTCAAAAACTTCATGACACTGAGGTGCGTTACCTTCCAGTAGAAGTGAATCTAAAGCACCAAGGCTTGCCCTGTTAGTAAGAGTCATAATCGAGATAATTGTATTCGTGATAATTATATGGTTTGTTGTTATCAGTTATGATTATGTGCTAGCATGATACAATGTATTAGATAGTAGGTAGTAGAGGTATAGTCCCTATGTTACGGTCCTGAGGACCACAGGGTAGGTCGAGCACCCCAGATATGTATGACAATATGTTTATGATATATTATTATGTGGTAGTAGTAGGGGTAAATTAGTCCCCGTAGCCGGTTGGCATAAACCAAATGGTAGGTCGGCACCCTAGAATTGCCAGACAGGGTAGGCGGGCGCCCCAGAATGGCCGGACAGGGTAGGTTAGGTTCCCTAGAATTGCCTAAAAGTATGTATGTTATGTGGTATGTGGTATGGTGGGGGAGCTCACTATGCTTCGTGCTTATAGTTTTTAGTTTTCTTTCAGGTACCTCTTCAACGAAGGGGAAGGAGCTGATGCAGTAGCTGCGCATCTCATACACATACGATTTCTGAACTATCATGTTCTTGGGATTGTACTCTGACAATATTACTATTTGTATGTTCTGGTTTTGAGACACGTGATTATGTTTTTACGAAAGGATGTTATTCAGTTGTGTTTTATTTCAAATGTTTTTTTATAAAACGTTTTATTAAAATGAGTTTTTTGGTCTCGAAAATTGGGATGTTACAGTTAATCCTAATGCAATAATGGGCTCTACTAGCCCCTCATCTATATATATGCATGATCCTTCATTTTTGTGGCATTCTCGTTTGGGACATGTTAATTTTCGCTTTATTCAAAGAATGGAAAAACTTGGCATGTTACCAAAATGATCATTAGATAAAAACATAAAATACGAGGTTTGTGTAGAATCAAAATTTTCATAACATCCTCAAAAATCAGTTGAAAAATCTAATGAAATACTTGGCTTAATCCACTATGTGATTTTAGAGCAGCACCTACAAGTGGAGGAAAGAATTATTATATTTCTTTTATTGATGATTGCAGCAAGTATTTTTATATTTATTTTTTAAGTACCAAGGATGAAGCCTTGAATTCTTTTAAGAATTACATGACTGAAGTTAAAAATCAACTTGACAAAAAGATCAAAATTTTAAGGTCTGATCGAGGAGGAGAATATGAATCCAAAGAGTTTGCTGAATTTTGTTCTTTAAATGGTGTTATACTATACATCAAACAACTACTCCATATACTCCTCAACAAAATGGATTGATAGAAAGAAAGAATAGAACATTGAAAAACATAATTAATTCAATGTTAAGTACTTATGGAGAACCACATAATTTGTGGAGAGAAACATGTCTTGCATCAAATTCAATACTTAATAGAATTCCTCATAAAATGAGTGATAAATCACCCTATCATCTGTGGAAAGGGAGGTTACCCTCTTATTAAAGGATGAAAGTGTGGGGTAACCATGCTATGGTAGAAGTACCTCTTCCTAATAGGACTAAACTTGGACCAAAAACCATAGATTGCATCTATCTTGGCCTTGCCAAGAATAGTGCAGCCTATAGGCTTCTTGTGTATAAATTACATGTTAATGATATCCATAACCAAACCATCATGGAAGCAGCAGAGGTTGAATTCTTTGCAAATATTTTTCCTTTTAAGGACAAAGGGAAAGAGATTACCTGCTCTAGGAAAAGACCTCTAGATGATGGACTGAATGATGTCATTCCAAACAAACGTTTACAATCAAATGAAGAGAGTTCTTCTATGGTTCAAGAAGAGAACTTAGAACCCAAAAGAAGTAAACAAGGCAAAATTGCCAAATATTTTGGACCTGATCACATGACCTTTGTAGTGAACAATGAACACCAAACATATATGGAAGCTACGAACTCTTCTAAAGCTCCTTATTGGAAAGAGGCAATCAAAAGTGAGATTGACTCTATTATGCATAATAACACTTGGAAATTGGTAGATTTGCCACATGGGCAAAAACTAATTGGGCAGAAATGGATATTCAAGAAGAAGTTCAGACCTGATGGTGCCATTGAGAAGTAAAAAGCTCGTTTAGTAGCTAGAGGGTATTTTCAAAAATAGGGTCAAGACTTCTTTGACACCTATTCATCTGTTATAAGAATTACATCAATTCACATATTAGTAGCAATTGTAGTCATTCCCAATTTGGAAATACACAAAATGGATGTGAAAACAGCCTTCTTGTATGGTGAACTAAATGAAGAGATATATATGAATCAACATGAAGGGTTTGTGGTTTAAGGTCAAGAAACCAAAGTGTGTAAGTTACTTAGATCACTTTATGGACTAAAATAGGCTCCAAAGCAATGCCATGAAAAGTTTTACAACACATTACTCTCTAATGGATTTAGAATAAATGAATGCGATAAATGTGTTTATGTCAAACAATACAAGAATTCTTGTGTCATCATATACTTGTATATGGATGATATGCGTATAATGGGTATTAATTTGGATGTGATCAATCAAACCAAGAAAATGCTACACTTATCCTTTTCCATGAAGGACTTGGGAGTAGTAGATGTGATCCTTGGTATAAGAGTTCAAAGGAGACCAAATGGTTATACTCTTACTCAGTCCCATTATATTGAAAGTGTACTCCTGAAGTTTGGACACTATGATGACAAGCCGGTTGTCACCCTATTTGATGCTTCTAGTCATCTAAAGAAGAATAAAGGTGATAGTTTAGCTCAGTTAGAATATACTCAAGTTCTTGGTAGCTTAATTTATATTATGAATTGTACAAGACTGGACTTAGCATATAGTGTAACTAGATTGAGCTGCTACTCCCACAATCCTAGGAAAGATCATTGGTATGCATTAGTGAGAGTGCTTAGATATTTAAAGCATACAATGAATTATGGATTGCATTACATGAGATATCCTCCTATTCTTGAAGGGTAATGTGATGAAAATTACATTTCCAATACATTATAGGCAAAATCCACAAGTGGATATGTGTTCACTCTTGGTGGAGATGCTATCGCTTGGAAATCATCTTAAACTCTCCATTGTACGTTTTTGTTTACAATAAATATTTATATTTGCAAAAGTCTCCCAGGAAAGTGGGAAAGCCACTTAATTCTATACTCATTTGGCATGAGTTATCGTTGGCCTTTTACCTGATCCACCATGGTTCAATTTCTTTTTGCTCCTGCTTCAAAGGTTTGGTTTTTTACAATTGTAACAACGTAAATTTTCAACCAAAATTTTCATTTTTAAAACACAATAAACCACAAGTCGCACTTTCTTAAAACTCACAAGTAACAAATTATCAATTCATTATAAAAATCATTCATCAAAAATCCAGGATCCTCCAAAGACATATCTTCAACTCGGATGTGTGTACAATCAAGCCGACGCCTTCCCGCGATCCTGATAAGAACCTGAAACACATAACACATAACACGGTAAGCATGAAGCTTAGTGAGTTCCCCAAAATACCACACACAACACATTAGCCACTCGAGGCTATAACACTGTAAGACCCTCCGATCTATGTGTCTCAATGGGACCCTCCTATCCCACGGCTCGATGGACCCTCAAGTCCGGTCTGGTTGGGACCCTCCAATCCCATAGCTCGTTGGGCTCTCCAATTCGGTCACATAATATCGCATATATACCACATAGACAAAATACACAACTCAAGTAAGCACATAAGACCTTCCGGTTACACATAAATACCACTCTAGGTAAAATATAGTGAGAAGACTCACCTTATAAGTAACAAGTAAACAACCCCGCACCCGAATATGGAACTAAACTTTGCCTAACGCAAGGGATGAATATCTATAATTAATACTCTTTTCACAATTCAAATAACTAACGACTATTCTTTCTCTTTCTAACTCTTTGAAGTGGATAAAAGACCATTTTACCCCTCCATGGTCTCTATTAGTCATGTTGACCAAAACCCCAAAGTCATAAGAAGTCAAACTCGAGTCAACAGTCCATGACTGACCCGAATCGTCGAGCGCACTCTTGCGACTCGTCGAGTCCCCTCGTATCCTCAGAAGTCTCAAAAAGTCCAGCTCAACTTGCCGAGTTAACTCCCAACTCACCGAGTTATCACTCAAGCAACCCATCAGGATAAACCCTCACCGGCTCGTCGTGTTAGGCCATGGACTCGACGAGTTCCTTCGATCAGATTCTTCATTCAAACAATTTAAGGCAGATCCATATCCCAAACACTAGATCTACCATCCTAAGGGTCGATTGTCACGTAAAGCTACAAGCTTTACGTTTAAACATGTCATATAAGGCTCGAAATGCCAATATAACTCTAACAAGAATGATTAACCACAATAACTCTTATATGGCTAAATAAAACTATAATCTTTGGACTCTTCGGGCCTCACAAAGTCCAGATCGGAAGTCTAGGCATCAAAAGGGATCTTATGTATTCAAAGTCCCAACAATGGTGGAAGAAACCCTAATCTTCCATCTTTACAAGATCTAAGCAAAATAACAAGAAAGGTGCAAGCTTTTACCTCTTACTCAATACCTTTCACGAAGTTACACCAGATCCACTGATTCTCTAGCTCCCTTGTTGGATGATCTGCTCTTCTCCCCAAGAGATGCACTAGTCTACTCTAAGTTTTACCTTCTAAAACTCTCATGGCTCTCTATACACGTTTAGGGTTTTTCTCTCAAGGAAAAGTAGCCACAAATGAGGCTATAATTACCTTTAAATAGGTCCCAAACCTAGTAAATTAGGGTTTCTCCGCCCGGTACCTACTCGGCGAGTCAGTTCTCTGACTCGTCAGGTTCACTTATTAAATCCACGTAAGCAACTCGACTCGACTCGGCGAGTTGGACCATCAACTCATCGATTCTCTCCTTAAATCTCAAGATTAACATACACAATAGTAACACTAAAATTCCGGATGTTACAACAATTTTCCTGTAATATAGAAATTCCAATCAGTTTATGTACATTTTTTAAAATTGGTTTTGGTGCTCAATTGTAATTAACACCCATTCATATTTCTTCTATTCAATATAGTTACTTTTATATTTTAATTTACACGTAAATTATTGATGGTCTTATTTTATTTTTGTACATGGTCTACAATGCATTTGAACATAGTCACAACTAAAAAACCCCAATATATAGCAAGTATTTAGAATTACCAAATAGTAAAACGATGTTTTTTACTTGCATGTATATACAACATACACCCTTTCAATTTATCACTAGCATCTATTATTGAAATTACACTCTTAAAAGCAAATATGGAACTTTGTTATGCTGGCCTAATGACCACATCGGAAATCTCAAAGCTATATAAATATACAATATGTAACATGAATACAGAAGATGTGTACATGATCTATTAGAGAAAACTATACATAGTGTAAAGCCATAACTCTTGTAGTGCATCCTAAAATATGAAATCACAGTGCAAATGCATGTTAAAAGACTTCCATTTATCATTTCTACAAAGATAACTTTTTTGGGGAATTTTATTACCAAAGTTAAAGCTTTAATATTTTAATCTCTATGTACAAGTAATGTGGTATGTAATTCCGATCAACACTGTATTTATTCACCAAAGTTACTTGATATATGATGTCGTTAGCTTTTTATATAATTCAAGCACACATAAACATTCACATACATATACAGATTTTGACAACTAAAAAAAATAGATACAAGCTATAAAATTTAGGGATTATCAAACAAATGTTTTCCAAAGGTAACCTACTACCGTAGATCAATGTAGCATCAACCTTAGAATAAAATCTAAAAACGAGTATTTGGTATAACAAGCAAAGGGTACTTCCTATGGACTGTAAGCCCACTAGATTCACTCATGTCCAATTCTTCCACTTTCCCTTCATTTGGCACTTTGAAGTCAAACTTGTACACTAAATTTGCTAAAGCAAGCTTGTTAATAGCCATAGCAAAATTAATACCAGGGCACTTTCTTCTACCCCCACCAAAGGGAAGAAGTTCAAAGTCAAGACCTTTGTAGTCAATGCAACTATTCAAGAATCTTTCTGGCATAAAATCTTCTGGTTCTTCCCATATATTAGGATCTCTTGATATCGCCCATGCATTAATTATCACCCGAGTTCCAGTTGCAATGTCATAGCCCATAAGTTTGACATCTTGTGTGGATTCTCGAGGAACAAGTAGTGGAAGTGGAGTATGCAACCGCATGCTCTCTTTTAGTACAGCTTCTAAGTATGGGTGTTGTGTGTTCTCTAGATCTTTCTCTGTTATTCTAGGTTTTTGTTGGGCTATTTCTCTTAGTTCTTGTAGGAGTCTTTTCATTGCTCTTGGATGTCTTATTAGCTCAGAGATTGCCCACTCAAGAGTTGTGAATGTAGTATCCGTCCCAGCAACAAAAGTTTCCTTCATCAAACATAGAAAGTTTAAACTAGCTACTCGTCCAAGATCTATACAGGGATAATCACAAAACTGACCACATGATTGGGAGAATATATCGAAAAATGAAAAAATTTTCTTTAGCTAGCCAAATGGCCATCATGCCCGAAAATGTATATTTCAGGATAAATCTGTTTTGTCTCAAAATAACTTTATGTCATACCAAAAAAAAAAAGTAAATTTCAAAATTTGGGCTAAACATTACTGACAAAGTAAAAAAAGAAACTGTTCCAAAATTTAAAAAACATATCCCAAAGGGAAAATGAAATAAAAGCCCTTAAGTTTTCACAAAAATGTCGGTTTTACCCTTGGACGTGTTTTAGGTCCAGGTAACCTATCAGTTACCTAATGCCAGTAAAACCCTTGAATTTTAAAAAATGTTCGGATTTACACTTAAGTTTTTCAAAAATGTTCGAATTTACCCTTACATTGATTTTTATTTTGATTATTTTGTTTATTATTATTATTATTATTATTATTATTATTATTATTATTATTGTTATTATTATTATTATTATTATGATTATTATTATTATTATTATTATTATTATTAATTTTTAATACATTTTTAAATGTACAAAAATATTTTTACTAATATAAATATATTTTTAAAAATATATATACTTTTATTTAATATTTATATACATTTGAAACCCCATGTATTCCTGTAGTAATGTATTTATATGTTAAAAATGTATTTATTTGTATTTAGTAGGTATAAATATATATATTTATTTCATATAAAAATATATTATATACATATAAATATAAAAATACATATTTATATGGTTTATATTATATAAAAGATATAAATAGATGTATTTGTTCATATTACCAAGTAGAAATATGTATTTATTTCATAATTATATGCATACTATAGTTTTTATATAGAGGAAATACATATTTCTATCTATTAAATTCAAATAAAAATATTTTTAAATGTATAAATATGTCTTTAAATGTATAAATACACTTTTTATTTGTATTTAATACATATAAATATGTTTGGAAATGTATAACTATGTTTTCATTTGTATTTAATAGATATAAATATGTGTTTTATTTGTATAAAAACTATCTTATGCAAATAGTTATAAAATAAATACATATTTATAGTTAGTAATATGTACAAATACATATAAATATATCTTTTACGCAATATAATCCATATAAATATGTATTTTATATTTATATGTATATAATATATTTTTATATGAAATAAATAAATAAATAAATATATATACATATATATATATATATATATATATATATATATATATACCTACTATATACAAATAAATACTTTTTAATATATAAATACGTTTTTAATGGAATATGTAGGAATTCAAATGTATATGAATACTAAATACAAGTATATATATTTTTAAAAAATATTTATATTAATAAAAATATTTGTATACATTTAAAAATGTATGTATAAAATAATTTTATACATTAAAATGTATTAAAAATACGTAGTAATAATAATAATAATAATAATAATAATAATAATAATAATAATAATAATAATAATAGTAATAATAATAATAATAATAACAATAATAATAATAATAATAATAATAATAATAATAATAATAATCAAGTTAAGGGTAAATCTGAATATTTTTGAAAAACTTAAGGGTAAATCTGAAATTTTGTGAAAATTCAAGGGCTTCACTGGCATTGAGTAACCGGTAGGTTACCTGGAAACTGGCGACAGGGGTAAAAATAAACAAATGAAACAAAACTTCGAGCTTTACTGAACCTAAAACCGACATTTTTGTGAAAATTTAAAGGCTTTTATGTCATATTCTCTATCGTAAATCCAAAGTTTCAAAAAAAATATCATTTTTGTACTGAACATACTATATCATTAAAAAACGGAAACACCAAATTTCGGAATTTTGGTTATTTAGTAAAAAGATAGAAGTTTGATCTTCTAGACTAATATTAAAAGTTTAGGGCATTTGCTTACCAAGATTAAAGCTTTAATGGTATCTCTATGAACAAGAAAGTCGGTGGTTTGTTCTCTTTGAATTTCTAGTAAGATGTCAACCACATCTTGCCTTCCACCACCACCAACCATTCTTATATTTCTATCTGAATGTTCTTCGATTACACCCTCCAGAAACACATCACATTCTTTCGCAAGTTTATCCGCTCTTGCTTCCAAGCCAATTAAACGATCCACCACCGAAAGATATGGAATATAGCTTCCAACGCTAAACACACCCGACATCTCCATTAACCTCGTTGTCAAGTCTGTAAAAGTCTTATCATATTTTCGTCCCAAAGCTATCCGACAGATGATATCACTCGTAAGCGAGACAATGATCTTGCTTAAGTCGATCACAGAATCACTGTTGTTTCCAATCATATTGATCATAAGAGCTATCTCGTCTTCTCTGACATGTTGGAACAAGTCAACTCTTTTTGCACTTAGGAGATGGAGGACATAAAGACTTTTTGCCTGCCTCCAATATTCTCCATAACGTGCAAATCCTACGTTTTTAGCATTGTAAGTCAATCTATTGAGAATACCCATATCGGGTCTGTTTGAGAATATTAGATCATGGGTTTTCATGATTTCTTGAGCTGCTTCAGCGGATGAAGCTACAACCACAGGCACGCTGCCTAAATGAATCAACACTAGCGGACCATGTTTCTGGGCTAATGTCCTCAGAGAACGGTGAGGGGCTGAGCCTAGTTGGTGTAGGTTTCCGATGATTGGAAACCTTCGTACAAATGGTGGTAAGTTTTTGGTGGTATTTGAATGCAATGATATCCATTTGATATGGATAAAAATCATCAAAAGGAAAAATGGTGTTATGAAGAGAATCAAGGTTTCTAAAGAGGGAAACATGGTTGCAATCTTCTTCGCTAAAGAGCTTTCAATAATTAAACAATGAATATGATTGTTGGTGGTGCTTAATTATTTGTGTTTAATTATTAATTATAAGGACTCAATTGCATGCTTGTTAAGTTCAAAGTCAACGTTTAGACTTTGTACAAAGTGGACCGGAAATATATCAATATCAATTCGAGATGAACACGAATATAACAAACATTAAACAATTATCAATTTATATATAATTTAATATAGAGATTTTCTAACACGGCTTTATTATTATACATAATTAATATTTATCATATTTAATTATATATAATATTTCTGATATTTAATACTTTAATAAATGTTTCTTACATGTGTGGTTAGGGAATATATTAGAAAATTCCATAAATATAATACAAATATTTTTGGATTAATATTTTTAGTGCATAGAAAAGTTGAACCATATCATTATATATTTATAAACGACGTATTTTTCATTTCATCATATTCATTTGAAACTCACATATATTTTTTCCCTTCACCACATTCATTTGAAACCCCATGACTTTTCGATTTCTTTTTAATAATATTTATAATTTTGTTAATTAAATATCAAATCTAAAGTGTAGTTATATATAAGCTAAATTTCAATATTAAAATAATATCATAATTTCTACTTATAAAGTTACATTTTTTAACTTTTAACATATTATACTTAATTTATTAGTTTTAATATATTGTTGGATATAAACCATTATCATTTTAAAGATATAATTATGCAACAATTTGTATAAAACATTTAAATTATTAATTTAAATATAACATTACAGTGTAAACTTAAATATAAATTTTAGTTCAACTTAAACAGCCCAAATAATATTTTGTAAATAGTTAAAAGTGATAAATTGTTGTGTCTTTCTAATAATGATTATAAGTTAGTTAATAAGGTTAAATAAATATCAAACCTAAAGTGTAATCTTGAATAAACTAAAATTTCATTTTAAAATAATATATTTACTTCTACTTATAAAATTATGTTTTTAACTTTTAACATATTATACTTCAGTTATTAGATTTAAGAAAAAACATCATAAATGGTCCCTGTGGTATTCCAAAATCTGAAGTTTAGTCTTCGTGGTTTAAAAACGTTATAGATGGTCCCTGTGCTTTCAAAACTTTTGACGATTGGTCCTTATTGCTAACTCCATTAAGTTTTTTCCGTTAATTGAGGAGCATTTTCGTCATTTCACTACCACGGGGACAATTTATGATGTTTTCAGTTATTTAAAAAAAATATAAAAAATGAAATAATATGCAAAGGGGGTCCCACCCTCTTTCTCTTTCTCTTTCTCTCTCTCTCTTTCTCTCTCTCTCTCTCAACCCCTCTCTTCCTCACGTTCTTATATCACCAGCCACCATCATCGTGTTTCTCACTATTTACTATAGATCGGAGCTACCCAAACATTATGTGTTGCTGTTACTGCTTGTGTGGCTCCATCTGACCAGCTCCCTCCGACCACCTGTTACCGTTCACCGCCACTCCCTTTGAGTTCACGTTGGCATAAAACCAATGAACAAGGTAGTGGAACTACAATTGCACGCCGCCACCACCCGCTGCCACAGTGAGGACTGCGATTCACCAAAACTAATTGTAATGACCCAAAATTCAAGACCAAAAAACTTCTTTTAATAAAACATTACTTTAAGCAAAGTCATTATTCCAAAACAGAATCAGAGTATAGTTTTCAAAACACATGTTCATTATCAGAGTAAACATTCCCAGGCTGTCTATTCAATGGTGTGTGCCATGCGATCACCCCGAGCTCTTCCCTCCGCTACCGGAAGTACCTGAAACCAAAACTGAAAACCGTAAGCACGAAGCTTAGTGAGTTCCCCACCCTACCACATACCAGGCATAATCACATACTACACATACTGGGCCACACCAGCTATCTTGGGCCTCGCCCCCTGCCTCAGGCCTCGCCCGCTGCAACAGCCCCGCCTGGCTTCGAGCCCCGCTCGGATACAGAACTGTTTCACTTAGGCCTCGCCTGTCACAGGGCCTTGCCCGCCAACAAATAATAACACATAAACATATCACAACACATAAGCTAAACTCATACAACTGATCATGTCCAAAGGCCTCGCATATCCTAGGCCTCGCCCCTGTCCTGCTATTGATGAGCCATGGAACCCCGTCCACGCTCCTACTGGTAGTGAGATACGGGCCCAGCCCACTCACACTCCTTCCCTAACTTGGGCCTCGCCCCTGTTCTACTACTAATGAGATATGGAACCCCATCCACACTATGCTATTGGTGAGATACGGGACCTCGCCCACACTCACCTCCCTACCAAGCACATACATGTATCACACAGACAACAAGTATAAACTATCATATAAACAAATCCTTGGGCACCGCCCGCTATTAATGGACCTCGTCCTGGATATCACACTAGCATATTGTGCCTAAGGCTAACCCCCGGGCCTTCTACTCATAACTACATGGGCCGGTATTGTGGCCTTAGACCCATTCACACAAAGGGAAACTCACTTGCACTAGCTGAACTTGCAGATGATCTCACTGGATGCTACCCGGCAACTCACTGAACTCCTGTTCCCCTTGCTCCCCAAACTACCAATATCAATGCAACACTGAGTCTAACAGACCCCCGAAAGACAACCAAGTCAACCCTGGTCCAAGTCAAAGTCCTGGTCAAGTTCAACCTTCCAGGTCAACCTTACTTGCCGAGTCACCCTACTGACTCGCCGAGATCATATATTCAGAATCCTTCCTTTCGCGTCTCGACTCGCCAAGTCAGTCGATGACTCGCCGAGTCTACCGATTTCTAAGTCTTGACCTGTCCAACTCACCGAGTCTCTACCGGACTCACTGATTCGAGTCTCAACTTTTAGGGTTTGGGGTTTCGCAACCTGACTCGCCGAGTCCAAGAACAGAGTCGCCGAGTACAAGGCAATCTTCATCTGACTCGACGAGCTGTTCATCCCACTCGTCGAGTTGCTCCTCACCTTCATGCTACTCACCAAGTCCACTCAAAGGACTCGCCGAGTCCATTCAAATCCCCTTACATGCAGAGGGCTTTTGAGTCATGCATGGACTCCAAACTGTAGATCTACCCTTCCCAAGCCTATTTCTCACGTAAATTTGCAAACTTTACGTGTAGAGAAGGATATCTAGGCAAAATACACAATAAACTATGGTTTAAGGCAAAGAGGCTCCATAATCAACTCAAGGGCTGATACTTTATGCTGCTCAAGACCATAAAATGCTTAGATCCAAAGTAGCAACTTCAGATCTGGCTTCTAACTCAAATGAATAACATTATGGCTAAAAAGCCCCAACAACCACACATAGATCTAGGTGCAAAAAGGGTCCAAGAACTAGATTATTTCCTCCAAATGCTCAGAAATGTTCTCACAATCCCGGATCTATAGTTCTTTCTTGCACCTCCAAGTTCCTTCTTCCTTCTCCAAGCTTTAATGCACCCTTCAAGGCAACAAAAGGCTCAAATAATGGATATGGCGGCTAGGGTTTGATGTTCTGGGTGAAAGAGGCAGTAAAGGAACCCTAGGGAGAGAATGTGGCGTTTAAATAGGCTCCAAGTCCCGATTTTAGGGTTTTTCTCGCACAGACTAGACTCACCAAGTCCCCTTGGCCGACTCGCTGAGTCGGTCACTTACTCCTCGACCCGGATCCCGCTCGGACTCGCTGAGTTTCTCCTTGGACTCGCCGAGTCACCCTTTAAAATTAGGGTTTACTTTCCTTTCTTGGCCTTCCAGACTTTAGGTGTTACACTAATAGACCCAACAATCTATCTTCTCCTCCACCTCTTAATTTGACCACTTTCTTTATGGTTGTATCTATCTCACCAAAGTTTTTAAATCAAGAACCAGGGCATACATCTTTTCTCTATGAAGAATTAAGACCATCATCGCTATTGAAATCATTCTCTCTTCTCCTATACCATTTCATTGTCCATCATTAGAACACCACCATAATCCTTTTCAATATGCAATTGGAGAACATAATGAAGAAGGGGTTGTGATTTGAATATGTACAGATGAGAAGAAAGGCGCACAGGAAAAAGGGCATCTCAGTCTTGATCTTCGAAGGTTAAGGGTTGGTCTAGTTTTCTTCAGGTGTACTTGGTGTTCGATTCACATGAGTTTAAAAATGACAGAGGCATCTCTCTTTCTCTCTTGTTCTTCATATACTACAAAAGTTATTATGTTTATCAATTTTTAGTTCACTGAAATATGCATACAAAGTGTTTGTTAAAATGCCAAGGAGAGTTTTTAGTTGTTACGATCCATATTTGCCTTAAACCCTTTTTGTTATTATGTGAAAGTGTTTTGCTAGCTCCGATCAACAATAAAGAGTAAGAATAGGTCAGAACAAAAAGCTCAATCTTGCAGCTCCAAAATTTTGAACCAAAAACAGAACAAGAACTAATGTAGACAGAGCTTCCACCAGAGCTGAAAAGTAAAAAAAAAATCATAAAAAAAGGATGACAAGATCTTTATAAATGTATTTGAATAAACAAAAATCAGAGGAATGATGCATTATCTCTCTGTATTGTGGATTGAGTATCTGTGAAATTGTACCAGACATGTTCGTAAAGTAAACCCTAAAAAACAAATAAATCTAAAGATAATGAAAAAAAAAAAGAAGCCAAAAACCAGATTCGTGTTCTGTGGGTTTGAAAGCAGATGCTGAATGAACTGTGAAATAGTTAGACTTTGCATAAGCTGACTCATTGCAATGGGATCATTGGTAAAACCTAACATTCATTCTAGATGTTTCCTTAATTCGATATCGCTTCACCTCGACGTCCTCATCTTCCTGATTTGATTTGGGAGACATGTATTCAACAAGAGCTGACGAAGAATTTGTCGAATGGGAAGGAGGAAGAGCGAATATCCTTAATCTTCCTGGAGACGTTCATATAAAAGCCCTAGTTCTTGTGTCCGCCCTTGTGAGGTCGGGAGCATAAAAGCCCTAGTTGTTCCTTGATATCAGGGACAAAAAACCTTAAAATCATCGGCGTTGTGAGTGTGAGGAGTCGTAGATCTTCAATCGTCGGCTCTATGAAAGATTCTGTGAGGTCTGATTTTTGGGTAAGGCGGGGTTAGGAATCGGTAATTTTATGTTACAGAAGGGATATAGCGGTGTTGGTGCAGAAGGGTCGCATGAAAATGGAGGTTCGGGTGACTCTGCCGAGACAATGATCGTTATCATCGTCGTCGCGAGGCATTTGATCACAAAAGAAAGAGCAATTCTGGTATGCAGACGAAGGCCTAGGGTTTTTTTTCTTGCTAATTGGAAGAGGCGGGGGGTTTAGTTTTTGGGATTCATTGGGCGGGTGAAATCCAGCCTTAAAATCGCGTGTTTCATTAAAATGTTATAAAGCGACACATTTAGACGACGCACATTTTATGAAAGGTGCCCTTCGGGTTTCCTTTTTTTTCTTTTCTAACACTAATTTTAGGGCACACACAAATGCGTGTCCACTATCCTTCAAATTTTGCAAAAGTGACATTATTTTTTTGGGCATGCACAAATGCACATC
The DNA here is from genome assembly GCF_052625555.1 of Lactuca saligna. Classification (NCBI taxonomy): domain Eukaryota; kingdom Viridiplantae; phylum Streptophyta; class Magnoliopsida; order Asterales; family Asteraceae; genus Lactuca; species Lactuca saligna. The sequence continues at coordinate 21,304,260 of NC_136421.1, read as the reverse complement.
CTCTATCAGCGAGTGTCATTGTTTGCGCGTCATTAAAGGGTTGTTTTCTAGTAGTGTAGCTTGGATTATGGCATACCTCTTCTAAGTTATAATATATTGTGATTGGATCCTAGCCTTAATATTAAATTTGGGTGTTTTATTAACGACTCTCTTAATATCTAAACTAATCTTGTTCTCTTCTTTCATATGTCTTGAAACAACGTTGCTTATGGCTCTAATCCTAATGGCTCTTTCACCCTTATGGACTTGTGTGGGAAAGTCACTTTTGATGGATCCAACTTCAATGAATGGATCAGAAACATCGGGATGATTACCCCCTACGAGGACAAAGAATATGTCCTCGATAAGGAGCTTAAGGAGATTGATGAGACCACTGCAACTCCCTAGGAGATTGCTGACTTTCGGGCACATGAAAGGGATGCTACCAAAGTAGCATGCATCATGTTAGCCACCATGACAGCAGAACTTCAAAAGTCCTATGAGGAGTTCTACCCTTTTGAAATACACCAAGATATGATGGAAAGATACCATCAAAGTGCACGATAAGAGAGGTATGAAATCATCTGATCCATCATAACAACCATGATGAAGGACAGGGAATCCATCACGAGCCACATGCAGAAAATGCAAAGGTATGTGGATCGGTTGCTGAAGCTTAATGTGAACTTCCCTAAGGAGCCTGAAATAGATATCATTTTGCACTCCTTACCATCGTGCTATGATCAATTCCGCATGACATATCACATGAATAAGGAAGAGGTCACACTCAGCAAACTTCAAGGACTCCTCAAGACTGCAGAAACAGGTCTTAAAGGTAAGTCTGTTGTTAACACTCCTACTCCAAACTCCACCCCTGTCTTGGCAATCGGGAAAGGTAGAGGGAAGAAAAGAAAGAGCTCTTCGAAGGGTACCAAGGCTAGGACCCTTGATGTCTCTTCTTTAAGTGCAACCAAGAAAGGTCTTGTCACTCCTTCTTCTGACCCAAAAGAGGCTGAATGCTTCTATTGTCATGAAAAGTCACATTGGAAGTGGAACTGCCCAAAGTACCAGCAAGATGTGAAGGATGGGAAAGTTAAACCCAACCATGCAGGTACACTATCTTATCTAATAACTCACCTCATTCTAACTCTTGTGTCCTTGATACCGGTTGCGGTATTCATATCTATTCTGATTTGCAGGGACTAAGAAGAAGTGAGAATGTGGAGCATGGAAGAATAAATTTAATCATGGGGAATAGAAAAGCTTTACCTGTCACCAAGATTGGAGTTCATACTTTATTGCTAAGTAGTGGATTTAATTTAGATTTGAATAAATGTTGTTATTCGCCAGAAATGGCAAGAAATATTATTTCCTTTCATGCATTGTATAAACAAGGTTTTACCTTTTCATTTGATAATGAAGTTGGTTCAATTAATGATTTCTTTAATAATGTTCTTTATTTTAGAGCATTACCTTGTGATGGTGTGTATGAAACTGTATCTATGGTTGATAACTCAGGAAATAATGTATTGTGTATTGATTCTATTAATGATAATAACTTGGATAAAGCATCATTATGGCATTGTCGTCTTTGACATATAAGCAAGAAATGCATAGGCCAACTCCAAAAGGATAGATTCTTGGAGTCATTTGACCTAAATTCAGATGATAGTTGCGAATCATGCTTACTTGGAAAAATGATAAAGTCACCCTTCACAGGTACTTGTGAAAGGGTGAAGGTTTGTTGGATCTCGTACACACGGATGTGTGTGGACCCTTCAAACATGCCACAAGGGATGTTAATTGTTATTATTTGACTTTTACTGATGATTACAATATATATGGATATGTCTACTTAATCAAGCATAAGTCAGAGACTTTTGAAAGGTTTAAAGAGTTTAAACAGGAAGTCGAGAATCAATTGGGCAGGAACATTAAGATGCTTCAATCCGATCGATGTGGTGCGTATCTTAGTTCAGACTTCCTCGATTATCTTAGGGAATGTGGGATTGTCTCACAATTGACACCTCCAAGGACACCGCAGTTGAATGGTTTGGCTGAGAGGCGTAATTGAACCTTGTTTTATATGGTTCGTTCCATGATGAGTCGAGCTTCGTGTAATGACCCAAAATTCAAGACCAAAAATTTCTTTTAATAAAACATTACTTTAAGCAAAGTCATCATTCCAAAACATAATCAGAGTATTAATTTTCAAAACACATGTTCATTATTAGAGTACACATTCCCAGGCTGTCTAATCTATGGTGTGTGCCATGCGATCACCCCAAGCTCTTCCCTCCGCTACTGGAAGTACCTGAAACCAAAACTAAAAACCGTAAGCACGAAGCTTAGTGAGTTCCCCACCCTACCACATACCATGCATAACCACATACTGCACATACTAGGCCATGCCCGCTATTCTGGGCCTCGCCCCCAGCCTCGGGCCTCGCCCGCTATAACGGCCCCGCCGCTCCAGTCCCCGCCTAGCTTCGAGCCCCGCTCGGATACAGATTTGTTTCACTTAGGCCTCGCCTGTCACAGGGCCTCGCCCGCTAACAAATAATAACACATAAACATATCACAACATATAAGCTAAACTCATACGACTGATCCTGTCCTAAGGCCTCATCTATCTTGGGCCTCGCCGTTGTCCTGCTACTGATGAGTCATGGAACCCTGTCCACGCTCCTACTGGTAGAGAGATACGGGCCCAGCCCACTCTTACTCCTTCCTTAACTTGGGCCTCGCCCCTGTTCTGCTTCTAATGAGATATGAAACACCATCCAAACTCCACTATTGGTGAGATACGGGACCTTGCCCACACTCACCTCCCTACCAGGCACATACATGCATCACACAGAGAACAAGTATAAACTATCATGTAAACAAATCCTTGGGCACCCGCCCACTAATAATGGACCTCGTCCAGAATATCATACTAGCATATTGTGCCTAGGGCTAACCCCCGGGACTCCTACTCATAACTACATGGGCCGACATTGTGGCCTTAGACCTATTCACACACAGGGAAACTCACATGCACTGGTTGAACTTGCTGATGATCTCACTAGCTGTTTCCCGGCAACTCTCTGAACTCCTGCTCCCCTTGCTCCCCGAACTACCAATATCAAAGCAACACTGAGTCTAACTGACCCCCGAAAGACAACCAAGTCAACTCTGGTCAAAGTCAAAGTCCTGGTCAAGGTCAACCTCCCATGTCAACCCTACTCGCCGAGTCAACCTACTGACTCGTCGAGTTCATGTATTCAGATTCCTTCCTTTCGCGACTCAACTCGCCGAGTCAATCCACGACTCGCCGAGTGTACCGATTTCTGAGTCCTGACCTGTCCAACTCACCGAGTCTCCATTCGACTCACTGATTTGAGTCTCATCTCGAAGGGTTTGGGTTATCGCGACCTGACTCGCCGAGTCCAAGAACAGACTCGCCGAGTACAAGGCAATCTTCATCTGACTCGACGAGCTGTTCATCCCACTCGTCGAGTTGCTCCTAATCTTCATGCTACTCGCCGAGTCCACTCAAAGGACTCGCCGAGTCCATTCAGATCTCCTTACATGCAGAGGACTTTTGCGTCATGCATGGACTCCATACTGTAGATCTACCCTTCCCAAGCCTATTCCTCACGTAAAGTTGCAAACTTTACTTGTAAAGAAGGATATCTAGGCAAACTACACCATAAACTAGGGTTTCAGGCAAAGAGGCTCCATAATCAACTCAAGGGCAGATACTTTATGCTTCTCAAGACCATAATATGCTTAGATCCGAAGTAGCAACTTCAGATCTGGCTTTTAACTCAAAAGGGGTAGCTAATCATGGCTAGAAAACCCCCAAAACTCTCGATCATAATAGATCTAAAAGAGAGAACGACTTAATACCTTCAATAACTCAAAAATTTTCCCTAAATCTTTAGCTCTAAGGCCACTCCTTGAAGCTTCAATGATTCCCTTTCTTCTTCTTCCTTCAAATCACCCAAAAATGGCTTGGAAGCTTGAATGAGCAACAATGGGGCTTAGGGTTCAATGTTCTGGGTGAAAGAGGCAGTAAAGGAACCCTAAGGGAGGGAATGAGACGTTTAAATAGGCTCCAAGCCCCGAATTTAGGGTTTTCCTCGCAAAGACCAGACTCGCCCAGTCCCCTTGGCTGACTCGCCGAGTCGGTCACTTACTCCTCAACCCGGATCCCGCTTGGACTCGCCGATTTCCTCCTTGGACTCGCCGATTCGCCCTTTAAAATTAGGGTTTTTTTTTCCTTTCTTTGCCTTCCAAACTTTGGGTGTTACAACTCTTCCCCACTTAAACTAAACTTCGTCCTCGAAGTTTGCTATGATCCACCGCTTGCGATCTGCCTCCAATACCCCACCAATTATTCTAACACCAGCTGCCTACCTTCGCTGGCCTTCCGCTCAGTCATTCAGACTAACGTCAATCCTTGCGGATAATAATCTTGGGTCAACCCTGACCTTGTACATTCTGGAAACCCAAATTAATCAACCGACAATCCTTCTTGTACTCTCCGAGTACTGCAATTGGACCCATAGGGGTTCACCCCTTCTTTCCTGGCGCGATTTCCTTGCCTTCCCAAGGCAATGCTCCATAACCATCTATTTCCTCTGCCACTGTGAAGACCTTGTCTTCACCAAATCTATTTCTCCCGCTACTCCCAATACGGGTCCTTATCGCCAGTATCCACTGGGCATTCTTTCTACTATCATTTGGTGTCGAGCACCCCATGATCAACTAACTGAATTCCACCATACATTGCGTACTCGCACTGCTACTGACTGGAAATTCTGCTATTCCTTATCTGGCTTCCGGATGAACTGAGACCACCCTGGTCCCTACCAACCTATCAATATCTGGATTACCGGCTCCCACCACTCGCTGGCCCAACACAACTACTAGTCGCTCCCAACGACTTTCGAAGAAACTTCGACCACCTAAAACTGCTCAATCTATCCTGCTATGCAGGCACTACAATTTCCTGGGATCCCCGATCCCCTATCTTGACTCTAAGGTCCCTACCAGATCCCACCTGTGCTACTAAAACTCACGGGTCTCACCCGCCCCTATCCTTCTAGTCTCACTTGCCTAACTACTCTTGCACGGGCCTCGCCCACGGGTCTCACCCAACCATACTACTGAGCAACCCTACTCTCAGGTCTCACCTACACTGCTACTCTCATACGGGCCTCACCCGCGGATCTTACCCAATTATATCCTGGAGCGGCCTCTCCCAAGGCCTCACCTCTCAAGGGCTATACAGGCAAACTCCTTACCCTTCTCATCCATTACCCCTTTCTGGTCCCTATCTGAATGCTAGGAGATAAGGGCCTCACCCTAACTCCGCCAACGAAGCTATTATGGAATGCTACGGCTTACCCGCAGTCTTGCATCACCTTCTATCGACGTCTGCTAGTGAATGCTACGGCTGCCCCGTAGTCTGACAACACTTCCCACCACTGACTGCTAGTGAATGCTACGACTGCCCCGTAGTCTTACAACACTTTCCACCATTGATCGCTAGTGAATGCTACGGCTGCCTCGTAGTGTTACAACACTTTCCACCACTAACTGCTACTGAATGCTACGGCTGCCCCGTAGTCTTACAACACTTTTGCCACTAACTGCTAGTGTATGCTACGGCTGCCCCGTAGTCTTACAACACTTTCCACCACTAACTGCTAGTGTATGCTACGGCTGCCCCGTAGTCTTACAACACTTTCCAACACTGATCGCTAGTGACGAAGGCTAAGGCTCTCCCGTCGCTCTTCCATGATCTACATGCTGTCTCTGCCACGGTCTACTAACATGAAAGCATCCCATGGTATCTGACCTCTATATCTTCATTCCGACTCACACGAGTCCTACAGGTAATCCTTCAACCTGAATTCCCAACCACATACTAACCATCACCAATACACGCACTGGTTGAGGGGGAGTTTCTCAAACTCCTAACCCTTAACTCCTCAATCATCAAACGTTGTACCACTTCTTTTACTTCTCGGAGGTTGCGCACTCATTCTAGATCTGCGTGTTCTTACCTTTGCACGCTCGGAGGATTCTCCCCCACTTCGATCCTGCTTCACCCTTACTGCTCAAAGCTCGGAAAGAAATCCCAATCCTCGCTACCATTCCATAATCAACCCGTTGAGGAACCCCAAGCTTACCATAGCTAGGGATCTAACCAGTCCATTTCTACAACTATACGGCTCCAAACTAGCGAGACATACCTAGTCCCTCCCACGCATGCTACAGTTACAGCATCCTAAGCAACCTCCGTCAATAAGGCACATCTCCCTAAACTACCATTCAAATATCGAAGGTATGCAGATGGCATATAACTCGATCACAATCAAACTGCTCAAAATAAAATACTCATACTGATAATGATGCAGAACAATAACAATATAATCATGCACAAATAAAAGAACTGAAAACTAAAGTCGCATACCTGCAACGTCCGGCGCTGCTCGTGTCTCCAAGGTAGCCATCTGAAAAGCCCTGCCTCCTACCGCAGGCGCCTTCGCACGGCCCTGACGGCCGTCTGTGATCCTCAAGGTTATAGGGGCAGGTGCCATCACCCGTCCTGCTGAAAACAAACTGGGGCATTGGGCCTTCTTGTGGCCCCGCTGATTGCAGTGAAAACATATCAAGTCTGATCCATGAGTGGTGGTAACAGTACAATCCCTGCTAAAATGACCAGTCCGACCGCACTTGAAGCAGCCAGACTCACCACCACTACCACTCCTACACGCGCCCTTGTGCGCCCTGCCACACTTCCTGCATCGGCTGCGGTCCCGATAATCCCTCGATCTCGAATCCGATCCCTTGGCCCTTTTGCCCGAACTCAAGGCTACCTGAACCTCATCCGGCTTCCTGTTCCGGATCTGCTCTAAATCAATTTCCCTCTCCCTGGCCCGAGAAATCACCTACTCACAAACACTCTGATGTCAGCCCTCAACATCTCGTGATATCGATCCTTCTTCATTTCCTCATCTGCGACATACTGCGGAACAAGAAGGGCCCTCTCCCTGAACTTGGCGGTGATCTCCGCCACGGTCTCAGTGGTGTGCGTCAAATCCTGAAACTCCCGTGCCAACTGATGCACCTCAATAATTGGCAAAACACTCCGCCCTGAACCTGGCTGAAAAATCACCCCATGTCATCGCATCCAACGCAGCATCATCACCCAAAGAATGACCAATCTCTTCCGACCAATCCCTCGCTCTGTCCTTTAGAAGACAAGAAGCGAGTCTGACCTTGTCCCCCTCAGGACACTGGCTCGTATGGAACGCATTGGCAACATCAGCCAACCATCTGCTGCTAGCGATGGGGTCCCTAGCCCCATGATAATCAGGTACCCCGCAAGCCCTGAACTCCCAAAATGTTAAAGTACGCGCTCCCATCAATGCCATCATCTCAGTACGGAAGGCTCCCAGTCTCTCATCCAAAATCTCCAATATACCCTCCTTGACCGTGAGAAAGATCACAGGAGTCTGATCTAGAATATTACGCGTAACCTTAGCTGATATCAACTCCCTCATCCGCTCCTTGAGATGCTCGACCCCTGAACCCGGGCCTGATCCCTCTCCGGTGCTTGATCTGCACATTGGTCTCTCTCGCAACGTCACCATGCTAAAACATATAGCATAACCACTATCAGAATACTCCTCACTGCTGCGAGACCAAACTTACGCACTACCAGGTTCCCGGTCTTATCTCGGCCTTTCCCGAATCGAGTACGAATCCTCTGCTTTCATTAGTACACGTCCATACTACCTTCCACATCTATCCGTACTTTCCTTAAGAACTGCTTCGACTCCACCAGGTCCCTTTTCTACTACTATTGCTCCCAATACTATCTCATCCTAGGCTTACCCTAGGGAAACCTCTGACTCAACTCAAACCAATCCTCAGTTGCTGAAGGTCTCCTTGTGATGCCAATTAGCCATCACCTGGATACCATCACATGTGATGAGGCTCAGATAATCCTTCAAGTGAAAGACTCGTCCCTACATGGTTGCACTCAAACAAGAGCTGCGCAATAGGACCAAATCCAACACTCTGAGATTATTCAACCCTGATCACATGTGACGTGTCCTATCTACCTAATGGCTAATTCCCATCACTCTGAATCCCACAATGCACAAAGCAAGCAGCATTCAAACAAAGGGAAAAATCTAACCATAACATACTCAAGCAATCATAATATCATACCACGAATCTGAACTAGCATGCAACACAAACTCATAAACTCAGGCATAACCTAAACAGGCTATCCTAATACTATCTAGTCAACACTATTATGCAACTCAAAGCACATATAACAGGCACATAAGGCATCCTCCCTATATCCTTAGTCCTAATCTAGCATGTTGTTCTATTAACTGATAATCAAAACATAGACTTGTATGGGTATTTTGGGGTACTTACTTGAGCTCGGTTAATTGCATGCACCACACACCTTTTCTTTATTCAAAGTTCTTTTCTTTCTGAATTCTTTTTGATTTTCTAAAACTGTTTTCTTTCTCAAAACTCTCTTTTTACAAAACTGCCTTTTCATTTTGAAAATTTCTTTACCAATTCCTCAGTTTGAGTTCAGACACACCTGAGAGCATGTCTGAATCCTTCAAACCAAGGCTCTGATACCAACTTGTAACGAACCAAAATTCAAGACCAAAAATTTCTTTTAATAAAACATTACTTTAAGCAAAGTCATCATTCCAAAACATAATCAGAGTATTAATTTTCAAAACACATGTTCATTATCAGAGTAAACATTCCCAGGCTGTCTAATCTATGGTGTGTGCCATGCGATCACCTCGAGATCTTCCCTCCGCTACTGGAAGTACCTGAAACCAAAACTGAAAACCGTAAGCACGAAGCTTCTTGAGTTCCCCACCCTACCACATACCATGCATAAGCACATACTACACATACTGGGCCACGCCCCCAGCCTCGGGCCTCACCCGCTACAACGGCCCCGCCTGGCTTCGAGCCCCGCTCGGATACAGATCTATTTCACTTAGGCCTCGCCTGTCACATGGCCTCGCCCGCCAACAAATAATAACACATAAACATATCACAACACATAAGCTAAACTCATACGACTGATCCTGTCCTAAGGCCTCGCCTATCCTGGGCCTCACCCTTGTCCTGCTACTGATGAGTCATGGAACCCCATCCGCGCTCCTACTAGTAGTGAGATACGGGCCCAGCCCATTCTCACTCCTTCCCTAACTTGGGCCTCGCCCCTGTTCTGCTACTAATGAGATATGGAATACCATCCACACTCTACTGTTGGTGAGATACGGGACCTCTCCCACACTCACCTCCCTACCAGGCACATACATGCATCACACAGACAACAAGTATAAACTATCATGTAAACAAATCCTTGGGCACCCGCCCGCTAACAATGGACCTCGTCCTGAATATCATACTAGCATACTGTGCCTAGGGCTAACCCCCGGGCCTCCTACTCATAACTACATGGGCCGGCATTGTGGCCTTAGACCCATTCACACAAAGGGAAACTCACGTGCACTAGCTAAACTTGCTGATGATCTCACTAGCTGGTGCCCGGCAACTCTCTGAACTCCTGCTCCCCTTGCTCCCCGAACTACCAATATCAAAGCAACACTGAATCTAACTGACCCCTGAAGACAACCAAGTCAACTTTGGTCAAAGTCAAAGTCCTGGTCAAGTTCAACCTCCCAGGTCAACCCTACTCACCGAGTCAACCTACTGACTCGTCGAGTTCATGTATTCAGAGTCCTTCCTTTCGCTACTCGACTCACCGAGTCAGTCCATGACTCGTCGAGTCTACCGATTTCTGAGTCCTGACCTGTCCAACTCACCGAGTCTCCATTCGACTCACTTATTTGAGTCTCATCTTGAAGGGTTTAGGGTATCGCGACCTGACTCGCCGACTCCAAGAACAGACTCGCTGAGTACAAGGCAATCTTCATCTGACTCGATGAGCTGTTCATCCCACTTGTCGATTTGCTCCTAATCTTCATGCTACTTGCCAAGTCCACTCAAAGGACTCGCCGAGTCCATTTAGATCTCCTTACAGGCAGAGGACTTTTGAGTCATGCATGGACTCCATATTGTAGATCTACCCTTTCCAAGCCTATTCGTCACGTAAAGTTGCAAACTTTACGTGTAGAGAAGGAGATCTAGGCAAACTACACCATAAAATAGGGTTTAAGGCAAAGAGGCTCCATAATCAACTCAAGGGCAGATACTTTATGCTTCTCAAGACCATAATATGCTTAGATCCGAAGTAGCAACTTCAGATCTGGCTTTTAACTCAAAAGGGGTAGCTAATCATGGCTAGAAAACCCCCAAAACTCTCGACCATAATAGATCTAAAGGAGAGAATGACTTAATACCTTCAAGAACTCAGAAAGTTTCCCTAAATATTTAGCTCTAAGGTCACTCCTTGAAGCTTCAATGATTTCCCTTCTTCTTCTTCTTCCTTCAAATCACCCAAAAATGGCTTGGAAGCTTGAATGAGCAACAATGGGGCTTAGGGTTCGATGTTCTTGGTGAAAGAGGCAGTAAAGGAACCCTAGGGGAGGGAATGAGACGTTTAATTAGGCTCAAAGTCCTGAATTTAGGGTTGTGCTCGCACATACCAGACTCACTGAGTCCCCTTGGCTGACTCGCTGAGTCGGTCACTTACTCCTCGACCCGGATCCCGCTCGGACTCGCCGAGTCGCCCTTTAAAATTAGGTTTTTCTTTCCTTTCTTTGCCTTCCAAACTTTGGGTGTTACATTTCGCTACCAATCTCATTTTGGGGGTATGCCTTAGAGACTGCCGCCTATATCCTTAATCTGGTCCCTACAAAGAAAGTTGCCAAAACTCCTCATGAGATGTGGACTGGTAAAGTACCCAAACTAGACCACATCAAGATTTGGGGTTGCGAGGCTTTCGTGAGACGCGAGACTCATGATAAGCTCAAACCTCGAAGCGAGATATGTATTTTCATCGGCTACCCACAACAATCCTTTGGTTACCTCTTCTACAAACCTAGTGAAAATGTGGTCTTTGTAGCAAGGAGGGCTGTCTTGAGAGAGAGAGAGAGAGAGAGAGAGAGAGAGAGAGAGAGAGTTCATAAGCCAAGGAAATGGTGGGAGGCAAGTTGACCTTGATGAAATTCAAGACTCAAGTGGTGAAGGAACTTCAAACCCTAGCACTCAACTTGAGGAGGAAACTCCTATTGAGCCAATTGACAAGTTTGTACCTCTGAGGCGTTCCAAAAGGGTTAGTAATGCACCTGAGCATTACTATGGATTCCATATTATTGTGGAAGGTGATACACTTATTAGTGATGAGACATTAGTAGGTCTGGATGAACCTATCAGTTTCACGGAAGCTACGGCAGGCCCTGAGTCAGCCAAATGGAAAGAGGCAATGGACAGTGAGATACAGTCCATGTATGACAATCATGTTTGGAACTTGGTTGAGAATGTACCAGGTCGTAAGACTGTAGGGTGCAAATGGATCTTCAAGAAGAAGACCGACATGGATGGTAATGTACACACTTATAAGGCACGACTGGTTGCAAAGGGTTTCTCACAAACTCTGGGAGTTGATTATGAAGAGACTTTTTCTCCAGTGGCCAATATTAAGTCTATTAGGGTTCTATTAGCCATAGCAGCATTTCATGACTATGAAATATGGAATATGGATGTCAAAACCTCTTTCCTTAATGGAAAGTTGGCTAAGGATGTTTACATGAGTCAGCCTGAGGGTTTTGTCAATACAGAGTACCCTAATAGAGTGTGTAAGCTTGAGAAATCCATTTATGGATTAAAGCAAGCTCCTCGCAGATGGAATCTTTTCTTTGATGAGAAAGTCAAAGAGTTTGGCTTTTCTAGGAGTGAAGATGAATCTTGTGTGTATGTCAAAGCTAGTGGGAGTATATTTAGCTTTTTGGTATTGTATGTGGATGACATACTACTCATAGGAAATGACATCCCAACTCTGCAGGAAGTTAAGTCCCTGCTTGGAAAGTGTTTCTCTATGAAGGACCTACGAGAAGCTTCCTATATTCTAGGGATAAGGATCTTGACAGACCGGAGTAAAAGACTAATTGGACTTAGTCAAAGTACCTCCATGGATAAGGTGATGAAGAGATTCGGCATGCAGGACTCTAAGAAAGGAGAGTTACCCATCCAGAGTAACGCCAGATTGAGTAAGACACAAATCACTAGTACTGAGGCTGAGATAGCAGAAATGAGTCAAATATCTTATGCATTGGCTGTAGGATCGATCATGTATGCTATGATGTGTACTCGACCTGATGTAGCCTTTGCCTTGAGCATGGTTAGCAGGTATCAGGGGAACCCTGGCAAGGCACACTGTACTGCAGTAAATAATATCCTCAAGTACCTACGGAGGACTAAGGACTGGGTCCTTACCCTCGGTGGGAGTGATGACTTGAGAGTTGTAGGGTATAGTGATGCTAGCTTTCATACTGATAGGGATAATTTCCGCTGTCAGTCGGGCTGGGTCTTTACCTTAAATGGAGGAGAAAGTTATTAGAAGAGTTCCAAGCAAGAGACAGTGGCTGATTCAACTTGCGAATCAGAGTATATAGCAGCTAGCGAGGTAGCAAAGGAGGCGATATGGCTGAAGAACTTCATTGGAGACCTTGGAGTTGTACCAGCTATGACGTGTACTCGACTTGATGTAGCCTTTTCCTTGAGCTTGGTTAGCAGGTATCAGGGGAACCCTGGCAAGGCACACTGGACTGCGGTAAAGAATATCCTCAAGTACCTACGGAGGACTAAGGACTGGGTCCTTACCCTCGGTGGGAGTGATGACTTGAGAGTTGTACGGTATAGTGATGCTAGCTTTCAGACTGATAGGGATAATTTCCGCTCTTAGTCAGGTTGGGTCTTTACCTTAAACGGAGGAGCAAGTTCTTAAAAGAGTTCCAAGCAAGAGATAGTGGCTGATTCAACTTGCGAATCAGAGTATATAGCAGCTAGCGAGACAGCAAAGGAGGCGATATGGCTGAAGAACTTCATTGGAGATCTTGGAGTTGTACCAGCTATTAAGGAGCCAATGGAAATTTTCTGTGATAGTGAAAGTGTAGTTGCCTTAGCCAAGGAACCAAGGGATCACGGGAGATCCAGACACATCGACAGAAAATACCATTTCATCAGACATCTAATAGAAGAAGTACTCCTCGTGGCAAAGAGGGTATCATCGAATGAGAATCCAGCAGATCCCCTCACGAAGGGACTGACTCGGGTTAAGCATCTCCAGCATGCTCGGAGCATAGGGTTGAAGGATGATATTAGATTTAGTAGTTAGATAACCTCGAAATTTGTAAAGTGTAATTGACATTATATGATGAATAAAAGGTGTTTTATTTATGAGTAAAGTGTTGCTATCTCTTGTCGATCTTTTACTATATTTCTTTTGCATGTTTTGACTTCTAGAATAATGATGTTTAGTATATCATATTATTCGAACCTCCATAGTCGGTCATATGTCAGAAGTGATGGGTTTTATACAAACAATCCTATGTGTGCATGCAACCCTAATTTGGATCTATGTTTTGCTATTAGATACACAACATTATGAACACAAGAATAAAACCCTAAAGAATAATGCTATTTTCGAAATTAATATACAAGGTTAGATTACATACCTCTTGTTGTTATATTGCAATAACAACTTAAATATTCACACTCTAAGTCTTCAAAGCAAGCACCACAAGTGTAGTGCCTCTAATGGCTCACAAACACCACAAGCAATTGGAGAGGATATAGAGAGAGAATGGAGGAGGTGGAAATCGTCCTTGGGACTTCTTAGAATCATGTACACGAATTCCCAAGGCCTAGGGGTCTTTATATAGGGTTTAGATTAGGGTTTCAGTCGTTATCCTTATCTAGTTACTTGCCCACCAAGCAACCACAAGATAAGCCTTGAAAACCCTTATCTCTTGGACCTTGGATGATTTTAAGGATATCCTTATCCTTGAATTCGTCCATCCTTAAACAAGGATAACCATTTCCCTATTTTTCAACTATCACATAATTACAATTCAGCCCCTCTAGTTTAATTAATTACACTTGATCACAAAATTAATTCCTAATTAATTATTGACCAATATTAATTAAACAAATATGATTTATCCTTTAATATATTATTCTTATAACATATTAATAAATCATAATAACCTCTTTCTCTATTTATTTCTCCAATCAAGTTGCTTTGGTGAAGGCAACCCAAAAGGACCATGCACAACCGGGTCAAGTACTTGCCTAATATAGTTGCAGCCTTAGACACTATTCCAACAGTCTCCTACTTGGATAAGTCTAGTAACTATATGCACAAGTACAATCCGATTTGCAATCGTAGCTCTCAAAGACGCTGTTAAACTCTGATCTACTCAATTTTGTCCTTTATATAAGGGATCGTACAGTCCTCTGTTAGATATCATGCTGACAATTTTATGGAATAATTAGTCTAGCATTTGGTTTCTCGATCTCCAATTTATTTGACATAGAACTTAATCGAACACATCAATTTAGTTTTGACCGGGCCTGACACATAAGTTAAATCAAATCATCGAGCGGACGAGATATCGCTTTTACTCTCTTAGGATAAAAGTTACAGATAAACTTCGACTTATATGCATTTACTTATTCATCAATGTACAGTCAATTAACAAATAACAAACCATATATCTAGGTTTTAAGACTATATGGTATTATCGTCTTGCGATCACCTTTTATATCACATTCCATAAGGTGATTCCAGCAAGCGCGGGTTTGTTCCAATGCTCAAAACCAGTTCATAAGCACTCATGAACGTTGCAGCAATCTTTTGCTATGTCTAATACCATTTAGACAATCTACACACTAATTCATGACAATCTTCATTCATATCTACTTCCGACATATGAACGATTGTGAACAATTTGAATAATTCGATTATTCTTAATAAACTCAATTATTCTGGAAGTCAAAACATGCAAAGTGAAACAATAGTTAAACAATTAACATAAGACAGTAACATTACTCATAAATAAAACTCCTTTATTTAATCATCAAATGTTAATTACATTTATCTATTACACGTTTCTACTACTATCTAATCTATGCTAATCTCATCCTTCAGCCCAATACTCCTAGCATGCTACAAGTGCTTAACCCTACTCAGTCCCTTCGTAAGCGGATCTGCTGGGTTATCTTCTGATGATATCCTCTTCATTACGAGTTGTCCTTCTTCTACACGATGTCTGATGAAGTGATATTTTTTGTCGATATGTCGAGATCTACCATGATCCCTCGGTTCCTTGGTCAAGGCAACCGCTCCTTCATTATCACAGAAAATCTCCATGGGCTCCTTTATGGCATGTACAACTCCAAGGTCACCGATGAAGTTATTTAACCATATTGCCTCCTTCGACGCTTCACTCGCTGCAATGTACTCTGATTCACACGTTGAATCAGCTATGGTTTCCTGCTTGGAACTCTTCCAAGTTACTTCTCCTCCATTCAGGGTAAAGACCCAACCCGACTGTGAACGGTAGTTTTTCCTGTCGGTTTGAAAGCTGGCGTCACTATACCCTTGCACCTTCAAGTTATCACTCCCTCCGAGGACTAAAAACCATTCCTTCGTCCTCCGAAGGTACTTAAGGATATTCTTCACCGCAATCCAATGGGCTCTGCAAGGGTTCCCTTGATATCTACTAACCATGCTCAAATCAAAGGCTACATCAGGGCGAGTACAAGTCATAGCATACATGATTGAGCCAACTGCAGAAGCGTATGGAACTCGGCTCATTTCAGTTATCTCAGCTTTGGTACTCGGACTTTGATTCTTACTCAACTTGGCATTACTTTGTATCGGTAATTCTCCCTTCTTTGAGTTTTCCATACTAAAACGTTTTAGTACCTTCTCTAAGTAAGTGTTCTGACTAAGTCCTATTAGTCTCTTACTTCTTTCTCTTACTATCATTATTCCCAAAATATAGGAAGCCTCTCCGAGATCCTTCATAGCGAAGCACTTCCTGAGCCAGGACTTAACTTCCTGTAGAGTCGGGTCGTCGTTTCCTATGAGTAATATGTCATCGACATATATAACGAGGAAGCTTACTATACTCCCACTGGCTTTGACATATACACACGTCGTTTCCTATGAGTAATATGTCACCGACCACCTGCTATGCCACCGCAGTATCCCTATTTTCCGACATGGGAGGAGTTATGGCGTCCGCAAAATGATGAGGCAGGGCCAAGTGGAGCACAAGATCAAGATGATGATTGATTTTATTTTATTTTTTTTTTAGTAGTTTTTTTTAGTTTGACTTTGGTGTGTGATGTAAAACCTTATTAAAACTATGATGTTACTTTTTGTTTCTTTTGGGTTGTTCTAACTTTTCAGATTAACATTGGAATTCTAAGGAGCATAGCCGGTTATCTTTCGAGTCGTGTTTGTCTAGTCAAGGAAGCTTAGAGTGGTGAGTCCGAGCCCACAATTCAAGATAAGTATGGGGTATATTAGGAGAGAGGTTCTAGTTGGGACATATATTTGCATAGAAGTTTCGGACACCAGTTAGCCATTGATCAACGCTACTAGAGTAAATAACGCCAATAAGTCATTTTCTACTGATGCTTAGTTCCACGACGTGAATTCCTTATGCCACGTCGTGGCACGCTTGCAGTTTGTAGTAGTTCAGCATTTTGGTGTTCGCAGTTTACACCCCAGATATATGCCACGACGTGATCCAATTTATCATTGCCATATTTTTCATTACAAATACCCACTTTGACGAATTGAAGTTCGAGTCCTGTTCGTGGTTTATTTACATATTCAACCAGTTCTACACCGAGTTTCTATTTTTGGAAGTCCAATTCCGCATTTTCCACACTTTTCGAGATGCTCATGCCGCTATTCCAGGGGAGTCTGTTCCTTTTTCTCCCTTTTTTTTAATTTTGATTTGTTTTTATACATACAATGAGGGCATTGTATGAAATAAGTGTGGGGTAGGGGTAGAAAAAGTAAATTGCTAGGAAATTTTGAAAATTCAAATTTTTATTAATTGAATCTAGTAATAATAATTTGAGCTATAATTGCTAGTATTATGTGGGATGATCCAATGAAAGTTCAAATGTTTAGTTGAGCCAATATACGTTATAGTGCATTTGTGGCTTCCCTTATTTTAGTGAAATCATGAAACAAAAACATAACCCCGCTCGGTTTGAAGGATGCAATATGTTTAGCAGCCTAAACCTGAAATGTATCCAGGAAGATTATTATCATTAACCAATAAAGGTTGAGGTTGAGCGCCTCTGCTTAAGCATGTAGGTTTCGAGTGAAAAAAAAAAGAGAGGTACATGTAAAAAAAAAAGAGAATTGCGAAAAAGTTTGAAGAATTTTGGAGCAAATAAAGTGAAGATCAAAAGATCAAAATTCTGAAGAAATCCAAAAAGTTGAAGATACCAGAAATCAATTCAAATAAGGTGTTGAATTCAAAGAAATCGAAGATCAAAATGTCAGAGAAATGAAGAATTCAAAGGAAGCTCCATAGTGGTATCGGAAAATTGTAATTCTAGATTATGTATGCTTAGGTTGCTCAACTAAAAATACCTTGAGGTTGGGAGGTTTTCTGCGGATGGATTCGGAGGGTTGCATAAAATGAGCATTGTTCGGAAAAAGTGGGCAAGTGTTTATGAAGATTGTGAGTATTTAAAGTATGGGGGGTACTTAGGAAAATTTTAGACACAAATGCATGCGTTGAGGTTTTGGCATAATGGCTGAACTAGAGTCGGATTGTTCTGTGTAGTGTTAGTAATTAAGAATTAAGTTTAAATTTGCTTGAGGGCAAGCAAAGCCTAAGTGTGGGGTATTTTGATATTGCCATATTTATACTTATTTTTAGGCAGTATTTAAGTACATTTTTATTAATAAATTGATAATATGTGCAAAATAGTGATATTTATGAGTTTAAATTGTTATTTTCAGTCAATACAAAGGATTTTCGAAGAGAGGGACCAGAGGTGACAAAATGGGGAACATGGGAGGCTTGGAAGACAAGAAAATAATAAATTCATAATAAGAGCTTAATTCACGACGTGGCGGTGAAGCCCACGACGTGGCACGGGTGTTCCAGAAGATAAACATCGCGACGCGGAGGATTTCCTTGAAGGATACGTTTTACTTGAAGCCCACGACGTGGCGCATATGGCCACGACGTGGCGCAGGTTTTTGTGGATTATATAAGTTCTCCTATTATTACGAATAAAGGGACTTTTGGCAGAAGAAAAGGAGTTCCAGGAGACATTTCAGAAGAGAAGAAAGGTCCTGGAAGAGGGATTTCAACACCAAAAGAAGTAAAGTTTTATATTTAGTTGATTATAAACATGTTTTTCATTAGTTTTAGCTGTGTTAGTTTAATTACTATGATGAGCAGCTAAATCTAGCTACTTTTGCTTAGCTAGATGAAGCTTTGAACTTATGAATAGTTATATGTTTATGGATTAATTTGAGTTGGTAAGAGTTGTTTGTGTTTGATTTGTATAACCAAGCATGTTATTATTTGCTTATCTAATTGCTAGATTGCATGTTCTGTGTAGCTTAGTGACCATGAAACTGCATGAACTTGTTTACCTAATAATTTAGTGAACATTAAATTGTTAGAGCTAGGATTGACCAATCGTAGTTAGTAATTAGGCTAAATAAATCTTAGCTGTGCTAGAGAACGTGAATTGTGACCATAATTGCGTTTATACAACAAATCTTACATATCATATCTACATTCATAATTAGTTTTGTGTTTAATTATGTGTGAACATACATGGTTTAACATGAATTAGTTACTTATTGGTAAGATAGAATTAAATTACTAATATAACTAAAACCCAACTTAATAACCCATAATCATTAGCTAGCCATAAGGAAGAAGTGGATTCAACTAAGCAAGAGTGTGTTTTTATTTAATTTGATTAAGTTCATCTGATCTTGCAAAATCAGATAAAACCCCTTTATTAAATTTGTTAATAAATTAGGTTAATTTAATAGTAATTAGATTAATTAGTAACACCGTTCCCTGTGATCGACACCCGACTTACCTAAGCTATATTGTAATCTGACTAGGTACACTGCCTATAAGTGCATAGTTAGTCTTAGTTTGTTAGGTTATAAATATTAAAATTAGTGGGTACTTTTGTGCACATCAAGTTTTTAGCGCCGTTGCCGAGGAACGGTGCAGATTATTAGTTTATTTAGTTGCATTAGATTAATCGTTTTTTTTATTTAGGAATAAAATCTGTAGAAAGCTTAATTGGTCATTTATTTTGCTAGCTTATCTTAGTTTAATTATTGTTTTGTTTGCCATAGAGTTCACGACGTGAGATTTAGTATACTCACGATGTGAAATCTGAGAGTTCATTTTTAGTTTTTCTTATTTTAGTCCAGTTTTACGTTTTAGTTTAGCAAGTTGCAGGAGTTAATGACCAAAGGCTCAAACACACCATTGGTGCCACCACTAGAAGATCCCGAGTCTGCAATTCACAAGAAAAAGACGCCCTTGCAAGAATTGAAGTCAGCCTTCTCTAGGAAGCCAGGAAAGAAGACAGGAGAGTCAAGTTCCTCAATGAAGCACGAGAGCAATCTTGAGCATTTGGATCATTCACCCGTGCAAACCGAGTACGAAAGCAACACCGAGCCAGAATTTGAAGAACACACGAGTAAACCCGAGAACGAGCCAAGGAACGAGATGGCAGATATTGAAGAAATGTCCATGGGAGCTTACAAGAAGCGGATCCGAGAAGATGTGGGTCCCGGATTAGTCCAACCCGCAATACCTGCCAATGCCACATTCGAGCTGAAGGGACACATATTGACTGCGCTGAAGGACATCCCATTTTTCGGGAAAGACCATGAGGATGCTTTTAAGCATCTAGATGAAGTCAATGACATTGCAGATTACTTCAATGTACCAAATGTCAACAGGAACACCGTCCTGCTTAGGATGCTGCCCGTTACTTTCAAAGGAACTGCTAAGGAATGGTTAAAAGCACTCCCACCGGGTACAATCACCACTTGGGCTCAAATGCGTGAGCAATTCCTAGACCAGTTTTGCCCGCCATCCAAGATAGCCAAACTCAAGAAGGCAATAGCCAACTTTGAGCAACAGCCGGGGGAGTCACTGTACGAAGCATGGGAGCGGTACAAGGGCTTACTCAGAAACTGCCCGCAACATGACCTAAATGTGCAGCAAGAGATGTCAATCTTTTATGATGGGGTCAATGTGATGACAACACAACTCCTTGATTCTCAAGGACCGTTGACAAGGAAAAATCCAAGGGAGGTCAAGGAGCTAATTGAAGAATTCGCGAAACACTCCCGCGAATACCATAACCCGAGGCAGGATGGAAGCAAAGGCGGTGGAGGAGCCCAAACTGAAGAAATTGCAGCTGTCATGGCCATGCTGAATAACATGGATCGCAGGATAACACAAATGGACCAGTCGATACACGCTATAAGAGTGGGGTGCGAGCGATGCAATGGTCCACACTTGACCAAGGACTGCAACGTGGATGAATTTGGGAACAGAAAAGCTCAAGTGTGCTACTCTAATGGGGATAATTTTGAAGAGGACTGGAGGAAACCGAAGAAGGAGTGGCTGCCATATGAAGAATATAGGAAGAAAAAAGAAGAGAAGTATAGGCAGACAAGTCGATGCCTCTATCAAAAGGAGCAGCCACCAGCCGAGAAGAAACCCGACCTAGAGACCATTTTAATGAAATTTATGGAAGCATCGGAAAAGCGACACGAGGCCACGGATTCCGCTATCATGGAACAACAAACATTGATCAAGAACCAACAAGCCTCCATCCATAACCTTGAAGTACAATTTGGTCAATTAGCAACTTTAGTTCATGAAAAATTTTCCCCGAAGAGTCCCGAAGTACAAGCCCAATCTCATGTAATGGCCATCAATACTGAAGAAGATACAATATCTGAGTTCCTGGAGACGTTGGAAGAAGAACCGCAGCAGCCCAAGAAATTAAGGATCGACAATGGAGAAAGTGCTGAACCAGGCGACCCACGACGTGACACTCCTCTCGCCATGACGTGGCGCAAGTCTGAGCAAAAACCCTTTGTGCCTATTCCAGCTTATCATCCACCTATGCCATTTCCCACCCGCGCAGCACTTAGTCGACCGGAGAAGGAACATTTAGAGTTTGTGAAGAATGTGAAAGGGATCCCAATTAATACTCCCTTTGTTGAATCCGTATCCAAAGCTTCCGAAAACCAGAAATTACTGCAAGACTTGATAGATACGCGAAGGCAATTAAAGAAGCAGTCTACAGTGATTCTGAGTTAACAAACTTCAAAAGTTGTTTTGGGAGAAACAACAGAAAAGATGGGGGATCCTGGACGCCTCACTCTTCCATGCGAGTTTGGGAATAAAATGAAGGTTAATGCTTTAGCCGATTCTGGGGCTAGCATTAATCTAATGCCTTTTTCATTTTATCAAAAATTGGAGATTCAGAAGATGAAGGCTACAAAAATGAAGATTCACATGGCGAACCGTTCGGTGACACAACCCCGAGGCATAGTGGAGGATATTTTGGTGAGAATTGGAAAATTTATTTTTCCAATAGACTTTGTAGTCATGGACATGAAAGAAGATCCAGATGTTCCGATAATCCTAGGACGGCCATTGCTCAACACTGCTGGTGCCCTTGTTGATATCCGCGAGTCGAAGCTAACTTTGAGGGTTGGAGATGAACAAGAAGTCTTTGGGATAAAGGATGACTTTCAAGAAAATAAAGAAGAGGTGTTCACAATTAATGAAGAGAATGAACTAGAAGAACTGGAAAAGCTTATGGAAGAAGAGATAAAAGTAGTTCATCAAGTCACAATGACAAAACCAAAGGCATCTGTTCCATATTGGATTGAAGTCATAGCTTACAAGAGCCCGCCTTCATGGGTAAGCAAAGAGGATGAGGAAATAACAAGTGATGAAGAGGAGGTCACTTCAAGAGTAACAGGGCCGGTGGTGAAAGCAGAAGAGAATGACATAAAGTACAAGGAGGAAACCACGGGCACAAAACGCAAGCTTGAAGAAAAGGGAAAAGCTAAAAAGGAGAATTCAAAGAAGGCGTATAAAAGGAGAGTTCAAGCTTACAAAAGGCGGTTCAAGGAACAAAAGATCTTGGTGGAGGACTCTTCCGAAGATTCAACGTATAAGGCACAGAGTCCAGCTCAAGACTCCAAGAAAAAGAAGCGCTTCTCGGGAGGCAACCCGAGTTTGGTTTGCATTTTCTTTTTAAAATTTTCTTTTCTTTCTTTTTCTTTTAAGTAGGACAGACATCGATTCATCATCTAAAAAAAACCGGTAACTAGTAGAAAATTAGCTGTAGGGAACTTTAAATAATGAT
The DNA here is from genome assembly GCF_052625555.1 of Lactuca saligna. Lineage (NCBI taxonomy): Eukaryota > Viridiplantae > Streptophyta > Magnoliopsida > Asterales > Asteraceae > Lactuca > Lactuca saligna. Next base: position 21,281,838 of record NC_136421.1, on the reverse strand, counting down.
TGATATGCAAAATAATTAATTAATATGATAAACATTATTGAGACTTTTGCATCTGGCAGTCTCCACGACGTGGGCATAGCCCAGCCACGTCGTGGGAAAAAGGGAATGCGCGACTGAGAAAAAAACAATTTAAGGTCCATGACGTGGGCATCACCCGCCACGTCGTGGCCTTTAAACATCAGGGGGGACCAGTTGTTTAAAACCCTTTGACTGATAATTCTCATTCCCACTTGTGAGGCTGCCGCACGAACGGAAACATTGTAACCCCACAGCTAATTTCGTATTCTACTTCTAATTTCCTTGCAAGATCTTGCCAATTAATCTATTTGGTGCGTGTTTTCCTTATTATTTTGTACTAATTCTTCTAATTTCAAGTTTTCATGGTTAGGGTTTGTATAATTCACGAAATTGGTTGAATCTAATGGTTGATTTTAGATTAAGTATACCTTTAATGGTCATAGGAACAAACCCCAACCATTGATTTTAGTAGAAATCGCATGCAATTAGATCGAGCCACACTCTGTGAACGACGCGACCCACGACGTGGTGCAGCCTGGCCACGTCGTGACTTCTGTCAAATTATTTAAACTGTTTAATGTGTTGGTTGTTTGCTGTTTTGGTTTGTTCTGATTGCAGAAATGGGACCACGACGAGCTGTTCCGCAGGAAGAAGACTCGATAGATGTCGCAAGCATACATCCTTTATACCAGTTTCCTCAAAACATTCCCCGACCGTTGCTAACAACCTACGAGAATCGGCTTGGATGGTTATACAATAGGGAGTTTGCAATAGCCCCGATTATTGATTGGAGATGGCTAGGTGGAGTGGGCATGGTAGCGGAGCTGGGACGTTATTGGTCAAAGACTTATGTTGGAGATCAATTTTCGTTTACTTGTCACGGGTGGAGGAATTTATTCACCATTCAAGAACCCGTGTATCGGGAATTATCGGTAGAATTTTTCTCTACCGTATGTTTCGAAGAACGCACCCTTGATGCCACCTACAATAGAGCACTTGTTTTTCGTTTGGGTGGTGTATATCGTGAGTGTAGCCTTCGGGAATTTGCTTGGCGTATGGGGCTCTATACGGAAGTGGAGACGCAATCTCCGTTTTTTATCCCTTTCTTGCTTGGATGTGTGCGGAATTTTGCTCCGGGTACCTTGGATGTGCAGTTTTGGCGGGGCATTTCTAACCATGAATACAACACTCGTGACTCGAGTGAGTCACAAATTCGGAATCCTGTTTTCCGATTTTTGCACCGCCTCATCACATTTTCAATCAATCACAAGCATCATGGTGACAAGGTCCCCATCCAGAATCTATTTTATTTATGGACTCTTATGACCCCGGGGGTTTGCTGTGATTTGCCTTATATGTTGGCAAGGTTTATGGGGAAGAAACCGGCCAATTCTAGGCCTGGGAGCCCGATTACTGGGGGGCATTTGGTTACTCTCCTGGCTAGGTCATATCAGATTTTGACCCATGACTTTGTGAGGAATCTTACTCGATTCCCGGATACCGACTTGACCATTCAAGTCTTGGGTTTGATGCGCGCAGTGGTGAATATCGGGGGTCGTTTTATGATACCACCAATAGATGACGAGGAAGAGGAGGGGCAGCCGGGACAGCAACCACCCGTTAGGCCGAGGCGTCGAAATGTGCGGGCTAGAGGCGAGGTCGAGCGAGAGCGTGCTGCTTCGCAGTATGTGCAGGGAGTGCCCACCGACCCTTTTCAGAGTCGGGTGGGAACATATTTGGATAATCTACAGGGTCATGCCATTTACCATACCCAGCTTACCGAGGGTATTTATTCACATTTGGGTGTGACCCGACCACCTGCTATGCCACCGCAGTATCCCTATTTTCCGACATGGGAGGAGTTATGGCGTCCGCAAAATGATGAGGCAGGGCCAAGTGGAGCACAAGATCAAGATGATGATTGATTTTATTTTATTTTTTTTAGTAGTTTTTTTAGTTTGACTTTGGTGTGTGATGTAAAACCTTATTAAAACTATGATGTTACCTTTTGTTTCTTTTGGGTTGTTCTAACTTTTCAGATTAGCGTTGGAATTCTAAGGAGCATAGCCGGTTATCTTTCGAGTCGTGTTTGTCTAGTCAAGGAAGCTTAGAGTTGTGAGTCTGAGCCCACAATTCAAGATAAGTATGGGGTATATTAGGAGAGAGGTTCTAGTTGGGACATATATTTGCATAGAAGTGTCAGAAACCAGTTAGCCATTGGTCAACGCTGCTAGAGTAAATAACGCCAATAAGTCATTTTCTACTGATGCTCAGTTCCACGACGTGAATTCCTTATGCCACGTCGTGGCACGCTTGCAGTTTGTAGTAGTTCAGCATTTTGGTGTTCGCAGTTTACACCCCAGATATATGCCACGACGTGATCCAGTTTATCATTGCCATATTTTTCATTACAAATACCCACTTTGACGAATTGAAGTTTGAGTCCTGTTCGTGGTTTATTTACATATTCAACCAGTTCTACACCGAGTTTCTATTTTTGGAAGTCCAATTCTGCATTTTCCACACTTTTCGAGATGCTCATGCCGCTATTCCAGGGGAGTCTGTTCCTTTTTCTCCCTTTTTTTTAATTTTGATTTGTTTTTATACATACAATGAGGGCATTGTATGAAATAAGTGTGGGGTAGGGGTAGAAAAAGTAAATTGCTAGGAAATTTTGAAAATTCAAATTTTTATTAATTGAATCTAGTAATAATAATTTGAGCTATAATTGCTAGTATTATGTGGGATGATCCGATGAAAGTTCAAATGTTTAGTTGAGCCAATATACGTTATAGTGCATTTGTGGCTTCCCTTATTTTAGTGAAATCATGAAACAAAAACATAACCCCGCTCGGTTTGAAGGATGCAATATGTTTAGCAGCCTAAACCTGAAATGTATCCAGGAAGATTATTATCATTAACCAATAAAGGTTGAGGTTGAGCGCCTCTGCTTAAGCATGTAGGTTTCGAGTGAAAAAAAAAAGAGAGGTACATGTAAAAAAAAAGAGAATTGCGAAAAAGTTTGAAGAATTTTGGAGCAAATAAAGTGAAGATCAAAAGATCAAAATTCTGAAGAAATCCAAAAAGTTGAAGATACCAGAAATCAATTCAAATAAGGTGTTGAATTCAAAGAAATCGAAGATCAAAATGTCAGAGAAATGAAGAATTCAAAGGAAGCTCCATAGTGGTATCGGAAAATTGTAATTCTAGATTATGTATGCTTAGGTTGCTCAACTAAAAATACCTTGAGGTTAGGAGGTTTTCTGCGGATGGATTCGGAGGGTTGCATAAAATGAGCATTGTTCGGAAAAAGTGGGCAAGTGTTTATGAAGATTGTGAGTATTTAAAGTATGGGGGGTACTTAGGAAAATTTTAGACACAAATGCATGCGTTGAGGTTTTGGCATAATGGCTGAACTAGAGTCGGATTGTTCTGTGTAGTGTTAGTAATTAAGAATTAAGTTTAAATTTGCTTGAGGGCAAGCAAAGCCTAAGTGTGGGGTATTTTGATATTGCCATATTTATACTTATTTTTAGGCAGTATTTAAGTACATTTTTATTAATAAATTGATAATATGTGCAAAATAGTGATATTTATGAGTTTAAATTGTTATTTTCAGTCAATACAAAGGATTTTCGAAGAGAGGGACCAGAGGTGACAAAATGGGGAACATGGGAGGCTTGGAAGACAAGAAAATAATAAATTCATAATAAGAGCTTAATTCACGACGTGGCGGTGAAGCCCACGACGTGGCACGGGTGTTCCAGAAGATAAACATCGCGACGCGGAGGATTTCCTTGAAGGATACGTTTTACTTGAAGCCCACGACGTGGCGCATATGGCCACGACGTGGCGCAGGTTTTTGAGGATTATATAAGTTCTCCTATTATTACGAATAAAGGGGCTTTTGGCAGAAGAAAAGGAGTTCCAGGAGACGTTTCAGAAGAGAAGAAAGGTCCTGGAAGAGGGATTTCAACACCAAAAGAAGTAAAGTTTTATATTTAGTTGATTATAAACATGTTTTTCATTAGTTTTAGCTGTGTTAGTTTAATTACTATGATGAGCAGCTAAATCTAGCTACTTTTGCTTAGCTAGATGAAGCTTTGAACTTATGAATAGTTATATGTTTATGGATTAATTTGAGTTGGTAAGAGTTGTTTGTGTTTGATTTGTATAACCTAGCATGTTATTATTTGCTTATCTAATTGCTAGATTGCATGTTCTGTGTAGCTTAGTGACCATGAAACTGCATGAACTTGTTTACCTAATAATTTAGTGAACATTAAATTGTTAGAGCTAGGATTGACCAATCGTAGTTAGTAATTAGGCTAAATAAATCTTAGTTGTTCTAGAGAACGTGAATTGTGACCATAATTGCGTTTATACAACAAATCTTACATAGCATATCTACCTTCATAATTAGTTATGTGTTTAATTATGTGTGAACATACATGGTTTAACATGAATTAGTTACTTATTGGTAAGATAGAATTAAATTACTAATATAACTAAAACCCAACTTAATAACCCATAATCGTTAGCTAGCCGTAAGGAAGAAGTGGATTCAACTAAGTAGAGTGTGTTTTTATTTAATTTGATTAAGTTCATCTGATCTTGCAAAATTAGATAAAACCCCTTTATTAAATTTGTTAATAAATTAGGTTAATTTAATAGTAATTAGATTAATTAGTAACACCGTTCCCTGTGATCGACACCCGACTTACCTAAGCTATATTGTAATCTGACTAGGTACACTGCCTATAAGTGCATAGTTAGTCTTAGTTTGTTAGGTTATAAATATTAAAATTAGTGGTTACTTTTGTGCACATCAACACTCTATTCGGATGCTTCGGATCCACAAACCCCTCTGGCTGAGCCATGTAAACATCCTCAGCCAACTTCCCGTTAAGGAAAGCGGTCTTGACATCCAGTTGCCAAATCTCATAATGATGAAATGCGGCAATAGCTAGCATCACTCTAATAGACTTTATCTTCGCAACTGGTGAGTAGGTCTCATCATAGTCAACTCCGGGAGTTTGAGTAAAGCCCTTCGCAACCAATCGCGCCTTATACGTGTGTACTTTTCCATCCACGTTGGTCTTCTTCTTAAAGATACATTTGCACCCAACGGTCTTACGTCTGGGTACATTATCAACCAAATTCCAAACTTGGTTATCATACATGGATTAGATCTCGCTATCCATTGCCTTTTTCCATTTTGCAGACTCCGGGCCTGCCATGGCTTCCTTATAGCTACTAGGTTCATCAAGGTTTATTATTGTACTATCACTAATATACGTGTCCCCTTCGGTAGTAATATGAAAACCATACAACTGGGGTTGAACTCTAACTCTTTCGGAACGTCTAAGACGTAATGATACGTCAATAGGTTCAACCGGAGTTTCCTCCTCGGGTTGAGTGCCAGCGGTAGAGGTTCCTTCATCTATCGGCTCTTGAATCTCTTCAAGCTTGATTTGCCTCCCACTGTCTCCTTGGCCTATGATTTCTCATTCTCGGAAAACTCCTCTCCTCGTAACAAAGATAACATTGTCCTTCGGTATATAGAAGAGATATCCAAAGGATTTCTGCGGGTAGCCGATGAAAATACATCGCTCACTACGAGGTTCGATCTTGTCGTGAGTATCTCGTCTTACGAAAGCCTCGCAACTCCAAACCTTGATATCTGCTAAAGAGGGAGCTTTCCCTGTCCACATCTCATGAGGTGTTTTGGCAACCTTCTTAGTAGGGACTCGGTTAAGGATATGGGCGGCAGTCTCTAAGGCATACCCCCAAAAAGAGATAAATAGTGAAGCACGACTCATCATAGAGCGAACCATGTCCAACAAGGTTCGATTACACCTTTCTGCCACACCATTTAGCTGTGGTGTCCTAGGTGGCATCAATTGTGAAACTATTCCACACTCCTTGAGATAATCATGGAATTCAAGACTTGGGTACTCTCCTCCTCGATCGGATCGAAGCATCTTGATTTTCCTGCCCAATTGATTCTCCACTTCATTCTTGAATTCTTTGAACTTTTCAAAAGTTTATAACTTTTGCTTGATTAAGTAGATATACCCATATCTACTATAGTCATTGGTAAAAGTCACATAGAAGCGGTTCCCATCCTTCGTGGTTGATCTAAACGGTCCACATAAATCGGTATGTATGATGTCCAATAGACCCTTACCCCTTTCGCACGTACCAGCGAAGGGTGACTTAGTCATCTTTCCAAGTAAACAAGACTCGCAACTGTCATCTTCCCTAAGGTCGAATGACTCCAACACTCCATCCTTTTGGAGTTGGGCTATGCGTTTCTTGTTGACATGTCCAAGACGACAATGCCACAAAGATGCCTTATCCATACTATTGGAAGAATCTATGCATAAAACATCATTTCCTAAGTTATCAACAATCATAACAGTTTCATAAATTCCATTACACGATATTGCTTCAAAATAAAAGACAGCATTTAGATAAGCCAAAATAGAACCATTCTCATTATTAAAAGAAAATATAAAACCTTGTCTAAACAAACCATGAAATGAAATGATGTTTCTAGCCATTTCTGGCGAAAAGCAACAATTGTTCAAATCTAAAGATAAACCATTCCTAAGCACTAAAGAATACACTCCAATCTTGGTCGCAAGCGACGATCTTCTGTTCCCCATGATTAGATTTATTCTTCCATGCTCCACATCCCTATTTCTTCTTAGTCCATGCACATTAGAACAAATGTGGTAACCACAACCGGTATCAAGAACCCAAGAAATAGCATGAGATGAATCGTTAGATTTAATTGTGTATATACCTACGAAAGACGGGTTGATCTTTCCTTCCTTGATGGCTTGCAGGTACTCTGGCCAGCTTCTCTTCCAATGCCCTATTTTGTGGCAATGGTGGCACTTTGCCTCCTTTGGGTTAGAAGTAGGCTTGGTGGACTCAACTTTTGTCCCACTAGATGAGGAACCATCTCGGGACTTTCCCTTGCGGTAGCTCTTAGATGGAACCTTCCTCTTCTTGCCTCTTCCTTGCCCAATGGCCAAAACAGGAGCAACGGGTGGATTGGGAGTAGTGCAACGGACTTGTCCTTGAGATTTCTCTCAGCAACCCTAAGGAGACCTTGGAGCTTGCTTAGGGTGACCTCTTCCTTATTCATGTGGTAGGTCATCCTAAATTGATTGTAACACGGAGGCAAAGAGTGAAGCACCATGTCGATCGCCAAGTCTTCCCCAAAGTCAACATTTAACTTGCGAAGTCGATCGACATACCTTTGCATCTTTTTCAGGTGCACGGTAAGAGATTCTCCATGACCCATTTTGGTGGAAATCATGTTAGTGAAAATCTCGTAACGCTCTTGCCTTGCGTTTTGGTGGTATCTCTCCAACAAGTCTTGGTGCATTTTGTACGGATACATGTCCTCGTAGGACTTTTGGAATTCGGAGTTCATAGTGGCTATCATGATGCAATGAACCTTCGTTGCATCACACTCATGAGTTTCAAAAGCGGTGATTTCAGTCGGAGTAGCGATTTCAGGATTGATTTTCTCGAGCTTCTCATCGAGGACATAATCCTTGTTCTCGTAGCGAGCGATCGTGCGAATGTATCTTATCCATTCGCTAAAGTTCATTCCATCAAAAGTCACCTTTTGGCAAAGGCTCATCAATGTGAACGAGCTAGCAGCAGCGTTGTTTGCGTTCGACATCTACAAATAGAAAGGACAAAGATAGATTAGAATTTTGATCCCTAATTATCACCCAATAACAAAATTAGGGCTAGGATCCAACAACAACATTTACATATTAAGAAAAAGGGATGTCGTAATCTAATATGCAAACAATTTGAAGGTAAGTGAATAACGATTCACTAATTCTCCACCATGAAAACATAACTTTAAGTTCTAAATGCATTAAGAATTCCTAGGTTTGGATGAGATTCATTGAAACCTTTCAATGGCATGTTTAAATCTCGATATGCCCCTCTCGTTTTCGACTGGGATACCGAGGATCACAAAGCGGGTGTGAATTACCATGCAAATTCACATGATGCCTTCATTGTAATGATCACCTATTCGATGTGCTGGTAAACCACACACGCTCCATCGAACTATGATAAACAATGAATCAGCCTTTGCCACCTTCTCTTAGAACCAATTAGTGTGCTGGTAAACCACACACGCTCCACTAACTTCTTAGCAAGGTGCAAAGTGTAATTTCATGGGATTGTATCAATTCACTTTTCCTAAAGTAACTAGGATTGGGAAATTTTTGAAAAACATGTAGTTACTTTGTATTTCATATTATACTTTTAATGAGAGGATGAGGTTGCCCTATCCCACCCGTTCGGCTAACGACCCTCCACCGATCAAGCAAGCGGTGGGTGTGAGTGTACACCCATTAAGTGCCATTTTATAGGCACCATCCTTATACCCACCTTATAGATTGGCTTCGTGAATGAGGCCTACTAACGGTAAGACTAGCATATTAATTATACATATATATTTATTAAGCTTGTAATAATATAATAGTATAGGGTGTATTTTAAACATTTCAAAATACTAGGGTTTTAATCATCAATTAAAAATTTCGAAATTTAATACCATTTAAATTAAAATTTTAAATGTTAAAACTCTTGATTTAATTAAACTATTAATTTAAATTATCAAATCATAAGGGATTGTCTAAATCAAAAGGATAATTACCATTTAAACATTTAATTTATCCTAATCCCTTAAATCCCTCTATAAATTTCGAAAATAGGGATGGGATAATTCATGATCTTTAATTACCATATTTAACTATTAAAGGATAATTACAAGATATGGGATTATCCAAATCCCTAAAATTTAGGATCTTATCTTGGGGAAGGATGCAAATCTCGAAATCTAAGGGTTTGCAAACCCTAGATTTCGAAATCTTGGATTAAAAGGAAAGGATTCAAAAACCCTTTCAAGATTTTCGCAAATTAGGGTTAGGAAACCCTAATCTCGAAATCTATGGCCTCCTAGGGTTTATTAGCTATAAACCCTAATTTGTCAAGTTCATACAATTGAATAATACTAATTGAAAACAAGTTAACCAAAGTCTCTGATACCACTGATGGGTTTTATACAAACAATCCTATGTGTACATGCAACCCTAATTTGGATCTATGTTTTGCTATTAGATACACAACATTATAAACACAAGAATAAAACCCTAAAGAACAATGCTATTTTCGAAATTAATATACAAGGTTAGATTACATACCTCTTGTTGTTATATTGCAATAACAACTTAAATCTTCAAACCCTAAGTCTTCAAAGCAAGCACCACAAGTGTAGTGCCTCTAATGGCTCACAAACACCACAAGCAATTGGAGAGGCTATAGAGAGAGAAGGGAGGAGGTGGAAATCATCCTTGGGACTTCTTAGAAGCATGTACACAAATTCCCAAGGCCTAGGGGTCTTTATATAGGGTTTAGATTAGGGTTTGAGTCCTTATCCTTATCTAGTTACTTGCCCACCAAGCAACCACAAGATAAGCCTTGAAAACCCTTATCTCTTGGACCTTGGACGATTTTAAGGATATCCTTATCCTTGAATTCGTCCATCCTTAAACAAGGATAACCATTGCCCTATTTTGCAACTATCACATAATTACAATTCAGCCCCTCTAGTTTAATTAATTACACTTGATCACAAAATTAATTCCTAATTAATTATTGACCAATATTAATTAAACAAATATGATTTCTCCTTTAATATATTATTCTTATAACATATTAATAAATCATAATAACCTCTTTCTCTATTTATTTCTCCAGTCAAGTTGCTTTGTGAAGGCCACCCAAAAGGACCATGCACAACCAGGTCAAGTACTTGCCTAATATAGTTGCAGCCTTAGACATTATTCCAACAAGAAGTAGGTATGAATCAAGCCTATCATGATTGGTTGCAGAGGTCTAAGTTGTTGGACATGGCTACAACAATCATGAGTGCTCATAAGTTCTGAGCATTGGACTCAACCCACACTCACTGGAATCACTTCATGGAATTTATCTCGAGTAATCGTGGCACGGTAATATCATATAAGTCTTCAAACCTAGAGATATGATTTGTTACTTATGAGTTGGTTATGCATTGATTGTATGAAAACGCATTGGTAACTCGATGTTGTAAAACGTGCTTTTGTGTATAAACATATGAGTCAAAGTTTATCTGTTCCTTCTTGGATTAGAAGCTGATATCTGGGCCCCTCGATGATTTTGTTTAGACCTATGTACCGGGCCCGGTCAGAACTAAGTTGATGTGTTCAATTAAGTTCTTTGTCAAACAAATCGGAAATCGGGAAACAAACTGCTGGACAATAAGTAAGACATTGTTCAATGTATTTGTCTGGCTGATATCTAGAATAGAGGATTATATGATCACTTATCTTAAATGGCGTATCATCATCTTCTCAATTCCGAGAGACCTTGAAAGAGCTACGATTGTTGATCGGTTCCTGAAGTCATACTTGTTGTTATAGTTATCAGACTTATCCAAGTCGGAGACTGTTGGATAAGGTGTCTAAGTCCATAACTATTTATGGTATGTACTTGACCCGACCCGGTATGGTCCATTTGGGTTGCATGGCACCATGCAATTGCATAGACTAAATGAGAGAAATAACAATTGTGGTTAATTAATATATTATAAGTTCTAATATATTAATAGTATTATTTAATTAGGTTGATCAAGAATTAATTTAGAATTAATTAAGTGATCAAAAGATAACTAATTAAATATATGGGTTGATTTTGTAAATCATCCATAACTTGTATAGTGGGCTAAGAGGCTCCATGGATTATCAACTTGGGTTAAACCCATAGGAAGCTTCATGGATGCTCAATGGGAGTTACAAACCCATGGGTCATGGAAATGAAGAGCCATGACACATTACGGTTTACATGGTGTAACCCTAGATGTGTCACACTATATAAAGACCATCTCCTCCACCAAAATCGGCTACACTAAGAAACAAGAGGGCTAGAGCCGTTTTTGCAAGTGTAAGATTCTCTCAAATTTTACTCCTTTGCATTTGGTGTTGTGTGAAGCATTTGAGGCATCACACTTGGGGTGCTAGGCTCACAAGGTTACAAGGATCATAATCAACAACAAGGTAAGTTATTCTATCTTTCATTCAAGATAAAAATGTTCCTCATGTATGCTAGATAGGAATATAACCTTGGAATTCAACTTTGCATGATAATTAGACAAACATAGATCCAAGGTTATTAGGGTTGCATGTACACTTAGGAAGTGTTAGAATGCTCATAACCCATCAGGTGCTACACTACTGATTGTACTAGACTCAACTATTATGTTTGTAGTTTGAAAAGATGTAAGTTTTCCCTAGTTTATACTATCTTAACTCGAAAATAGTTTGCATTAACTTTCAAGTGGAACTGTCACAATATGAAAGTAATGGGAAAATGTAAGTACACAGTTGTCTTTTGAATTGACATCATGACGTACTGGTTACCTTAAAACATGTTTGTTTTATTAAGGTCATAATGTGATGGATAGTACCCATACTATACGCTCTCCCTGTAAGAGATTATAGGGACCAAATATGGCTTCCGCAAACAAATTGCTAGGCCGTGTAAATTCACATTAAAGTTATATGATCATGTATACCTAATTTACTATCACCATTTGTTTAGAACAATGAGTTAGTGATTATTGGTATAATTAGATCTTATATTGTTCTTCTGCTATAGCATTTAGTATGTTCGTTCTGTTATAGTATCTTAGTATGTTCCTTCTATTATCGTGTATTGTATCTTCCTCCCTGTTTCTCTTTATAGTATGTTCTCTATGTCATCATGCATTGTATCTACCTCCATGTTTCTCTTTATTGTATGTTCTAGCATCTAGTATGAATTGAACCCCTAAACTATACCTACTATAGTTTACTAGCATGTTTACTTGAACTGTTATTGAAAAGACTCATTTATCTACTAAGTTATGATTGTACTTTAACAACGGAGTTTTATAAACAATAAAGTAACATAACTTAAGAAGAGTTTTTGAAATGTTCTGATCACTTATAAAAGACATAAGTAATCTCTTGAAAGATATTTATAACAAACATTTACACAATGATCATTGTGTTCAACTTGTATCCCCCCTAAAAGCATTTAAAACAATTTAAAAGATTCATTATAGGGGTATGAACTCACCTTATGTGGGTGATTCAAACGAATATGCACGTAAGGATGAGAAGTTCCACGAATGAAGTCCCGAGACACAAACGAGTCCTAAATGACATATAATGGCATATATTGGCATGAATATAGTGTTTAGAAGTAACCACATGCAAAGAAACACCTTTAGGGACTAGGAAACACTTGGACAAGGTGTTAGAATCACATGTGATTCATCTAAGGGGAGTTTACGGCCACAATAGGGAGTGTGCGGCCTTGGTATTTACAACCAAGGGGTTTACGGCCGTAAACTCCTGGAGATCATCCTCAAATCGATTTTTCCAGGTATTTAGGCTAGTGATTCTACTAGGTAGCAAGTGTATGGATAGAATACTCACGATTTAGAAGCCTTAAAATGGGTTTTCGGCCACCAAGAACTAGTGTGTGTTCTTGGTCTTCTTGGTGAAAGTTGATGATCTTGAAGATCTACTCAAAAGACGATTTTCATGGATGGAATCAAAGGGTGATTCATGATTAAGAAGGATAACAACTAAAGGATGGAAGAAACATTTACGTTTTTGAAGATCTAGGATGAAGAACTCAACGATACTTGAGAGAGAATGAAAGTTTCTTGAGTTGGAAATGTAAGAATGAAAGAAAAGTGAAGGAAATGAGGCTTTTAGGGGGAGTTTACGGCCAACCATGAGTTTACGGCCGTAAACTCATGTGTTGTGGCCGTGAACTCCTTTTGGTGGTGATTAAGGCTTGAATGTTTACAGGGACTCTATCAGGTACTTCCTAACACTCATTCCTTGAATGTGCTAGGCTTAGAACACTCAAACAGACTCTAAACAGTGCTAAAAGATATCAGGAGCGAGTCTGACTTAAGGTTGATTGGCTTGACTTTAAAAGGTAAAAAATTTTAGGTTGTCACATGTAAGGCCTGCATGATTATTGTATATGCTAGCTAACATGTGATATTTATGTGATGATTGTGTGATTGCGGGTGGGTTGAGGCGGTCCTTCTTTGTGCTCTAGGCCAACAGACCCAGGGCGGCCCGGATAGACTGAAGGCCCATCAGAGCATACCAGTCAGGCCTAAGGCCCGGAAAACAGTCCAGACAGGCTGAAGGCCTGGTGAGGCGGTCCAGACACACTGAAGGTTCTAAGAGTGGGCCAAATATACTGAAGGCCCAGTGAGGTAGTTCAGTCATGTTGAAGACTCTATATGCATACCGTTTATTTATGATATTGTTTTGTTATATGGCGTTAGTGTTTTGGGGAACTCACTAAGCTTCGGTCTTACAGTTGTGGATTTTGTTTCAGGTACTTCGGATGACCTCGCGAAGGCGAAGGCGAAGGCTTGATCGTGCACCTCCTCACATTTTATGTCATGATTTCTGGGATTCTTTGATGTTATATTATTTTGAAAACAATTTGTAAACAATGAATGTTTTGGGATATACAAAAAGTTTAAATTTTTCAAGAATTTGTATGAATGTTAAAATTTGTACTTCATTTTAGTCTATATTTTGAACTTAGTTACATACTGATTAAGTTTAATTATTTGGTTAATCTGTTTTAGAAATATTGGTGGAGTTTACTGTTTGTACTTCATTTTAAACTATAATATGACAATCGCCCTTGCTAATCTCTCTGAGTGTAATTATTAAGAATACGTTTAATTATACATTCTACCCAATAAAGTGTGTTTAGAGCTTATTAATGTATTTTATTACCAACCTAGAACATTAATTGAATTCAACACTGATATAAATTTAGCTCGCAAGAAAAATGGACATAACTTGAAACCCGCTCCTTTATACCGGTGAATACCAATTCTTAGTTCTTTTTTCTCTAAATATGTTTTTAGTAAATCCAGGTTTATCAAACATAACCCCTCCCATTGCTGGTTACTTTTATTGCATACAAATCGAGTATGTCATACATAGAAAGGCATTGGGCTTTTAATTTGTTTCATTGTGAGTTCGACATTTACTTCCCCTTTACTACTTTTTACACGTGGTAGTGTTTTCACTATATGTTTATACCCAACACCATGGTTGTCGAACTCGCTACTTGGTACCTGTTCGACTGATTATCGAGTAGCGAGTACACGGGAGTACTTGGGAGTACTCAGATTCGGTAATTCATGTAGAAATATTTTTAGGGCAATTGTATATGTCAAATCATATGTTAAAACAATAAGTTTATTGAAATATAAAACAAAATTAGATACATTTGAATACACAAAAACTAAAACACACAATGGTCCCACTTCGTGAATAATTATTGAAAATTTAAGATATATATGTAGTAATAATCACATGTATGTGTTAAATAATAAATCATTAAGTATATTATACATATTAATCATCGAGTTTGCCGAGTTTTACAACAATGTTCGCTTCAACTCGCCTCGGTAAGGGGTCGAGTAGCGAGTACTCGAACGAGTAATCGGTTAACTCTACGAGTTTTACAACATTTCCCAACACTCACCTCACCCCTAACTTACCATTGCCTCTGATGACCATCCCACAAAAAATTCTCTCAAACTCCCTCTTGAATGTTCAACTTCATGGAGAATTTTTCCAACTTCTAGGATCATCTATACAAATATTTTTCATTAGTCATTAATATTCCATGGAGAAATCCCCCAAAAAAATCACCTTGATAATCATTATCTTCTCCACACAACCCTAAAACCAGGTGCCTTTTGGACTAACAACGACCCGCACCATTTCATCAACAACCCTTCCACCAACGATGCCCTTGCCCTAAAACCCTTTCCCTCCCACGAAAACTGACATCTTCTAAAATCGTAAAAGATTTTTGTACAAACATGACGTCATTATACAAATGACTAGTCGATTTAAGTATCGCATAATGAAAATACTTTAAGTAACATGAACTAACCATGCTAAGTTAGACATATTTAACCTATTATTTCATTAGTTAAGATTGTGGAATAATGAAGTAAGATATTCAATTGATTGTTTTTTAAATTTACAACTTCCATGATCCTACCATATATACCACACCTACAATTCCCTACGTAGCTATTTCTATATCAAGGAAATAAATCATAATATCCATCTCCATATTGAACTCAATGTCTTATTTGTGTTTTCTCATATCTTTACCGCTAGGTTATTTAATAGGTTCTTTATAAGTAGGTTTGTATTAAATACAATTAATTATTATCCCTTAAATGCAACATCGAATAGGTAAATAGAGTACATTATATCCAATCAACGATCATTGTCAAGTCTTAAAGATGTTATTCCAAAACTGATTGCGATATACCTTTCGGGTCAAAAATAAATATGACATTTTTTTTTTAACCCGTAAAAATCAATTTTATTGAGTAATCAACCCCACCAGCAAGTAGCTAGTGAGGCGAAATTGTTACATTTAATCAGTTACAATTTAGTGGGTTATTAATCCACATACTCCATTCTAACATTGCCTTATCACCACAATATTTAACCCAATTAAAAGTTTGAGACTGTATAATAGAAACAATTTTCACCGGTTGCCATTGAGCTTTGTTGAAGATTCTATCGTTCCTAGCCCTCCATATACACCATAGAGTGCCGAATAGTATCGTGATTAACGATTTCCTTTTTTTGGGCAATTTCCCCATTTGGAGGCAAACTCGATCATGTTTTTTACCGACTGGAATTTTGTCGCCTGGATATTACACCACTTGTAGATCGACTGGTAAATAACCTTTACTAGAGGACATGCTACCAGGAGATTATCTCCTGTCTCTTCAGCCTCGCGACATGCTTCACATAAGGACGATTCCTCTCCCGGCGAAAAAAAAGGAAATCGTTAATCACGATACTATTACGTTTAATCTCTCAAGAAGCAAACTGCCACAAACCTAATCGCACTTCCTCTCTCTAGAAACCCTAACCGCCGGTTGCAGCAACAACACCATTGCCTTGCATCGTCACGTCACCGTCTTCGCTACTAAGCCCTACCAGTTAACCTTCACGTCACCGTCACGCCATACTCTTTTCCACTCTCAAGAACATTCATTGCTTGACATTGTTGTAGCAGTGTAGCTTAACCCGACTGAAGAACATCTACTGCTTGATGTTGTTGGTAAATCGATAATCTCTCTCTCTCTCTCTCTCTCTCTCTCTTCCTCTCTCTCTCTCTCTCTCTCTAAAAACCATAAATCTGATTTCTCATAACAAATACAATCCTCTCCTACTCAGCCAGTCGAGGAGGCATTCATGGGTTGTAAAAATCAGGTTTGATTGTTTTGTTTCTTCCATACATAATGCTTTTGATATCGTTGATGAATATGGTTTTGTTTTTTTAGAGTAAATTACACGAATGGTCCCTATGGTTTAGGGTAATTTGCGCATTTGGTTCCTAATTTATATTTTTAACTCGGAATGTCCCTATTGTTTGTTTTTGTTACGCGTTTGGTCTCTATCATATATAAAAAGACTATTTTACCCTTGATTTTTTAATCTATTTAAATAAACACACCCCAACCTCACCCCTCTCATCTTACTTTACCTGCCCCATCATTTTTTTCTATTTAAATAATAGTCGTTTTGGGTAATACAGGGATCAAGCGTGTAACAAAAACAAACATTAGGGACCAAGTGCGTAACAAAAACAAACAGTAGGGACCTTCCGAGTTAAAAAAATAAATTAGAAACCAAATGCACAAATTACTCCAAACCATAGGAACCATTCATGTAATTTGCTCTTTTTTTTAAGGTACAAATGTGCTACAATGGCAGGTTTGATCATTGGAAATAAATATGACAATTAGCGGCGGTAACAAGGGATGATGTGTTAAAGCTGGTCTACAATGGCAGGTTTGATCATTGGAAATAAATATGACAATTAGCGGCGGTAACAAGGGATGATGTGTTAAAGCTGGTCCGAAGCCTTTCTTAGAGGCGTTCACTTTCCAAAAAAAAAAGGATGATGTGTAAAAAAAAAAAAAAATTATTAATGTTGTATTTACTAAGATATTTCTTAAATTATATCGTTTATATCGTACTAAATCATGGTTCAGTTTTTATTGTTGTTCTGAAATCATATTTGTAAAGCATATATTGGCCTATGTTTTGTATTGTACTTATTGCATGTTTTGAATTTTGATTTAGAAAGATGCGAAAAATGAAGAAAACGTGATCACAAAAAAATAAATAGGTAAAGAAGCATGTATCCTAAAATTTCCCCAAGGAAAAACTCTTTTATATGTATTTTTTGAACAAATAATAATAACATTCTTAATATTAATTAGCTTTATGTGATAATAAAAGTAATTTGAAACCTTACACCATAAAACGGGTTACCTTGGTTTACAGCAAAGTTTTGTGTTTTTCTAATTGTAGACTTTTCGGCAATTTATAGTTTTATACCATTGCAATATTATTCTTTAAATGACGTCTCATTAATTTTCTGTTTACTTCTAAATAAATATAATAACAACCTTCTTTCGTATATGTTGCCCATTGTAACAATGCTACAAAAGCCTATGTTTGCTACTTTCAAACATGTTTATCCAAAATCGTTTTTTTTCCTTTTGGTGCAAAAACTCGAAACTTAAGAAGGTTTTTAGGCTTCCATTCTCGGTTACCATGTCATATGGCAACCACTTTGGCAACCGTAAAGGCTTCTTAGCCGACTGTTAAAAAAGAAAGAAAAAAATGTGATCTAGTTTCAAAGATTACAGCGTTGAGTTAAGAAAATAATTTTCAAGTATCTAAAGCAACATATGTCATAATTTTCTCTTTCTTATACTTACATAGATAGTCTACACCAAGATATGTCAACAATAGAGTTCATATTATTTTTAAGTATAGTCTCATGATGCCATTATTTATGGTAGATGAGATATTCTTTTATCACAATGTATAATTGAATTCTTTCTGGGTCTTCTGGAAGTATGTTGTACAATGTAGAGAGCCCACGTGTTTTAAGTATCGATATGATATGGCTAAGGATATTTCTTTTTAACATATTTAGATGCACTAATGTTTATGCTAATAAAAAAACACATGTAAATTTTTTGACTAATGTTTTCGAAAGAAGATCAACACTTAAACCACAATGTATGCAAGTTTTGGATGGATATATATATATATATATATATATATATATATATATATATATATATATATATATATATATATATATATATATATATATATATATATATATATATATATATATATATATATATATATATATGAGGGAAACATATATATGTTGATCTAACAAGGATTTTGTAAGTTTGAGAAACGAACGGTTTTTTATAAGACATGTTAATTTAAAAGTTGTATTATGTAAAGTTTCAAAACAAATGAAAACGTGCATCAATAATCAACGCTTTATAATATCATTCATGTTTGATATTTTTAGTTTTGTAGTATGGATTGTGAAGCTTCTCAATAAAATACAACTAATCATGTATATAGTTACGTTATAACTTCAAAATTTATAATAGGATTTATCATTGTAATGTTTCAAAACAAAAATAATTTTACAAATCATCATAAAATATCAGAAACATATGTTGTTGTCCATTTAACCAATCTAATTGAATCATCATTTAAAATTCTCCATCTAACTAATCTAATTGAATCATTATTTAAAATTGATTCTTGTTAAGTTACAATCATACAACCATCCAAACGCCCGCTAACAAACAGAAAAGAATGCACTCATCCGAATATACGGTCGATCAACGTCGAGACCCGTGACTCACGGGTTGACACAGTGATAATAGTCGTCATAACCGATAAGCACCGTTGAACCAAAAGGATATACATATAACATATATAGCTCACCTACACAACCAGAAGGAACCTTCCCCAAATTAACTACCAGTTAGCTGATTCCCATTCAATCCATTCGTATTTTGTTTATTTTATCAATCCTTTTCCACCTACAAACAAACCCTTGTTATATCCCTTTCACTTTCACTTTCACTTTCACTTTCGCTCGAATCTTTTCTTCATTCAGTCCCTCACCGATTCTTGAAGAGGCTATCCACAATTCTCTTAGGTAAATCTTCTTATGTTCGACTTTTCTGATTTGGGTTTGTTCGAAAGTTCAATTTTATCGATGCAAATCATGTCAATTTTGATTTTTGAAGTATGCTTTCTTTCTCAGCAATCAGGAAATAGCGACCTGTATGACCTTTTAAGGTCAACCTATAGGTCTTCAAAATCGAAATTGCTATGATTTTCTTATTAATTAAATTAAACACCATCTTCAGTTCTTGTAGATCTTAATGTTAATTTTCAATCCAATGAATTGATTTTTCTTTAACAATGAAATTTGACATTGAATTGGGTTTCTACTTGCTAGTTTAACATCAATAGTCAAAATGTAGCATTCTTTACACTCTACGTTCTCGAATTGATCGTGGATATCAAGATTTGATAGAGTAAACTATATTTCACCCAAATTAATTTATTGTTTCGTGCATGTATGTATTGATTCTTCAGAAATCAAAACCCGTGAAGACTGAATTGAGTTCATGGGTGGCAAAAGTTCAAAGAGATCTGTTTCAGGTCGTTATGCATCATACGGCTCGACCTCAAATTCATGGGCCTATCCGCAACCATCGTATCCTCAACCTCCAGTGAGCCAACCGTATGCTTCACCTTCTCCATATCAAAGCTATCCAAATCAACCTCCCGCAGTTAAGAAGAGACTCGAGAGAAAATATTCAAGAATCGATGATAACTACAACAACTTAGAACAGGTTACAGATGCCCTGGCGCGTGCGGGTTTGGAATCATCAAATTTGATTGTCGGTGTAGATTTCACCAAAAGCAACGAATGGACAGGTTCGATTAAAACATTAGGGTTTCTCAATTTCTAATAAATCTCTTGACATTTCAAACTTTTTTCAATTTTAGGTGCAAGATCGTTTCATAGAAGATGCTTGCATCACATTGGAAACGAAATGAACCCTTATGAAGAAGCGATTTCGATAATTGGAAGGACATTAGCTTCCTTCGATGAGGATAATTTAATTCCTTGTTTTGGATTTGGAGATGGTATGTACTGTGACACTGTCACTGTCACTCTATCACTGTCACTGATTGTAATGTATATAATTTTTCAGCTTCAACGCATGATCAAGAAGTCTTTAGTTTCCTTCCGGATGACAAATTTTGTGATGGATTTGAAGAGGTTTTAAGAAGATACAGAGAATTAGTACCTCAACTTCGACTTGCAGGTGGTTAATGGTGATTCTATTTTCTATAAGTTGTAATTATTTTATTATCATTATTATTATATTTGTAAAGGTTAATTTATCTTGTTTTTATCTCTCTAAACAGGACCTACCTCATTTGCACCTATTATTGAAATGGCTATTACTATTGTTGAGCAAAGTGGTGGTCAATATCATGTCTTATTAATAATAGCCGATGGGCAGGTAAATTTATTATTAGCCATGATATTAAAATAAAATTGGGTAATTCGGAAATATCAAAATATGGTTTGTTTAAACTGTGAAAAAAAAAAAAAAAAAGATAAAATATTTCAATCACTAAAGAAAATAATTTAACTAACTCGATGTTGTAGGTCACGAGAAGCGTTGACACGGAACGCGGTCAACTAAGTCAACAGGAGAGGAAAACCGTGGAAGCAATTGTGAAAGCTAGGTACTATTCGTGATGTCTAGTTTCGTAATTTTGCACATGTGGTACTATTTCTGAAATGTTTCTTTCGTGACTTTTAGTGAGTACCCGTTGTCGATAATTCTAGTTGGAGTTGGAGATGGACCCTGGGACATGATGAGGGAATTTGACGATAATATCCCTGCCCGATCGTTTGACAATTTTCAGGCAAGTTTTTAGCAAATGTCATTACATTTGTTAGTTACTTTTTTTTTTTTTCTAAATTCTCTATTGATTTAACCTTTTTTTTTTTTGCATTTTAGTTTGTGAATTTTACAGAAATAATGTCGAAGAATATCGATCGGTCTAGGAAGGAAGCAGAGTTTGCTCTTGCAGCCTTGATGGAAATACCCGCACAGTACAAGGCGACATTAGAGCTCAACATTTTAGGGTAACCTTCTGCTTATTTTGTTAATCAAACTTTCATCTCTTTCTATTATAAATGAAAATATATTGTTATTTCTTACATTTAGCCCTTTAAACAAAACCAACATTTGCTTTGAATATATATGAATCAGTGGTCGTAGAGGAAAAGCCATAGATCGGATAGCTCTTCCTCCACCTTGTTATGGTTCGGTGTCTTCACGTGCATCATCAAAGCCATCGGGACCCACTACCTTCCAACCCTCTTCACACTCGTTTCAAGCAAAGTCAACACCGGTCAACAAAAGTTATGCTGGAGGTTCCTCTTCTGATAACCAAGTAAGTCGTTTTTTGACTGAATCGAATACTGTGTAACCGAAAATTATTATTATTATTATTATTATTATTATTATTATTTGACTGAATCTGAATGAGAATTTTGATTTTGGCAGCTTTGCCCGATTTGCATAAGCAACCCGAAAGATATGGCTTTCGGCTGTGGACACCAGGTACAACAATGACTCTTTTTGCTTATAATATGTATATGTTTTTTTTTTTTTTTAATGATTTAATAAATGTTTCAAGGAATATAATATGGTTTTATTTTCTTGTGTTGTTCAGACGTGTTGTGAATGTGGGAAAGATCTTCTGTTGTGCCCTATATGTCGGGATCAAATAGACACAAGGATTAAGCTTTACTAAGTGGAATATGAGCTTGTTTTGAGTGCTATATGTTATTTAGTTTGTACATAATCTTATTCTTTGTAACTGGTTTTGGGATAAAGTTGTGTGAACCGGAATAACCCATTTTGTAACCGGTCTAATTGGATTTTTCCTAGTTCAGTTTGTAACCGGTTTCAATTGTGGATCGGATCTGGATACAAATCGGGTGAATGGTTTTGTTGTGCATCTCTAATTGGAAGAAAAATACATTTGATAATAGTTGATAATTTCTATTATCACGAAAATAGAAATTGGTTTTAATAACTAGAATAAAAGAATTCACGAAATTTGATTGAAAAGAATTTCATGGATTTATGACAGGCATGAATAGATAATTACCACCAAATAAATGATTCAAGTAAACCTGATGATTACTCTTCAACTTCTTCAAAGCTTTCTCCCATGAAACTTTAAGAGTACTGAAACCCCTAGCTTTCATCCCCATCTTCCTCCTCCTAAACACTTTTCTTAAACCTGAAACCTGAACCCCAACCCGCTTCTTGACCATCAATCTCCGCCACAGCCGCCACCTGCTCCACCGCCGGTGTTGGTTATGGTGGCCTTCTGCATTTTTCAGTCTCAGGTAATGAAACCTCCATAGAGAAACCAACTCATGGTCATCCATGATTGAATTGCAAGCAAATAAACGTATATATAGAGAGAGATTCATGAAGTTAGTTTTATTAGGGTTTTATGATGAACCGATAACGTTAATTAGTAGCTGGATTTTGCAGGTGAATTAAATGTGATGTATGAACTTTATACACTATGATAAAACTTGAGACTGGTACAATATGGAATTTGCAGGTGAATTAATTGAGTTTTTTTTTATTATCACAGATATACATTAAAAGGGTTTTTTTTTCGGTGTTTAGCGACCGCATGGGAATTTTAAGCATCACTTTTGTCATTTTGCTTCTCTTCATATCATTTTGTTTATTCTTCATTCATTTTTTCCAAGAATGGAAAATTATTTAGAGTGTGTTTATGATATTTTAAGTGTTTTGAGAATTGAAATGCAAACAAGTAGTCCTAATGAAAAGTAAAGTGTAATTTTTGGACAAAATATACATTTTAAGGGAAAGTCTAATCTTTTTTGACGTTTTCTTTATTTTTTTTACACATTTGATCATTTATCATCGACTATAGGAGGTGACAATTGTAATATGTGTAAACATTAACAAGTTAAATGGTTAAATGTGTATAAAAAACGTTGTCTAAATGTGAACAAAATGAAAAATTAATTATCATGATAAATCATTTTTCCCATTTTAATAACGATTTTATCTTTCATATTTGTTTGTATTATTTGTTTTGAACATTATTTATATATATATATATATATATATATATATATATATATATATATATATATATATATATATATATATATATATATCCTCATATATTTTTTTTTTCTTTTAAACATATACAATGTTTTTAAAGTAAATAGTATCTAATAATAAAATTAAATAAATTAAATACTTAATAATAACTATGGAGGGTCTTTAAAAAAAATTAAAAGAAAATATTACTTAACAAATAAAAAATAAAAAAAATTATATAATGCAAATGTTTAAATTTATTATAACTTTTTAATACTTTTTAATTAGAAGTTTATAAACTTTTAATTTTTTCAATAGAGCATTTTCAACTAGTATTCAATGAAAGTATTTTAAAATGTTATAAAACGAATATTAGATCGTCATACAAAATCCGTGAAACACTTTAAAAAAATGTTGTGAAACAAAGTTTAGAAATAATTGCATAAAAGCTGTTATACAAAAATTATATAAATATGTTTAAAAAAAAGTTAAAAACTTGTAAGTAAAAATTCAAACATTTATAAGATATTTTGTTTAAAAGTACTTGTATTAAAATCATATGAAAATATAAAAATAGTTTAAAAAAAGTTATAAGTAAAGTTTAAAACATTGTATTAGAAAAACCTATAGGAAAAAATATCATAAAATATTCTAAGAAATTATAAAAAGTCTTAAGAAATTTGTAATAAAAATTGTCCATATTTAGATAATTTTTTTTACACATTGACCATTTAACTTGTTAAATGTGTTCATATATTATAATTGTCACCAGTTAATGATAATACACATTTAACAAGTTAAATTGTCAAATGTGTAAAAAAATAAAAATAAAGTTTTCTAAATGTGAACAAGACAAAAAGATAATTATCCGCACAAGTTATTTTCCTACATTTTAATATAGTTTTATTATTAAATACTTTTTACTTTTTAGTCACTTAATATATAAAATGAAAAAATAAATATTATTGATGTAACACTTGATTCCAGATATAAAATTAATTCCAATGTCTTCATGATTCTCTTTGGACACGACATGTTTGTGTCATAACACGACGTGTCGATGGCCTTTAGGTCGCGAACTTTATTGGACCAACACGGTGTGTTTATTCCATTACGCAACGTGTTGGCAGCTAGTGGAGAAACTTTAATTTTTAGGGTGTTGCACCCTATATAAAGGCCTTAAGTCCTCATGGTTGGCCTCCTAACCAACCTCCATTTCCACTAAAACCCTAAAAACGATCTTTAAGTCTCTTGGTGGTGTTCTTAAGCTAGTAAGAAGTTCTTGGTGCTCATTTTTGGTCTTTGTGAAGGAAGAGGAGATCTTGAAGTTGTGTTACTTGGTGGAAAGGCTTTGGATCAAGAATCATCTTCTTTTGTTCAAGCTTTCTAAGGTTTAAAGTTTGAACATTGACTTATAAATGTTTAGATCTCTTCATATTGTGCTTTTTTGTGCTTTTGATCCCTTTTTGGGTTGATGAGAGAGTGAAGTCTTTTTAAGGGCTTATTATTCCAGATCCGAGTTTGTATTGGACTCTTTGAGCAGAAAGGTGCATGCTTTATGAGATAACTGGTTACATTCATGCATTAAGTCACTTATTATGTCCTTTTTAAGCTTAAGAGCTTCATTTAGAAATACATGGGCATAAAGTTTGTAGCTTTACATGGTTTTTCAGCTTAAGGAAGTCAGATTAATGTTTAAGGTTATGTCTTTAAGGATTAAATGCTTATTTGTTAAGCCCTTGCACTATTAAGCCTTATGGTTTGGGTTTTGGACTCTGTTCACACGATGTCGCGCACGTATTAAGCAAATAAATTATCACTGTTGGTTGCACTAAAAATATAGCACAGGGAAGCAGGGTCGAATCCTTAGGGACACAACCTAAAAGTCAATGCCTTTTTGCATCAGGCACATCTAGTCAAAACAAAAATTATAAAAGGGGGATTTGAATTAAACTAAAAACTAAAATTGTAGTGATATTAAACTAAACGAAAATCAATATAAAAACGATTTTAGTTTTGCAGCGACTTTCCTAATCATGTAACTGATCTAGATCTGATTATTAGAGATGCGTTCTATCTAAGCTGGTACTGAGAAAAACTAACAAGCTCTAGTAATTTCTCTTTTACCTAAATTAGTTAATCAAAACAGGTTCTTCAATTAACCCTAACTTTTTATTGTTCAATTAAACAAGCTCTTAATGAAATCAGAAAAGCAGCTTTATGATCTGTGTAAAATTCCCAGCAATACCCAATACTTCTCACAAGCTCAGAAGCGTAAAGATTTGATTTTTACAATTTATAATAAAGTCAAATCCCAAACACAGAACCGATTTATTACTTGTTACTTATTACCAATTAATTAGAACAATTACGGATTCTATTAACTGATTAACTGGAATGATAAAACCCTAGCTAGGTGATCAAACTAACAAGAATCAAAATCAAACATTCATTAAGATCAAAACTGAAGAATCTAGATAGAAACACGAATAAAAAACCAGATCTAATGATCAATCACATGAAAAGTACTTGTCTTATGCAAAACTGAAAACTAAGGTTTAGCCAGACATGGCCAAAATCTGATAAAAATAGATGAAAAGAGACATCAAACAACTAATCTTACTAATCTACTTGAAGGAGATGATCCACAGTCTTCAGATCTTCAGAAATTGATGAAATCAGAGAAGAAACGCCTCCAAAATCGTATTTTCGTCGTCTGGTACCTCTGGAATCGCCAACTTAGGTTACTGGAAGGCTATCAGGGTCTTTTTATATGTCCAACAGCAAAAACGACGAACCTGCGATCGCAAGGAGACAACCTGCGATCGCAGGTTTTTGAAATAAATGTATCTGATGTCGTTTTAATGAAGTAGGATGCTATTTTGACACTTTTTGGCCAACCTGCGATCGCAAGTTTTGAGTTTTCACTTCCGGATGAATTTTGGGCACAAAAGAACCTCGAAGTCAACCTACGACCAAACTTGCGATCGCAAAAAGATCACCTGCGATCGCAAGGAGATAACCTGCGATTGCAGGTTGTGCCTATGATGTCCGAAATTTCGTCTACTTTTCAGATCATTTTGAATCGCGTCAATTGGAGTTACGGTTCTCGAGATATGGTCAAAACACTAACAGGGGGTCAAAGCTACCAACAACATCCTTTAAATTTGATATTGTATATTCTATCTTCGTGTGATCAATTCAATCGAATGTTTCTTGACCAAAGCATCTTCCAAACATTCCTCAACATACTCCATAAGTTTCAATCTCCATTTTAAGCTCCAAACGCGCATCCAACTGCTCCCAAAGCAGTACTCCACTCGAACTATCTGAAATCAACATAATGTTGGATTTATGTCTAAGTCCATAACTATTTTGGTATGTACTTGACCCGATTATGAGCATGGTCCTTTTGGGTTGCCTTCACCATAGCAATATGTAGGATGATTTAAGGAGAGAAAGGTTTAAATATGATTTATTAATATATTATGAGAATAATATATTAAAGGAGAAATCATATTTTTTAATTAATATTAGTCAACAATTAATTGATAATTAATTTTGTGGCTAAAAGAGATTAATTAAACTTAGGGGACTGAAGTTGTAATTATAAGATAATTATAATTGGGCTATGGATCACCTAATAATATATAGGTTGGACGAATTCTATGGGAAGCCCATTAAAAATCGTCCAAGGGATATGTTTAAGGAGTCAATGGGCTGCTTAGGGCCTAAGCAGTCAGATTAGGGTTTCCTAGTTGTAAACCCTAATAGCCTACATGTATATAAAGGACCCTTAAGCCCCAAAAACGTGGACAACTGATTCTCTAGGGTTTCTAGTCATTTTTGGGCAGCCTCTCTTCTTCCCCTCTTCATCCAAGTTACATATGGTGTTTGTGACTCCATTAGAGGTGCAACACTTGAGGCACTAAGCTTTTGAAGCCAATCCAAGAAAGGAATTGATTGTTATTGCTATATAACAATCAAAGGTAATTCTATAAACCCTAATTCAGTTTATAATATGTTAGATCTGAGTTTATTAGTCTTGGATTCAAAGCATGTACAATAAAGAAACCTAGATCCAAGCATTAGGGTTTGTATGAGCACATAAGATTGTTCTTATGCCAAAAACCCATCAGTGGTATTAGAGCCTTGATTGGTTTCAGTTGTATGTGATGCTATGTTAAATTATTTACTGAAAAACGAGTTTTTTTTTTGCCTCTGCCCAACTCAACTCGGCGAGTCAGTATCTGGACTCGGCGAGTTGGCCCTACTCGGCGAGTCCAGGTCTGACTCGGCGAGTCAGTGCGTCAGGCAGAGGGTATTTCGGGATTTAGCTGTTGTTTTGACTTGGATTTGATGCTTAAATTGCTTTATAAAGTTAAAATCCGAATTTTATCTTAATTATATGTTTATCCTTGCCAAAACAATAGATAATTTCAAATCTTTTAAATATTGGTTGTTTATGTGATAAATATGGATTATTTAAAGTTATTTGGTAATTATCTAGTGATTGAAATAAGATTAGGTCAGATATAGATAATGACTAAATTAATTATTATTTGTTATTTGATCCTTTGTGATGTGAAAAAGTTTCAATTGCATCATTTAGGTTTTATAGTTTAAATTTGAACTTAAAAGTTTTGTTTATGAAATTTAAATAAGTTAAACCCAAATATTTTGAAATGTTTCAAAACTTGCCCTCAAGTTTTGGAATTTAAAATTTGATTAAAAGTTTGATTTTGAATTGTTAAATTCTAAAACTCTAATAATTTGAAAAAGTTCAAATCACACCCTTATGGTTTTATTAATTAATTAAAATGTGTAATTAAAAGTGATTTAATAAACCCATAAAGTTTTGGTTTACATTTAATTAAATTAAAGGTATAATTTACTAAGATAAACCACCTAGTATTTAAAAAGTGTAAAATACATCCTATACTATATATAACATTAAAAGTCTAATATTATATATATGTATGAGTAAACAGTCAGTCTTACCGTTAGTAGGCCTCATTCACGAAGCTAGTCTGTAAGGGGTGTTTAAGGAAGTTGCCTATAAAATGGCGATTGAATGGGTATCCACTCTTACCCACCACACTCTTAACTAGTGGAGGGTCGTTAGTCGAACGGGTAGGATAGGATAGAAACCTTCCATTATAAGTATAATGAAGTACAAAGTAACTAAATGCTTATACAAATTCCCAAATCATAGTTACTTTAGGCAAAATGTGAAATTGTATGCTAACCCATGGAATTACACTTCGTACCCTTGTCAAACGTTAGTGGAGCGTGTGTGGTTAACCGACACACTAATTTGGGGATGACATTGGTGGCAAAGGGTGGCTCGATGATTATCATAGATCAATGGAGCGTGTGTGGCCAACCGGCACATTGATTAGGTGATAGTAGCATTGGGCGCACCACGTGATTCGTATGGTTATTCACACCTTGTTTGTGATCCTCGGCATCCCAGACACAAATAGTAGGGCATAATCGAGATTAAACATGCCATTGAAAAGTTCAATGAATCTCAGAACATCTAGGAGTTTCAATTCATTTAAAACTTGAACTTCTTTTCTTTTTTCATGGTGGAAATTGGTAAATCGTCATTTACCTACCTTCAAATATTCTGCAACTAGATTACAGCATCCCTCTTCTAGGTTGTAGAGTATTGTGTTGGATCCTAGCTTGATGTTTCATTTGGTGTTGCATCAAGAATTCTAATCAACTTAACTTGAATTTTCTCCCGTTTTCTAGATGTCTACATCTTACAATGGTCTTCCCAAATCCTTTGGAACAAGCATTCCAAATGAAGATGACGTTCCGAGATACGATCAAGGAAATGAGAGTCATGCTTCACTTCCTCCACCTCCTCCAATTGTTCTCCCTGACCCACAAGTTCAAAGGCTTGAAAAATTCAAGCTCACTCAAGCCCTTTTGGCAAGTAAACATGAAGATGGGAAACTTGTGTGTGCACACGTCTTAGGGATGAAGTCACACATTGATAGGTTAAGCATGTTGGGTGTCGAGATTTCAAGCGAGTTGGCTGTTGAATGGGTTCTTCAGTCACTTCCTGAATCATATAGTGAGTTCGTTAGAGAGTACTATATGATGGACCACGACGTGACCCTAATTGATCTCACCTATTTGCTTATAGCTGCTGAATCAGCAATGATTTGGCGTGCTGGTCAAGCAAATTTGTCTGGTGAATCAAGCTCCCAAACTTCAATCGACACTGGCAACATTGGAAGTCCAGAAAGAACTAAGTTTGTGATTGTCCGATGCGTTGTGCCAAAGGAGTCCATTTTCTTTTATTGCCAAGAGAAGGGGCATTGGAGATGAAGCTGCCCTAACTACCTGAGAGATCTAAGATATGGGAGAGTCAAAATGTATGGCTCTGCTTCAGGTAAAATCCATTAACTAACTCTTTTAAGTTCCTATTCTAGATTCTTAATACATGATGTGATAAGATTACATTTTGATGTTTTGTAGGATCGAAGAAAAGAGAGGAAGCTTGAGGGAAGAAGTGAGTTGAATCTAATCATGAAGAAAATGGATTTCGATCGCATTACTTGAAGAATGGATTCTTGAGCTACTACTTGGAGTTAGAATAGATTGTTAAGAAATATTTAATAACATAGTTTTTTTTCAATTGAATTGCATTGTAAGGACAAACTTTTTTCCGCAATAAAATGAATTTTGATTTTATCTTATTTATTTATCCTTGCGATGGCATGTATGAAAAAATTGATGTTTGAATGTTTCTATTATTAGCAATAATGGATTTGATTCTTAATTGTATTATTTGTGGAAGTGTCAAGAGTTTACCAAGTAAGGAGAGTTTCTAATCACCCAAGTTTCAATTGGACAGAAACTTGGAATCATGCAATGTGTATTGTATGATGAATGAAAAACTTTCACATTTGGGAAACTTAGACTAATTCTTTGACAAAGTGTCAATTGAAGGACTAGGAGATCAAGTAGACTAGGTTGTGCGTTGATCAAGTCTACCACAAGAGTGAAAAAGATATTCGTCATGATTTACTAAAGTTTAGTAAATATGATTATACTTATAAGATTAAGTGTAATTCTAAGTTGATAGAAAGAGTTTCAATGAATAGTAGAACGAATAAAGAAGAATCAAGTAGGCAGAAAGATAAAAGTTTCTCCTTTCTAAGAAGAAGGGAGAGTACCTTTTACTGTGTTTTATGATAAGTCTTAAAGATTAAGAACCGTGTCTCAATAGATCCTCTAAGTGAGTCTTAGTGAAATTGCATGTCTAAGAAGAGGTATCAAGTATTGTAGAAATGGTTAAATTAATAAGTCAATCATACTTCGTTCCAATATCAAGTCTTAGAGTCAAGATTGTGATATTGAGTGAAAAGTCTTAAGTAGGTTTATAACACTCATCAAATGTGGAATTTGGAAAAGTTTTCTTATTCTTGCACATTTGAAATTGGTAAGTTGTGCTGTCTTGGATAAGACAAAGACCAACTAGGACCAATTGTGTGAAGTGTTTTGTCTTGATAAGAACTACAATAACTCTTGAATATTTGGTTTGTCAAGAAATGTTTCTTGACAAGAGAATCTTATATGTCAAAGAGTCAGTGGGAGTCTTAATGGTCTTGAAAGGTTTCAAGAACAAGTCAAGAATAAACCTTATCGATCATCACTAGCACACGACTTGAGGTTTACAACCTATCGTGCTGACATTATTTTGTTTCTGTGCCATTCCAATTGAGTTAATTGTATATGTGAGTTCTATGAGTTCTCATTTGAATGCATTCTAGAGCCTTAGTCGATGAAAAGTACATTGATATGTAAGGACAAGTTACTAATCTACTTGGAAGACATGGTGGGCACTCGTGTTACCATAAGGCAAGAAATCAAGATTAAGAAAGTTCAGTCCATATGAGTTTGGATTTGTTGCAAACCTTGGTTTTGGCAAATTCACATGGATATGAACTCATATACCATAAAATCTAAGTGTCATAAGATTCCCTCCTTCATGAAAATGACTGTGAGGAAATGCTTTCACTAAGAGAGATTTTAAGAAGATAGCTATGTGAAAATTGTATTCTCAAATTCGATTATGGTTACGGCATCCCTTTCCATAGTTCGAATTGTGAGATTTGGCAATTAGTTTGAACATTTGGAACTTAGTAACATAAGTTCTGAATTGTTTAAACACACATATGAGCTATCTAAGGCAAAGGTGTATAAGTTTAAGAAGTTTAGATAAAGGCTTATCGAAGCATTTGGTATTAGAAATATGAATTTCAGAAATTCAATAGGCATTGTTTTCTGGAAGTTCATTTGTTTTCTGAATACATGTCAAAGCTAGTGGGAGCATAAATGTTATGCTTATATGATAATCATCATGATAGTGGGAGCATAAGTGTTATGCTTGTATGATTATTATGGCGAGTATTGCAAGTTAGCAATATTAATTATAGAAAACCAAAGATTCCGTTTGCAAAGTTGCATGGGTTGAAAAGTTGTTTTGCTATAATTAAGGGAGAGAATATTATACTCTGTTTCAAAATCTAAAGCTTAGATTAAGAAATTTTAATATTTTCAATCAAAGGATACATTGTGTGTTCTTTAAAATTCGATTATGATTACGGCATCCCTCTTCATAGTTCGAATTGTGAGAACATGACACATAAAATATTATGGCAAAAGATTGGTAAAGTATCATATCTTTATGTAAGACATTATGCATCGTGTCCCATACGCTTCGGGTATAGGATTGATTGTAAATGCTATAGTATTTTACCATTCTAAAATTTTTCAAATGTCTAGCGCATTAAGAGGGAAAAAGGACTAGAATTGGTTTTGACTAAAATAATTAAACAACTATCAAAGGACGATCCAAAGTTCGCTGAGGAATGGTCGCTTGTGAGTAGTTGGAAGTATGGTATTGGATGGACCATATCGACATTATTATGAATAGATAAGATTCTATTAAGAATGAGTTGTCATATGGCAAATGTGGAAATATTTCCATATTGGGAGTTGGATATTGAGAGTCTATGCCTAGATTAGAAACTTTTATGCAAGAAGGATGTTCAAAGGAATGTATTTTGAATGTGAGACTTCACATCTATGGAATTGTCTTGTAACAATTTCTAAGAAAGTACTTTGTAATCTCATTAGCTAAGTCCTAGTGACTTTTGTGCTATGATTTTGCAAAGGGATCGTTGCATAAAATGTTAGAATCTAGCATATTCTAGTAGTGGCAAGAACCTTGTGTTCTTACACTAATAATTAGGATTAAGGAATTGTGAAATGAGCATCATTGGAAAAGTTTTCAGGTGATCTATTTCACAAAGCATGGACCATAGGAAACAAAGTGTGCATGTTTAGAGCATGGGACAATTGTTGGTGTAATTCAAGTAGTAAGTTGATTATCCGAAACATTAAATGATAAATAATGAGTAATCAATATGGTGGATAAATAGAAGTGTTTTATTTACTCTCACAAGTTTGGGGCCATATAGGATTAAGTATTATTGTTATGTTTCAATTTGCATGTTTTAACTTCCAGAATAACTAGGTTATTCAAACATCCACAGTCGGTTATACGTTGGAAGTAGGTATGAAGAAAGACTGTCATGAATCTGTCTGTAGATTGTCTGAGTGTTTAGACATGGCACAAATTTGCTGCAGAATTCATGAGTGCTTTGATAAGATTAGAGTATTGGATTAAACCCACGCTCACTTGGATCACTTCATGGTTTTATCACGAGTGATTAGTGAGACGATAATATTGTATATTCTTGAAGCCGAGACGTGTGAGTTGTTATTTGTTGGTTAGTTACACATTGATAATAAGTAAACGCACCAGTAACTTGGTGTTATAAAACTTATTGTTGTGTGTGATTCGATCAGTAAATGCAAACGAGCATTTGAGTCGAAGTTTATCTATTCCTTTTACCCAAAGTGGGATAAAAGAGATATCTGTGGGCCTCTCGATGATTTAGTGATAACAACTAAGCGCTTGGCCAAGCCGGGACTAAGTTGATGTGTTCAATTGTAGTCTGTTGTCAGTCGTCATAAATCGGAAGTCGGGAAACAGTATAGAGAGAATGATTGAAATTCATGTCTTATGTCAATACGATATCTTGAGAATGGAGGAATATATAATCCCTAATCTAGAGGACACGCTATCTGATAAGATCAGAGTTGACAACGGCTTTTGAAAGCTACGATTGCTGATCAGGTTCTGAAGTCATACGGAAATAGTTATTAGACTTATCCAAGTGGGAGACTGTTGGATTTATGTCTAAGTCCATAACTATTTTGGTATGTACTTGACCCGATTATGAGCATGGTCCTTTTGGTTTGCCTTCACCATAGCAATATGTAGGATGATTTAAGGAGAGAAAGGTTTAAATATGATTTATTAATATATTATGAGAATAATATATTAAAGGAGAAATCATATTGTTTAATTAATATTAGTCAAGAATTAATTGATAATTAATTTTGTGGCTAAAAGAGATTAATTAAACTTAGGGGACTGAAGTTGTAATTATAAGATAATTATAATTGGGCTATGGATCACCTAATAATATATAGGTTGGACGAATTCTATG
Organism: Lactuca saligna; assembly: GCF_052625555.1. Classification (NCBI taxonomy): domain Eukaryota; kingdom Viridiplantae; phylum Streptophyta; class Magnoliopsida; order Asterales; family Asteraceae; genus Lactuca; species Lactuca saligna. Next base: position 21,247,959 of record NC_136421.1, on the reverse strand, counting down.
GGAAGCCCATTAGAAATCGTCCAAGGGATATGTTTAAGGAGTCCATGGGCTGCTTAGGGCCTAAGCAGTCAGATTAGGGTTTCCTAGTTGTAAACCCTAATAGCCTACATGTATATAAAGGACCCTTAAGCCCCAAAAACGTGGACAACTGATTCTCTAGGGTTTCTGGTCGTTTTTGGGCAGCCTCTCTTCTTCTCCTCTTCATCCAAGTTGCATATGGTGTTTGTGACTCCATTGGAGGTGCAGCACTTGAGGCACTAAGCTTTTGAAGCCAATCCAAGAAAGGAATTGATTGTTATTGCTATATAACAATCAAAGGTAATTCTATAAACCCTAATTCAGTTTATAATATGTTAGATCTGAGTTTATTAGTCTTGGATTCAAAGCATGTACAATAGAGAAACCTAGATCCAAGCATTAGGGTTTGTATGAGCACATACGATTGTTCTTATGCCAAAAACCCATCACATAAAACATGAGTAGTACGGGAATTCTAACGAAATACATGAGCTGAACATTATTTATCTAAATGACATGAAAATGTACAAAATATGATGCTAAAATGATAATGAAAACTACCATATAAGATGCATAAAATGACATATAACAATTCTCCCCAAGCTTGAACCTTACTTGCCCTCAAGTAAGAAAAAGGATATAACATTATAAACATGTAACGACCCGTTCCCAGTATGTTAATTCATTAGTAATTGTTTTTAAAGTTTTGCAAGCGGGACTTAGCGATTTCATAGCCTGACTCGCCGAGTAGGGTCGCGACTTCGAGCACGTGTTAGCTAGTGACTCGGCGAGTCCATATCCCGGACTCGGCGAGTCCGTCCGTCTGGGTGAAACCCTAAATCCCCGGGTTGCCCACTATTTAAGCCACCTTATAGCCCCCATTCTCGCCTCCTTCACCCTCTAAAGCTATGAGAAAACCCTAGTTCATCCTTGAGAGTTTGTAAGTGATTTTGTGTGATTTTGTGAAGGCTTGAAGAAGGAGAAGAAGAAAGGAGCAAGGAGAAGAGGTGGAGTGCCAAGATCCAAGGGCAAATCTAAGTTATTTGAGGTATTTTCGGATTTCCCCTCTTGTTTTATGATTTAAACCTCCATTAGAACTCTTCTAAGAACTAGTTGATGCTTGTTCCAAGCCTTGTGCTTTCATGAACGCCCTAATAAGCCGAGATAACCTTGGATCTATTCATTGAGAAGTCCCATAGTCCAGATCTATTGCCTTTATGAGGATACTTTGCATATTAACCCTAGATCTATCCCTTTTATGCATCTTTTAGCCTTATTTTCCCTTATTCATGGGTTGTACACGTAAAGTTGGAAACTTTACGTGGTAAACCAACTTATTGGACTCAGATCTATCATTTGTATGTGTTGGATTCAAGCAAAATCGGGTGAAAGTAGTTGCATGGCGGCAACTCGGCGAGTCGGGAAGAACGACTCGGCGAGTTGAGTCGCGAGTCCCCGATTCCTTCATTTTTGCAGTGTTGAGTGGAACCAGTGAGTTAGAGAGTGGACTCTGCGAGTTGAAGGTAGACTCAGTAATGGAGGGACTCGGCGAGTTGTTCATACAACTCGGCGAGTCCAAGGCAATCTTCTTAAGATCAAGAACAACTCGTCGAGTACGTTCATACGGCTCGGCGAGTCGGATGAAGATTGTCTGAGTTCTTGGATCAAGAGGGTACTCGTCGAGTCGATGCCATACTCGACGAGTAGCAGCGAGTAGGATTGAAAAGTGAGAGTAGGACTCGACGAGTTGGGAGGCCCAACTCGGCGAGTCAGTCCAAATGAGAGTGATTTTGACCAAGGGTAAAAGAGTCATTTTACCCAAGCACAGTGTTTAGTATTTGATTGAGTGTGTTTATGGACTTGTAGCCGTGGAGATACAGGAGCAGCAGCAGTTAGATTCCAGAGCCACACACTCAGCAGCCAGTTTACGAGGTGAGTTTCCTTCCAGTAGGGACGGGTCTAAGGCCACAATGTCAGCCCGTTCAGTTAGCAGTAGTTTCCGGACTTTGATCCGATGCAGTAGCTAGTATGTTTGATGCCTTCGTGGCTCAGATAGGATTTGTGTGCTAAGTTTTATGTGTTATGTATTATGTGTTCCGGGCTACGGCCCGATGTAGTATGCAGTATATGTGTTCATGCTAGTTGTTATGTTATGCTACGCTATGCTCAGTCAGTTAGTTCTGGACTTCAGTCCGATGCAGGGGACAAGGTCCCAGTCGGTTCCGGACTTTGGTCCGATGCAGTTAGTTCCGGACTTCGGTCCGATGCAGTTAGTTCCGGACTTCGGTCCGATGCAGATAGTTCCGGACTTTGGTCCGATGCAGGGGACAAGGTCCCAGTCAGTTTCGGACTTCGGTCCGATGCAGTTGCCGGGCTTCGTCCCGATGCAGTGGGCAAGGCCCAATATGTGTTTATATGTTATTGTACGGTATGTGGTATTTTGGGGGAGCTCACTAAGCTTCGTGCTTACAGTTTCAGTTTTGGTTTCAGGTACTCCCGCAAGCAAAGGGAAGAGCTCGAGGTGACGGCATCGCACACACCACAGCTTTAGCTTTTAGCCTGGGATTGATTTAGTTTGTTTTGATTTGACGTAGTATGATACAGTTTTCCGTATAGTGTTTTCTATTATGTTGGAATACATCACATATGGTTTTATTATATGACACTCTGATTATGGTTTAGATTATATCGAAAAACGAAATTTTTGGGTTGTATTTTTGGGTTGTTTCAAGTTGGTATCAGAGCCCTGGTTTGAGAGATTCGGATACACTTCCGGGTGTATCTGAACTCAAACTAAGGGAAATAAAAGATTTTATTTTAAAAATAATAAAAACGTATTACAAAGAGAATTTTGAAAGCACTTAGAAAGAAAGAATAGTTTTTAACAAGATAGAGGTGTGTGCATGCGGTCAGCCGAGCTCAAGTAAGTACTCCCAAATTACCCATACAAGTTATTTGTTCAGTTTCAGTTTCAGTAGAACAACATGCTAGTATAGGACTAAGGATCTATGAGAATGCCTTATGTGCCTGCTTATGTGTTACAGCTTTTTGAGTATTGCATGCTAGTACTGAGTAGACAGCAGTAGGATAGCCTGTTTAGGTTATGCCTGATAGTATGAGCTTAGCATCCTTTGCTAGTGCGGTTTCTTGTTATGAGAATAGTTTTGCCTGAGTCTGTTTCCCTTATCCGAATGCTGCTTGCTTCGTGCTTGGTGGGGTTCTGAGTAATGGGAGTTAGCCATTAGGTGAACACGTCACACCACATGTGATCAGGTTTGAATAATCCCAGAGTACTGGAACTGGCCCTATTGCGCATCTCTTGTTTGAGTCCAACCGTTATAGGGACGGGTCTTTTACTTGAAGGATTATCTGATCCTCATCACATGTGATGGTGTTTAGGTGGTGGCTAATTGGCATTATGAGGATACCTTCAGCAGCTGAGGACCAGTCGTGTTGAGCTTGAGGTTTCCCTAGGGCAAGCCTAGGATGAGAGTAGCAGAGAATAGCAGTAGTAGAAGTGACTTGGTGGAGTCAAGGCAGTTCTTGAGGAAAGTACGGATAGATGTGGAAGGTAGGATGGGCCCGTACTACTGAAAGCAGAGGATTCGTACTCGAATCAAGGAAGGCCAAGACAAGACTAGGAAGTTAGTAGCAGTGTCATGATCCCTTGAGATATTTCAGCGTTCTGATGTTGTTATGATATGTTTCAGAATGGTAGTTTTGCGTCCGAGACCAGCAGTCAGCAGCTCAGATGCCGGAGGGGGATCAGGATCGGGATCAGGCCCGGAGGTCGGGCAGATGGATTAGCAGACCAGAGAGTTCCTTTCTTCATAGGTTACCCGCATCATACTGGAGCAGACTCCTGTGATCTTCGGTTCGATCAAGGAGGGTATTTTAGAGCTGATGGATGAGAGATTGGGTGTTTTCCGTGCGGAGATGGCGGCCATGATGGGGTCGCGCACACTTACGTTCAGGGAGTTCAGGGCATGCGGAGCTCCAGACTATCATGGGGCGCGGGACCCCATAGCGAGTACCAAATGGTTGGCGGATGTGGCCAACGCTTTCCGCACTAGCAGGTGTCCCGAGGGGGACAAGGTCAGATTGGCGGCCTGTCTTCTGAAGGACAGGGCACGGGATTGGTGGGAGGAGGTCGGACATGCCATCGGGGATGATGCGGCATTGGATGCCATGACCTGGGCTGATTTCTCTACCAGGTTCAGGGCGGAGTTTGCACCGGTCATTGAGGTGCAGCAGTTAGCTAGGGAGTTTCAGGACCTTGCCCAGACTACAGAGACAGTGGCGGAGATCACCGCCAAGTTCAGGGAGAGGGCTCTTCTTGTTCCTCAGTATGCAGCCGATGAGGAGATGAAGAAGGCCCGTTATCATGAGATGTTGCGGAGTGATATCCGCATGTTTGTGAGCCGGTCCAGTTGTAAAATGCTGGACGACATGATTGCTAGAGCTAGGGAGAGGGAGATTGATCTCGAGATGGAGAAGAAGAGGAAACCGGAGGCGGTTTCGGGTTCAGGCAGTATGGGCAAAAAGCCCAAGGTTTCAGATCACAGGTCCAGGAGTCAGCAGAGCCACGGTCGGTGTGGCAAGTGTGGGAGATTGCACGAGGGGGCGTGCAAGGCAGGGAGTTCTGGCTGCTACAAGTGCGGTCGGACTGGGCATTTGAGTAGGGATTGTACGGCCCCTGCTACTATGGTTACAACATCAGATCTGATTTGCTTTCAGTGCAATTAGAGGGGACATAAAAAGTCCCAATGTCCCAGTTTAGCTGCAGCAGGGAAGGTGGTTGCACCTGCCCCTACCACCTTGAGGATTACGGATGGCCGGCAGGGCCGATCTGATGCGCCAGTGGCGAAGAGCAGGGCGTTTCAGATGACAGCAGAGGAGGCGCGAGCGACTCCTGATGTGGTGACAGGTATGTATCTTTCCTTCACCTTTTAATTATCATTATCGTTTGAATATTACTTGATGATATGTTTTATTTAGGGTCATTCTCGGTGAACGGCATCTCTGCTTTGGTATTGTTCGATTCGGGGGCTACCCGATCATTCGTATCGCTTGCGCTTAGCAAGAGATTTAGCAGGGCTCCAGGGGAGCTGCATTGTCCATTAGAGGTTGAGATAGCAGATGATAGGACCGTGAGGGTCGGCAGAGTACATAGAGGGTGTTCCCTTCAGATATTTGATGAGCAGTTTTCAGTGGACCTGGTTCCTATTCCCTTGCGAGGGAATAAAGTTATTGTGGGTATGGATTGGCTAAGCCCCAATGGGGCGGTGATTGATTGTGAGCTTCAGCTAGTGAGGGTTTGCACTCCCAGTGGGGGAGAGATAGTGATTCAGGGCGAGAGGCCACAGCGTGGATCGATCTTTTGTTCCGCCGCAATGGCGAGGCGCTATGTTCAGCAGGGTTGCGCCGGTTTTGTAGTTTACGTCTTGGATGCCCGGGAGAAGGGCAAGACAATGATTGATGATGTTCCTATTGTTCGGGACTACCCGGATGTTTTTCCCGAGGAATTGCCGGGGATACCTCCTAAGAGACAGGTTGAGTTCAGGATCGACCTAATTCCTGGTGCGGCTCCGATAGCCAAAGCACCGTATCGACTAGCTCCCCCTGAGATGCAGGAGTTGTCTACACAGCTGCAAGAGCTGTTAGACAAGGGTTTCATTCGGCCGAGCAGTTCGCCTTGGGGAGCGCCGATCCTGTTTGTGAGGAAGAAGGATGGGTCGCATCGTATGTGCATTGATTATCGGGAGTTGAACAAGGTAACGGTGAAGAACCGTTACCCACTTCCGAGGATAGATGACTTGTTTGATCAGCTTCAGGGAGCGTCTTGGTTCTCCAAGATCGATCTACGCTCCGGTTATCATCAGATGAGGGTTAGAGATGAGGATGTACAGAAGACTGCTTTCAGGACCCGGTATGGTCATTATGAGTTCGTGGTGATGCCATTTGGGCTCACCAATGCCCCAGCCGCGTTCATGGACCTCATGAACCGCGTGTGCAGGCCGATGCTGGATCGGTCAGTGATAGTATTCATAGACGATATCTTGGTATATTCCAAGACACAGGGGCAACACGAGGAGCACCTGCGGGAGGTGTTGGAGACTTTGAGGAGGGAGAGACTTTTCGTGAAGTTCTCCAAGTGTGAGTTCTGGTTGCGCGAGGTGCAGTTTCTTGGTCATCTCGTCAACCAGAAGGGTATTTTGGTAGATTCGGCCAAGATAGAGGCCGTGATGCAGTGGGAGGTCCCGAGGTCTCCATCTGAGATTCGGAGCTTCCTAGGGTTGGCAGGGTATTATCGGAGATTTATTCAGGACTTCTCCAAGATAGCAGTGCCGCTCACCCGACTAACCAAGAAGTCAGTGGTATTTCGTTGGGGGCCTGAGCAGCAGGCGGCGTTCGAGACTCTCAGATAGAGATTGTGCGAGGCTCCGATCCTTACCTTGCCAGAGGGAGTAGAGGACTTCGTAGTCTATTGTGATGCTTCGATCACAGGTATGGGAGTAGTATTGATGCAGTGAGGCCATGTGGTAGCTTATGCCTCGAGACAGTTGAAGCCTCACGAGGCTAATTATCCTACCCACAATTTGGAGCTGGGGGCAGTTGTGTTTGCCCTCAAGATTTGGAGACATTACCTTTATGGGGTCCATAGTACTATATACACGGATCACAAGAGCTTGCGATATCTTATGGATCAGCCGAGTCTGAACATGAGGCAGAGGAGGTGGTTGGACGTGCTGAAGGATTATGATTGTGAGATCCTTTATCACCCAGGGAAGGCCAACGTGGTGGCCGATGCCCTAAGCCGCAAAGTGTCGGCGGCCCCTATCAGAGATCTGTGTATGAGGATGACAGTGATCACTCCGTTGTTGGAACGGATCAAGGAGGCTCAGATGGAGGGTCTCAAGGAGGAGAGGCAGAAGTGTGAGAGAATAGTGGGCCAAGTAGCTTCGTTTGATTATGATAGTCAGGGTTTGCTGACGCTTCATGGTAGGGTGTGGGTACCGTACTGGGGTGGAGTACGGCAGGTGTTGATGGACGAGGCTCATAAGTCTCGGTTTTCTATCCACCCCGGGGCGACAAAAATGTATCGAGATCTTCGACCTGATTATTGGTGGCCCTGCATGAAGCGGGACGTCGCTTGGTATGTTGAGAGATGCTTGACCTGCCGGAAGGTCAAGGCGGAGCACCAGAGACCTCACGGCAAGATGCAGCCGTTAGACATTCCCGTGTGGAAATGGGAGTATATCACCATGGATTTTGTCACCAAACTCCCCAGGACCGCACGTGGAGTGGATTCGATATGGGTTGTAGTGGATCGGTTGACAAAGAGTGCCCATTTTATTCCAATTCAGGAGAGTATATCGGCGGAAAAGTTAGCCGATATCTATGTGCGAGAGATTGTGGCACGTCATGGAGTGCCGGTATCGGTGGTGTCAGACCGAGATGTTCGTTTCACGTCCAGATTCTGGAAGCGGTTCCACGATGAGATGGGTACTCGTCTCCATTTCAGCACCGCTTTCCACCCTCAGACTGACGGGCAGAGCGAAAGGACGATTCAGACTCTTGAGGACATGCTTAGGGCATGTGTTCTAGATTTTGGGGGTAGTTGGGATACGTATCTTCCGTTAGCGGAATTCTCGTATAACAACAGTTATCATGCGAGTATTGATCGACTTCCTTTTGAGATGCTGTATGGGAGGAAGTGTAGGACCCCGATTTGTTGGGGCGAGGTCGGTCAGCGAGTCATCGGGAGCACCGAAGTGGTGCTCAAGACGACTGAGTTGATCCAGCAGGTCCGTAGTAGGCTGCAGACTGTGCAGAGTCGGCAGAAGAGCTACGCTGACAGGAGGCGTTCGGACTTGGAGTTCCAGGTGGGAGATATGGTTCTTCTGAAAGTCTCACCTTGGAAAGGTGTCATCAGGTTCCAGAAGAGGGGCAAGCTGGGCCCCAGATTTATTGGTCCTTTCAGGGTTTTGGCCCGGGTGGGTCGGGTTGCTTATCAGTTAGATCTTCCTGAGGAGCTTAGTCAGATCCACAACACCTTCCACGTGTCGCAGTTGAGGAAGTGTTTGGTGGATGAGTCAGCAGTCGTTCCCCTAGAGGATATTCAGGTTGATAGCAGCCTGAATTATATTGAGAGGCCGGTCGCGATTCTGGATCGGAAGACCAAGACCTTGAAGAACAAGGTAATCCAGCTAATGAAGGTACAATGGCAGCACCGGAAGGGGTCTGAATGGACGTGGGAGGCTGAGGAGGAGATGAGAACGCACTACCCGAAGATATTTACAGATCCAGCCGTAGCAGACTTCGAGGACGAAGTCTGAGATAAGTGGGGGAGAATTGTAATGACCCGTTCCCGGTATGTTAATTCATTAGTAATTGTTTTTAAAGTTTTGCAAGAGGGACTCGGCAAGTTCATAGCCTGACTCGCCGAGTAGGGTCGCGACTTCGAGCACGTGTTAGCTAGTGACTCGGCGAGTCCATATCCCGGACTCGGCGAGTCCATCCGTCTGGGTGAAACCCTAAATCCCCGGGTTGCCCACTATTTAAGCCACCTTATAGCCCCCATTCTCGCCTCCTTCACCCTCTAAAGCTGTGAGAAAACCCTAGTTCATCCTTGAGAGTTTGTAAGTGATTTTGTGAAGGCTTGAAGAAGGAGAAGAAGAAAGGAGCAAGGAGAAGAGGTGGAGTGCCAAGATCCAAGGGCAAATCTGAGTTATTTGAGGTATTTTCGGATTTCCCCTCTTGTTTTATGCTTTAAACCTCCATTAGAACTCTTCTAAGAACTAGTTGATGCTTGTTCCAAGCCTTGTGCTTTCATGAACGCCCTAATAAGCCGAGATAACCTTGGATCTATTCATTGAGAAGTCCCATAGTCCAGATCTATTGCCTTTATGAGGATACTTTGCATATTAACCCTAGATCTATCCCTTTTATGCATCTTTTAGCCTTATTTTCCCTTATTCATGGGTTGTACACGTAAAGTTGGAAACTTTATGTGGTAAACCAGCTTATTGGACTCAGATCTATCATTTGTATGTGTTGGATTCAAGCAAAATCAGGTGAAAAGCAGTTGCATGGCGGCAACTCGGCGAGTCGGGAAGAACGACTCGGCGAGTTGAGTCGCGAGTCCCCGATTCCTTCATTTTTGCAGTGTTGAGTGGAACCAGTGAGTTAGAGAGTGGACTCTGCGAGTTGAAGGTAGACTCAGTAATGGAGGGACTCGGCGAGTTGTTCATACAACTCGGCGAGTCCAAGGCAATCTTCTTAAGATCAAGAACAACTCGTCGAGTACGTTCATACGGCTCGGCGAGTCGGATGAAGATTGTCTGAGTTCTTGGATCAAGAGGGTACTCGTCGAGTCGATGCCATACTCGACGAGTAGCAGCGAGTAGGATTGAAAAGTGAGAGTAGGACTCGGCGAGTTGGGAGGCCCAACTCGGCGAGTCAGTCCAAATGAGAGTGATTTTGACCAAGGGTAAAAGAGTCATTTTACCCAAGCACAGTGTTTAGTATTTGATTGAGTGTGTTTATGGACTTGTAGCCGGGGAGATACAGGAGCAGCAGCAGTTAGATTCCAGAGCCACACACTCAGCAGCCAGTTTACGAGGTGAGTTTCCTTCCAGTAGGGACGGGTCTGAGGCCACAATGCCGGCCCGTTCAGTTAGCAGTAGTTTCCGGACTTTGATCTGATGCAGTAGCTAGTATGTTTGATGCCTTCGTGGCTCAGACAGGATTTGTGTGCTAAGTTTTATGTGTTATGTATTATGTGTTCCGGGCTATAGCCCGATGTAGTATGCAGTATATGTGTTCATGCTAGTTGTTATGTTATGCTACGCTATGCTCAGTCAGTTAGTTCCGGACTTCAGTCCGATGCAGGGGACAAGGTCCCAGTCGGTTCCGGACTTTGGTCCGATGCAGTTAGTTCCGGACTTCGGTCCGATGCAGTTAGTTTCGGACTTCGGTCCGATGCAGATAGTTCTGGACTTTGGTCCGATGCAGGGGACAAGGTCCCAGTCAGTTATGGACTTCGGTCCGATGCAGTTGCCGGGCTTCGTCCCGATGCAGTGGGCAAGGCCCAATATGTGTTTATATGTTATTGTACGGTATGTGGTATTTTAGGGGAGCTCACTAAGCTTCGTGCTTACAGTTTCAGTTTTGGTTTCAGGTACTCCCGCAAGCAAAGGGAAGAGCTCGGGGTGACAGCATCGCACACACCACAGCTTTAGCTTTTAGCCTGGGATTGATTTAATTTGTTTTGATTTGACGTAGTATGATACAGTTTTCCGCACAGTGTTTTCTATTATGTTGGAATACATCACGTATGGTTTTATTATATGACACTCTGATTATGGTTTTGATTTTATCGAAAAACAAAATTTTTGGGTCGTATTTTTGGGTTGTTTCAAAACAAATGGAAAGATGTAGATGACATAAAAAGAAGTTAGAATTAATTAAAATGAAAACTTAAACTAAAGTACCTCACTCTTTTTTTGTTCACATGATCAGATTTCACAACGAGGAAGCTCCAATGAAATCACTACCTAGACAATAGTCTCAATACTTTATATTAACGATTCACAGTTATATTTAATAAGTTAAACCAAACTTGAGCAAATAATTTTTACGCTGAATTAAATTTGTGAAAACAGTGTATTTTTAAAAATAATTTCACGAAAATTCGTTTATAAAAACTTAGCTTGACCAACCCCTCCTTTTTTTCTGAACTCGTCCAGTAAACGTGGTAAGCTCCATTATGGAAAGAAAATCCAAGCTTACCCCTATGATTCCACTATCGAGGGATCAATCTCATTATACCACACATCTTCTTCGTCTTGATCAACTCTTTAGATTGAACTTGCTTGCTTTTTGATTTCGACTTGAACTTGATTTGGATTTAATTTGGAATTTCAGATTTTTTCAAGTTGCTTGATATACCATTTCTAACATAAGTAGATTGACTGGGCGCGAATTTTACTTTGAGGCCCTCCATATCTTCAATACTTCAAAAATGATAATAAATTGTGTGTATAACAAGAGTTCACTGCCAACCTCAAAAGGCGTAGAAACTATAGGGTTCAATACTTCAAGGAATGATAAGTGTTATCCAATCTAGGTTCTTTTTAAGGTATTCAAGGAAATTATTTTCAAAACACTGTTCGTTTTTCCATCCCACACTTTCATTGTAAAAATTATCTGACTCATATATTGGTTCATATTGAAAACATTTAAAGCACCTGAAAAAATAATTCTTTAAAATTGATTGTAATGAGACTATTATTTTTGGTAACTATCACACTTCATCTTAACAGAGCTATCGAATGTAAAAATATATCCTCATCTCATGTATATTTCAATTTTTTTTTTTTGATATGCAGAAAATAAAAAATAACTAGAAATAAAAATCTTTTTGGGTTTTGATTTTTTAAATGCAATGCATAAAATAAAATGCAAACAGAAAAATAAAATTTGAAAAATTTTAAATGAAAAACTGAAAAATTAAATTTTTTTTAACAAAAATACAAATATATTACACTAACCCCCTCCCCAAGCTTAAAATGATGCATTGTCCTCAATGCTTAGAAAGGAATGAACAGCTCAATAAAGAATATAAGCAAAAATGTGAAGCCAGAAAAGAATGTACCTAATAAGTTTGCAGAAATTTGATTTGGACAATGAATGTTGACGAAAAATCTGAATTTCAGCAACTCTGTCGATCCTCTGATTTCCCCAAGCTTGCTTGGAACTGTGATCATCTCTTTATTGAAAGCATAAAAACTAAAAACTACTCATCGGGTTGCCTCCCGGAAAGCCGCCCTTTTTTAAGGTCGTTGGCTCGACTTTGTCTAACCAGATTTATGAACCCGTGTGGTTGGGACTTCCTCGAAGCTCAACTTTTTTCCTTGTAACTCCAGATCCCTTCAAATATGGCAATATGGGTGGATCTGAGACTTGTTCAACAATTGGGAAAAACTCCAATTTTTTATCAAATGACTCAAATTTTAGATTTTGATCCGTTTTCTTTTTCCATTCTTGACAGCACCCAACTTCTTCTTTTTCTTCTTTTTCTTTTTTAGCTTCATGTCGGAAATCACCTTTTTCTCATCTTCCCCAAGCTTAGCTTTTTCCACCAGCTTTGTACCAGTTCCTCCAGCAGAATTTACATGATCTTTCATCTCCCCATGCTTATCTATGTTCAACTCCTTTAATGTAAAATTATCTAGTTTCCTATCTAAAAATAAATCTTGCACAAAACCATTATAAAAATCACAATAGTCCTCAGAAAAAGGACTGTTGGTACCCATATAATTGACAAAAATATTTTCAGAAGGAAAATCATCATTTTTAATTTTAAACTTCACAACTTCCTCATCAAACTCCATTGAAAGTGTACCAGCAAAAACATCAATTTTGTTTTTGCAGTTTTCATAAAAGGTCTTCCCAAAATAATAGAATTTGTAGCTGAAGTCTCCAAGTTCCCCATGTCCAAAATGTAAAAATCCGCAGGAAAAATCAGATTATCCACTTGGACAAGAAAATCCTCCAGCACACCTTTTGGGTGTACTGTTGAGTGGTCATCCAACTGTATAATTGTCCCATTCTTTTTTAAAGTTCAAATTTCTAATTTTTCAAAAATAGAAAATGGGAGGACATTAACTGAAGCTCCTAAGTCAAGCATGGCTTTTGGAAAATTAAGTTTCCCCAATTTACAGGGAACTGAGAAAATCCCCGGATCCTTGCACTTTGGAGGTAAAACTTTTTGTAAAATATTTTACAATCTCATTAAATTTCATTTTTTTCTTTGATTTGCACAAATTTTTAAGAAACTTAGCATAGTGAGGGATATGTTGGATAATATCTAAAAGTGGGATATTTACCTCAACCTTGCGAAGAATTTCCATAATACCAACACCTCTTCAAACTCTTCAGCTTCAGCTTCTTTTTCTACCCCTTCCACGTCTCCTTCTTCTATCAGAACCTCTTCAAACTCTTCTTCATCTTTGTTTTCTGGTTCAGATGAGCTTGGGCCTTCATATATATTTCTTCTTCTCAAGGAAATAGCACTCACATTGTGCTTTGGATTATTTTCTGTATGCCCTGGTAACTTTCCTTGAGGCTCTAGACGACCCACAGAAGTGGCAAGTTGAGACACTTGTTGCTCCAAATTCTTGATACTAACTCTAGTTTCGGTCTGGAATGCTTGGGTGCTCGTGGCAAGACACTTTATTATATCTTCTAACGCCATGTTGGAACTACTGGGTTGATGTTGCAAAGGCTGCTGGAAATTCTGGTGCTGAAAATTTTGTTGAAAACCCGGCTACTGAAAATTTCATTGCTGCTGAAATTCGGGTGGAGGCTGAAATTGTTGTTTTTGTTGAAAATTATTCTGGTAATTATTCTGATAGCCTCCAACAGCTTTGATTGAAAATGTATCTTCTTGCAATAATGGTCACATATCAGTTGGGTGTTCCATTGTTGGGTCAAAATATGGTTTATACTTTGCTTTTCTGGGCAATTATATTTTTCTGTAATATTTTTGGAGTTTACAGTCATGTTTACGGTTGAGTTTACAGCCGTAAACACCTTACGGCCGTAAACCCATTTATGGCCCATGTTATCCGGCCCATGTTCTCCAAGTATTAATATAGGTGTTAGGGTGAGGAGTAGAGATTGATGAACTCTAGAGAGTTTACGGCCAGAGAGACAAAAGAACTATTATGTATTAGTGTGTGTATGAATCTCTTGTATCCGGATCATCATTCTATTCATTAATACATTGAGATTCATCTTATTCCTCTTCTTCTTCTCTTCTATTTTATTTGACATCATCCGTTTAATTGGGATTCCGCACCGTCAAACGGATCTGATTGATACACAGGCAGATTAAGGTATTTACAATTGGTATCAAAGCTTGGTTGTATTAGTCAATTTTGTCATATTTGGAGCATTATTTGATCTTATTTTCAAAATATTCTTACGTTTTTGGATAGATCTCTGAAAAATAAGGAGGGTTTGTTCTTCGTGTTTTACATAAAAAATGGTTTTTGATCGAGTTTTGGAGCAAAAAATGGCAATAATCATTGTTTTTGTCGTAACCTGCTAGGGGGTGGCGGCCAGCAACTAGGGTTTCCGAGGTTCACGGTCTGAGCTTGCGGCCTCGGAGTTTACGGCTGGTCCGAGGTTGCGGTCAGCAGCGTGTCTGAAGATCGCGGCCAGAAGGCAGCCTTCGCAGTAGCAGCACCCTTCGCATATAAAAAACTAGCAAGCGAAGGTGGAGGTGTCGGGGATCGAACCCTGGTCTCCTCCCTACTAGTCCACGCATCTCACCAAGTCTTCTACGCTGCATCTTGGTTTATCACTTTCGATTTTAATTCATAAAGACTCCTTTTCGCAACAAGTTTCGCCAATTTGACACTTTTAACCCAAAAACTAAATTTCTTTTATTTTTAAATTCCTTTTTCATCCAAAATATAAAAAAAAAATTAAAAAAAATAAATAATAATAATAATAATAAAAAATTTAGTTTATAATTTTTTTCTCAAGTTTGACCTTTGACTTTCTTGTTTAACTTTTAATTTTTCAAATTTGACTTTTAAGTTTGACTTTTTAAGTTTAACTTTTCAAGTTTGACCTTTAAATTTGACTTTTAAGGTTGAATTTTGAGGTTTATAATCAAAGGGTTTGTCTTTTAAGTTTGATTTTGGCTTTTAGTTGTGTTTTTTTTAATTGATTTTAAGGTCTACCAGGGAGTTGAAAACATGAAAGAGAGTTGTCAAGAAATGTTAAAATTTTAACATGTTCGATTATATCCCTGGAGAAACCCTCAAAACTCAGTTGCAACGATTTACTACACTCACTACTGAGATGAATATAGCTGGGATCTTCTTGTCCAAATATGAGATAAACAAAAAGCTATTGAATTCACTTCCAAAATCGTGGGATATGAATGTGGACATCATCTAGAAGACAAAAGTTCTTAATCATCTTAGTCTTGTTGATGTTATTCAAGAACTTGATGCTTTGAAGTGTAGAGAAACAATGAGTTCTGAAAACATTCCGGTCACTGAAGTTACATGTACTCCAGTTTGTGAAGCCACGATTAAATTTTTTCGGGAACAAATTGATTTATTTAAAAGAGAAGTTAAAGACCTGAGATATGAAGGATATCAACTCAGGAAAGGACAGAAACCCCTAAAGGCTGAATTAGAAGCAAAAACCAAGGACTTTAGGAAACTTCAGGAAGAGTATAACAACAAGTGTGAAAATTATGATTATGTTAAGAGACAACTTGCTGCTGTAACTGAAGAACTTGACGCTTTAAAAATTAAGTGTGGAAAAACTAATGTCATTTTCAAAAATTATACTGAGTCAAGTCAGACAGTCGATTCCTTATATGAAACCCAGTTAAAATTCAAAGAAAATCAAAACAAGGGTCTAGGGTATGATAGTGTACCTCCTCCTTATAATCATAACTACACATCCATCCCTATGACACAGGACGAAACTGACAGGGAGCCACATCTTCGATATGGAAAACGAGCTGGATTTATGTCAGGAGGAGTTATTAATGTTGAAAATACTGATGTTTCTGTTACATGTGTAGGTAAAGTAGCAGAGGATGAGAACAAGGAGAGTTCTTCTGAACAAACAAACGACCCCTTGAACTCTAAATCTGTTGCTTCTGATCAACCTGTCGTTGGTAAATACAGGCCACCATTTCAAGCTAAACAGAGTCCCTGTTGCAACTGTGCGTGTGGAAAAATAAGAGACAAGGCAAGGATACGCCACCAGGGGCAGGAATAAATAACTTCACAGTGAAGAAAAAGACTTGTTTTCACAGTGGAACACCTGGACACATTGCTAGAAATTGTCCTAATCACGCATACATTCCCTACTGCGCACAAGGATGGCAGAACGTGCCAAGAGGGAGATTTTTCAAAAGAAACCCCTCAAGGTCACATTCTGATAACACCGAATGGAATGCCATGAACGTGCCAAGAGGGAGATTTTTCAAAAGAAACCCCTCAAGGCCAAGAATTCAACTCCCAAGGCCAAGCATCTGAATCCCAAGGGCAAGAAGGAAATGCCAGCCAACAAGCCCAATCCAAGAGATGATCTAGTAAAACAAAAACCGGTTAGGTCAAAGTCATCTCACCGGCCGACATCAAGATCAAAAGCAAGCACTGAGCCACCCATCAGATCGAAAAAGAAATGGGTTAAACCCAACTACAAATGGGTTCCGAAGGCTCAATCTCCCAAATCTTCTAACGATTCTAATATTTCTATATCTTCTGTTTGTGATAATTAGGACATGGCATGGGAGAAAGTACCTTGCATTGATGACAAAGGTCAACCCAGTTTTAAAATGGACTGGGTTCCAAAGACCAACTGATCCCGCTCTGTGTCGGAGCAGCTATGGAGGCATATCATCAGACTTCAGTTTGTTGGTAGTGGCTGCTCCTGGCATATGATTGGGGACATCTCTCAGCTGTACAACACTCAGAACATTATTTGAGAGTATGTGTCCTTTGCGGGAAGGGAAGAAAGGAAGGGATCACTCATGGAGTTAGTGCTTAATAATATGAAGAATTTTCGGATCTGTTCTGAGATTATGCTTGTTGTTCTCAGACCTTCTGAATGCAGATTCAATCGGTGAATTACGGTTTGCGTTTTCTTCTCTATACTCCTGAGTTTTTCTTAAGCTGATTCGCTTTAAAGACTAATTTTTGTTTTAGGATAGTTTAAATTTGTGCATTTATTTTCGTTTCTCTCCTATGCACAAATTTAGGGGGAGAAATAAAAACAAAACAAAAATTAGAAAATTTTAAAAAAAAATCCAAAAACATTACAAAATCAGAAAATCCAAAAAAAAATATGGTGTAAATGAAATGTGCTTGTAAGAGATGTTTTGGGAAATGAAATTAGCAAGTGATAACGGGCAATCTGAATCAGCGTAACGTACCTAAGTTGAATCGTCTACGATCTGTGCTCGATGCGTTGGTAGGCACGAAAGATTTTAAATTGACTTAACTAGGGAGAGTTGAACCTAATGAATTTAAGGACTTGACAAACTTTGACCTAGTTAGATCCTTTTAACCTGATATCACGATGCTCGGATAGGTTGAGCAGGGAGATATACATGGGAATCTACCGGTCACATTAAATAACCTGTATCTAGAACTGTGGATTCACTTTTCCTCGATATACGGATTTTGTCCTTAATTCCGGTTGGATGGGGCGACTGGTAAATTCCGATAAATTAGGTCTGTAGAATATCATTTTCTTTCTTTCCGTCTGTTATCCATATGTTGTCTCCTTTGTGTAACTTCCAATCCGACCTGGTACACAACATATGCAACTCTATTTCTTTTCAGGCTATATATATATATATGAAATTCCTCTCATCTGTTAGCCATATGATGTCTCCTTTGCGTGACTTCCAATCTGACCTGGTACACAGCATATGCAACATTCTACTTCTCAACCCCTCTGAAACAATAAGTAATAGAATTTTGAATCTATTCTCTCTTTGAATGGTTGTCTACTCACCCGGTGTAAGGAGCACTCTGGAAGTTATTGATGGCTGGGGCATATCAGGAAGCGGGAAACACGTTCTAGTACACTTAAAATTGAACACATACAGATTGTCTGTAGATCTCGCTGCTCGATTTAGGTGAACAACAATATCCCTGGTTGTAGTCAGTTAAATGGTCATAAGAAAATTTTATTTAAGAATTAGGGCCAATCATGACATAAAGTTACAATTAGATATATGCATGTATCATGTCATTAGTAAATTGTCCAAATCTTGTCACAAATGTTTCATGTTTAAGTGGACCACAATACTGGCGATCGATCAGACGAAGATGTGAAGATAAGGGTACTGACAAGTGGAATAAGACTGTCCAAAAACTTTGATCCCAAATCACTCTTAAAGTTAGATATCATTTTTATTTTTGTTAAATTTGTCATAGTTTCTTCTAATTTAAATATTAGGGGAAAATTAAAATTAAAAATAATGAAAATAAAAAAAATCAAAAAATAAAAAAAAATCAGAAAAATTCAAAAATCAAAGAAAAATCAGAAAACTTAAAAATCCAAAAATAGTGTTATTTCTGTTTTATTTCTTGTTCAGAAAAATCAAAAATCCAAAAGTATTTTTTTTGTTTTAATTTGTGTGCTAAGTTTTCTTTTAGTTTTGTTTTGTCTTGAAAAGTGATTTCAGGTATAGATAAGACTCATGGAGTTTGTGTTGAAGATTTCTGAGCCAAGGTTTCGTCAGTGAGCATCGAAGAATTCTCATTCAAAGGAGCAAGAAATGAAGATTATTCTTTCAAATTCAATCTTTCAACCCCAGAAGCAAGGTGAACCAGAAATTGAAGATTATGTGACGGATTGCATTGAAGCCTCCTCAATCAGTCTGCTGCTATCTATGAACCTGCTGAAGTGATCCAAAAGATTTGTTCTCTCTAAAGTTCTCTCTGAAGACTCTCAAGCTGAAAGCATCATCTTTCAAGAATTAGTACAAGAAGCCTCCTCACCCAATGGACGTTCAATGTCAAATTCTGCAGAAAAGTTCAAGTGCTCAAGATGAAGTCATTCATTGAAGATTCATCAAGTTCATCTTGAAGTTATGAAGAATTTGAAGATAAATGTTGAAGCCAATCTCCCAGTGAAGATCAACAAGAAGAGCCAGCTACTTTTTAGGGGGAGCTTGTTGGGTCATTTAAGAAAAGAAAGCTATAAACCAAGGGGGAGATTGTTGGGTCAAAATATGGTTTATACTTTGCTTTTCTGGGCAATTATATTTTTCTATAATATTTTTGGAGTTTACGGTCATGTTTACGGTTGAGTTTACGGCCATAAACACCTTACAGCCATAAACCTATTTACGGCCCATGTTATCCGGCTCATGTTCTCTAAGTATAAATATAGGTGTTAGGGTGAGGAGTAGAGATTGATGAACTCTAGAGAGTTTACGGCCAGAGAGACAGAAGAACTATTGTGTGTTAGTGTGTGTATGAATCTGTTGTATCCGGATCATCATTCTATCCATTAATACATTGAGATTCATCTTATTCCTCTTCTTATTCTCTTCTATTTTATCTGACATCATCCATTTGATTGGGATTCCGCACCATCAAAAGGATCTAATTGATACACAGGCAAATTAGGGTCTTTACATACGTCTTCAAACAGATACCACATGGTTTCTTCGCAGCTACTTTTTCTTTCGTTAGGAGTAGAACAACTTTCATTAATTCAGATATTTGAGCTTCCAGATGAACATGGCTGACTTCCTTGACACCCTTTGGCTGATCCGGATACCACTCGTCTTCATTCCCGGAATGTTTAGACTCGATCGCCAGCTTTTCAATTAGCTCTCTGATTTCAGATGGGGTCATGTCACCCAAGGAACCCACACTGGAAGCATTTATCAGGCGCCTCTCCATGGGTGTCAAGCCTTCACAAAAACAACTGTAGAGCTAATAATCGCTGATCCTATGTTGGGGGCACCAAAATAGAAGCTTCTTGAACCTTTCCCAATAAGTATGTAGAGGTTCTCGTCTTCCTTGTTTGATCCCAAGGATTTCTCTTCTCAGACTGGAAACTCGTGTTTCTGGAAAGTATTTCTCTAAAAATAATTTTGCAAGCTCGGGCCAAGTGGTGATGGAACCATATAGGAGTTCATATAACCATTCAGTTGCAGAATCTTGAAGCGAAAAGGGGAATGCCCTTAGCTTGATCTGGTCTTCTGTGACAGCATGTGGCTTCATTCCAGAACATACCACATGAAATTCCTTGAGGAATTTATGTGGGTCTTCATTTTCCAATCCTCTGAAAGTGGGAAGAAGATAAATCAGCCCAGATTTATGTTCAAAGTTTTGGGCTTCTGTAAAAGTGATACAAAGAGGCTGATGGTTGACCTCTTGAGTGGCCCACTCCCTAAGGGTCTTTTCTGCTTCGTCTCCACTCATGGTTGACCCTTCAGATTCAGATTCTGAAGAATCTGTGGTTTCAGTTTTAACGGAAGAGGGTGGGGAGTAAGTTTTATGTGGGCTATTTTGAGGAGAAGATGGGGGTACTTTTGGAAAAAACGGATCTGATTCGTTCCACAAGGGAGTGCCTTGTTGTGTGGAGGTTTCTGGGGGTATGGAAGATGATGAACCAAAGAGAACATCTGATTGTTTCTTTCTTGCTGCTTCTTTCATCAGTTTCCTTGCAGTTCGCTCGATTTCTGGATCAAAAACTAAAGGTGTACCTGAATGAAAAATTCTTGGCATAAAACTATTAGAAAGCACCGTGTCCCCGGCAACGACACCAATTTGTTAACACGTTGTCGTGCACGTATTAAGCAAATAAATTATCACTGCTGGTTGCACTAAAAATATAGCACAGGGAAGCAGGGTCGAATCCTCAGGACACAACCTAAAAGTCAATGCCTTTTTGCATCACGCACATCTAGTCAAAACAAAAAATTATAAAAGGGGGATTTGAATTAAACTAAAAACTAAAATTGAAGTGATATTAAACTAAATGAAAATCAATATAAAAAACGATTTCAGTTTTGCTGCGACTTTCCTAATCATGAAACTGATCCATATCTGATTATTAGAGATGCGTTCTATCTAAGCTGGTACTGAGAAAAACTAACAAGCTCTAGTAATTTCTCTTTTACCTAAATTAGTTAATCAAAACTGGTTCTTCAATTAACCCTAACTTTTTACTGTTCAATTAAACAAGCTCTTAATGAAATCAGAAAAGCAGCTTTATGATTTGTGTAAAATTCCCATCAATACCCAATACTTCTCCCAAGCTCAGAAGCGTAAAGATTTGCTTTTTACAATTTATAATAAAGTCAAATCCCAAACACAGAACCGATTTATTACTTGTTACTTGTTACCAATTAATTAGAACAATTACGGATTCTATTAACTGATTAACTGGAATGATAAAAACCTAGCTAGGTGATCAAACTAACAAGAATCAAAATCAAACATTCATTAAGCTCAAAACTGAAGAATCTAGATAGAAACACGAATAAAAAACCAGATCTAATGATCAATCACATGAAAAGTACTTGTCTTATGCAAAACTGAAAACTAAGGTTTAGCCAGATATGGCCAAAATCTGATAAAAATAAATGAGAAGTGACATCAAACAACTAATCTTACTAATCTACTTGAAGGAGATGATCCACAGTCTTCATATCTTCAAAAATTGATGAAATCAGAGTAGAAACACCTCCAAAATCGTATTTTCATCATCTGGTACCTCTGGAATCGCCAACTTAGGTTACTGGAAGGCTATCAGGGTCTTTTTATACGTCCAACAGCAAAAACGACGAACCTGCGATCGCAAGGAGACAACCTGCGATCGCAGGTTTTGAAATAAATGCATCTGATGCTGTTTTAATGAAGTAGGATGCTATTTTGACACTTTTTGGCCAACCTGCGATCGCAGGTTTTGAGTTTTCACTTCCGGATGAATTTTGGGCACAAAAGAACCTCGAAGGCAACTTGCGATTGCAAAAAGGTCACATACGATCGCAAGGAGACAACCTGCAATCACAGGTTGTGCCTATGACATCTGAAATTTCGTCTACTTTTCAGATTATTTTGATTCACATCAATCGGAGTTACGGTTCTCAAGATATGGTCAAAACACTGACAGGGGGTCAAAGCTGCCATCAACATCCTTTAACTTTGATATATATTGTATATTCTATCTTCGTGTGATCAATTGAATCGAGTTTTTCTTGACCAAAGCATCTTCCAAACATTCCTCAACATACTCCATAAGTTTCAAGCTCCATTTTAAGCTCGAAACGTGCATCCAACTATTCCCAAAGCACTGCTCCACTCGAACTATCTGAAATCAACATAAAACATGAGTAGTACGGGAATTCTAACGAAATACATGAGCTGAACATTATTTATCTAAATGACATGAAAATGTACAAAATATGATGCTAAAATGATAATGAAAACTACCCTTTAAGATGCATAAAATGACGTCTAACAGACCCTTTTTGGTCGTCCGTATGGGTAAAGTTGGAAACTTTACCCTTCTAAATCGCATTTTGGTTTAAATCTGAGCTTTGGAGCTCTTAGAGTCGAAGAAGACAACTTAATGTGTTAAGCTGTTAGAACTCAGGCAAGCACGTCGTATTTACAAGTTAAACACGACATGTTTGCAAGTCAACACGGCGTGTTGGATCAACATGGACTGATGTGCACAAAAGTACCCACTAATTTTAATATTTATAACCTAACAAACTTATACTAACTATACACATATAAGTAGTGTACCTAGTCAAATTACAGTGTACCTTGGGTAAGTCGGGTATCGATCACAGGGAACGTTGTTACTAATTAATCTACTTGCTATCAAATTAACCTAATTATTAACAAGTTTAAAAAGGGTTTTATCTGATTTTACAAGATCAGACGAGCTTAACTCAAATTCAATCAATAAGTAAAAACACTCTTGTTTAGTTCGAATCCACTTCGTCCTTATGGCCAGTTAATAATTATGGATTATCAAGTTGGTTATAATTATATTAGTAATTTAAGTCTAACTTTACCAATAATTAATTAATTCATGTAAAACTATGTATAGTCACACACAATTAAACACATAACCAATTATGATTATGAATATGCTATGTAAGATTTATTATGCAAACACAATTATAGTCATAGACTACGTTCTCTAGCACAACTAAGTTTATTTACTTTAATTACTAACTAAGATTGGTCAATCCTACCTCTAACAATTTAATGTTCACTAAATCATTAGGTAAACAAGTTCATGCAGTTAATGGTCACTAAGCTACACAGAACATGAAATTAAGCAACTAAAGAAACAAACATAAGCATGCTAGGTAACTATAAATCAAACACAATCAATTTACCAACCAAATAATCCATATAAAATCAAGCTATTCATAAGTTAGAAGCTTCATCTAGCTAAACAAGAGTAGCTAGATTCAGTTGCTCATAATAGCAACTAACACAATATCACAAATCAAAGTATAAGGAAGCATGTTCATAAGTATCAAATAAGTAAACTAAATTATGAAACTTCACTCTTTTGGTGTTGAAACCCTCTTTCCAGAACCTTTCTTCTGCTAAAAATTGCCTTCTGGAACCTCTTTCTCCAGCCAAAAGTTCTCAAAGTCGTAATGGCCAAGAGTATTTATAATAATTGAATTTTCACATGCTAATTCGTGGCATGCATTCCACGACGTGATCCATAAGTTATCCGTATTCGCCAAGGATTCTTTCTTCGTGTGCTTATCTTCTGGAAGGATCGAGTCTACGTCGTGGAAGAAGGCTCCACGACGTGATTTAGGTTGAATCCGTGAATTTCTTCATCTTTTGTACTCCAAGTCTCCAATGTTCCATATATTGTCATTTCTGGTCCCTCTCTTCGAAAATGCTTTATTTTGGCTACAAATAACATTTTATTCTTATAAGTACCATAATTCTATGCAAATAACCAACATATTAATGATAATGTAGATCAATATTGCCTAAAAATATGTATAAATATGGCAATATCATGGACTATTGACCTTGAACTTGACTTTTGTCTTTGACCAAGTTTGACGTAAGGGGAGAGTGTTGAGGTATTTTGAGTTATATATAAGGATTGGTTATTGTTTAGGTGTCGGGTAAGGTTGATATTCGGAGCCGAGACCTATTTAGCTATCGCTCAAATTCAGAGGTGAGTTTCCTCACTATTTTCAGCGGGTCGAAGGCACCAATGTCGGCCCATGATTATGCTATGTTAGTATGCTAGTTGTCTGCGTGATTCTTGCATGTGTTATGTACTTGTATGCTTACCGGGCAGGGCATGATCCCAGGTAGGGCCCAATGACCATGTTGTATGCTATGTATCTTTGTGATTATTGTATGTGTATGTGTTTATTGCTATATGTATTATATATGTTGGGCGGGGCCCAAACTGTATACCGAGCAGGGCCCAATGTCGGGCGGGTCCCGTTATATGTTATTTATGTATGGTATATGATATTTTGGGGAACTCACTAAGATTTGTGTGCTTATGGTTTTCAGTTTATGTTTCAAGTAATTTCGGTTCCAAGCGAAAGAGCTCGGGATGATTACATCGCACACACCACATGGATTACGCTTTTAAGTATTACTCTGATTGTTATGATGATTGATATGCTTATTTTCATTTGGGTTGTATGGATAATATTTTTGGAATACCGTTTTATTCAAACAAAAAATGAAATTTTTGGATCATATTTTTGGGACGTTACAAGTTGGTACTGGAGCCTTGGTTTGAAGGATTCGGGCACACTCTCGGGTGTGTCATAACTCAAATTGAGGATTTGGAGATGTTTTTCAAAAAGAAATACTTTTTAGGAAAGGATTTTTCTAAAATATAAAAAGTTTGGTGCATGTAATCAGTCGAGCTCAAGTAAGTTTTCCCAAAATACCCATACATGTTATCTGATATGCTTTGATCTGTGAATCTGTGAATCGCATGCTAGTTAGGGCTAAGGATCTACTCAGTTTTTAAATGATAGAATTCTAGGAGAGATGCCTTTGTATGCCTATTGTATGAACTTGAAGACTTGTATGATAGTACTGATAAGTTAGTGATAGTATAGTCTGATTAGGTGATGCTTGGTTCTGATTACTTGATACCTGAATGTTGCTCGCTTTGTGATTTATTGGAGTTCTAACTAGCTTTAGCTAACCAGTAAGAGAATATGCTAACTAACATATTATGAGAACTAGAAATTTTGATAAGGTTAGGTTCTAACTCTATTGCGCAACTCTTATCTGAGTCCAACAGTTGTAGTGTGAGTGTAACATCTCAAAAATACGGTCCAAAAATTTTGTTTTTGAATCATTAATAAAACCATAAATCATCCATCATCATAAAGAAAATCAAGAACCATGTATCTCTAAATATCATGTCAAATATTGTATCAAAATCAAATTAGAAAACAACAAAGTCTAAGAAATTCCCAGGCTGAAACTGTGGTGTGTGCCATACGATCATCCCGAGCCCTTCCCTTTTCTAGTGGAAGTACCTAAAACCAAAACTGCAAACTGTAAGCATGAAGCTTAGTGAGCTCCCCAAACTACCAAATACCATACATTAACACATAATAACACATAGTGGGCCTTGCCAATTGCATCGGGCCCCGCCCGTCATCGGACTAATCTGGAAACGGGCCCCACCCGACATCAAACCGAAGTTCGGCATTGGGCCCCACCCGGAATCGGACCAACGTCCAGAATATAGATCATAGCAACAAGCACATAACACATAACATATAACATATAAACATAATAGACAACCTCGGGATTGCCCCGGCATCGGACCGAAGTCCGGTACACCTAACATGTAAGTTAATTCTACATCAGGCTTGCCCTGGAATACATAACACATAACTTGCATGAATCACATACACATCAAGCATGGATATACTCTTCTTAGGATCCCACTAGCATCAAGCCGAAGTCCGGAACATATAAGTTGCATCGGGCTAACCACGACAACGAGCTAACCCCGGCATCGGGCCTAGGCCCGACATATACTAACATACATAAACAGGCTGACATTGGTGCCTTCGACCCGTTCCTACTGAAAGGAAACTCACCACGTAAGGCTGACTGCTGAAACTCGAGTGAAGAATCTCTGACTACTACTCCGATGACTCCCCGAGTATCAACTACATAATACATTTAATCAAAATCTGATAATCCTTGACTATTTTACCTTGGTCAAGGTCAACATCTCGGTCAAAGTCAAAGTTAACTCTCAGTCAACCTCAACTCATCGAGTTATCTCCCAACTCGGTGAGTTCATGCACTACTCAGCCTCGTAGTTAACTAAGTCAACTCTTCGAGTTCTTCCTGTCATAACATTGGGACATCTAAACCCTAACTCGTCAAGTCCCTCCTTGGACTCGTCGAGTTCTTTAGTTTATGAGTCTAAATATTGTCAAACACCGAGTCATCTCCTAAACTCAATGGTTTCACGCACAACTAAAAAAGGGGTTAGGGTTCACGACTCGACTCGCCAAGTCCAAGAACAACTCGTCGAGTCCTCCATGCAACGTATCCATTAAGTCGATTCTAATCTATTTTCTAATCTATTCCAATGCTTCTAATTCATAGATCTAGACTCCTTAGACTAGCATAAAACGTAAAGTTGCTAACTTTACGTGCATGCATGATGATATAAGACCAAAACACTCATTACAAGCTAGAAAGGAGGTCTAAGTCATGGCATGGGGCTATGGTTGAATAAAGGTGACGACTTTCAACTTCTAAAGCTCAGTAATGCCCATATCTGAAGTCCTTTCATCCCCCAAGGTCCAAATCTCGGAATGACTGTGGAAATAACCCAAAAAGTGACAATAAACAAGCGTACATGAAGATCTAAATGGATAGAAGCCAAGGTATAAGCTTTATACCTTTAACAAGTCTGAGATGCTACAAAAACTCCAGACCTTCCTCTCTTCTTGTATCTTTTCTCTTTTCTTTCCTTCTGCTAGCTTCAAACCATACAAAATGCAAAGAAATAGCTCATGAATGCACAAGATCGATTAGGGTTTCGAGAGTGGGTTTAGGAGGTGATAAAGACTGGAGTGGGGGCTGGATATGATGCTTAAATAGGGTGTATACCCTAAAGATTAGGGTTTCCTCCTGACAGACCTACTCGTCGAGTCCAGTCTTGGACACGCCGAGTAGATCAATTAAACCTCGTGTCCATGCTAGCCTCTACTCGACGAGTTAAGGATACTACTCGTCGAGTAGCTTTACCAAATGAAAACTTAACAACTCAATACCTACTGGGAATGGGGCATTATAATTCTCCTTTACTTGTCTTAGACTTCATCCTTGAAGTCTGTTGTGTCTAAAAACATCTCAGGGTAGTGCTCCTTCATCTCCTTGGGGTCCTAAGTCCACTCCGAGCCCTTGCGGTATTGCCACTGCACCTTCACTAAATTGACCCTCTTGTTCCTCAGCTCATTCGTCTTGCGATCCAGAATCTCCACCGGTCTCTCAATATAATTTAGGATGTCATCAACCGGAATATCTTATAAGGGTACCACTGCTAAATCATCAACCAAGCACTTCCGTAGCTGGCAAACATGGAAGGTGATGTGGATCTGACTGAGCTCTGCTGGAAGCTCTAACCAGTAAGCCACCCAGCCTACACGGGCCAAAACCCTAAACAGACCAATGAATCTAGGGCCTAGCGTGCCCTGCTTCCTAAATCTGATAACACCCTTCCAGGGTGACACTTTTAGAAGGACCATGTCGCCCACCTGAAACTCCAAATCCAAAAGTCGCTTATCGGCGTAACTCTTCTTTCGACTCTGAGCAGTCTAGAGCCTACTCCGAACCTGTTGGATCCGCTCCATGGTGTTGAGTACTACCTCCGTACTCCCTGTGACCCTCTGACTGACCTCACCCCAACATATTGGGGTCATACATTTCCTCCCGTAGATCCTCTCGATGGGAGGTCGGTCTATACTGGCGTGGTAATTGTTGTTATACGAAAATTCTGCTAACGGAAGATACTTATCCCAACTGCCACCAAAATCCAAAATGCATGCTTGAAGCATGTCCTCGAGAGTCTGAATCATCTTGTCGCTCTGCCCATCCATTCAGTGGTGGAAAGCGGTGTTGAAGTGGAGACGAGTACCCATCTCGTCGTGAATCCACTTCCAAAATTCTGAAGTAAAACGAATATCTCGGTCTGACAACACCGAGACAGGCACTCCATGATGTGCTACTACCTCTCACACATAAATCTCGGTCAGATTCTCGGCCAAAATGCTCTCCTGGATCGGTATGAAGTGAGCGCTCTTGGTTAACTGATCTATTATGACCTATATCGAATCAACTCCACGTGCAGTCCTGGGAAGCTTAGTGATAAAATCCATAGTAATGTCCTCCTATTTCCACACGGTGATGCCTAATGGCTACGCCTTTCTGTGAGGCCTCTGGTGCTCTGCCTTGACCTTCCCTTAGGTCAAGCATCTCTCCATGTACCAAGCTATGTCCCGCTTCATGCAGGGCCACTAGTAATATGGTCGAAGATCTCTGTACATCTTCGTCGCCCCTGGTGGATGGAGAACCTAGACTTGTGGGCCTCATCCATCAATATCTATCGTACCCCACCCTAGTACGGTACCCAGACCCTCCCATGCAGGGTTAAAAACCCACGGATATCATAGTCAAAGGAGGCCACCTAGCATATGATCCGCTCTCACTTCCGGCGCTCCTCCTTCATGCCTTCAACCTGCGCCTCTCGGATCTGCTCTAGCAATGGAGAAACCACTGTCATCCTCATACATATGTCTCAGATTTGGGCCGTTAATGCCTTGTGGATCAAGGTGTCAGCAACTACGTTGGCCTTTCCCGGGTGGTAAAGGATCTCACAGTCATAATCATTAACCACATCTAACCACCGACACTGCCTCATGTTCAGATTTGGCTGATCCATGAGGTACCTCAAACTCTTATGGTCCATGTAAATGGTACAATGAACCCGTATAGGTAATGCTGCCAAATATTGAGGGAGAAAACCATAGCCCCCAGCTCTAAATCATGCGTCGGATAGTTAGCCTCGTGAGGCTTCGGCTGCCTCGATGCATAAGCTATCACATGGCCCCTCTGCATCAGAACTGCACCCATACCAATGATCGAGGAATCACAGTACACTACGAAGTCATCAACTCCCTATGGCAAGGTCAGAATCGGTGCCTTGCACAATCGCTGCCTGAGCATCTCAAAGGCTGCCTGCTGCTCAGGTCCCCAGTGAAAAACTACCGACTTCTTGGTCAGTCGGGTCAACGAAACTGCAATCTTGGAGAAGTCTTGGATAAATCTCATGTAATATCTTGCCAGACCCAGAAAACTCCGAATCTCAGTTGAAGACCTCAGAGTCTCCCACTGCATCAAATCATATATCTGATGGGTTTTGAGCATTCTAACACTTCCTAAGTGTACATGCAACCCTAATAACCTTGGATCTATGTTTGTCTAATTGTCATGCAAAGTTGAATTCCAAGGTTATATTCCTATCTAGCATACATGGGAACAATTTTAACATAAAGTATAGATAGAATAACTTACCTTGTTGTTGCTTGTGTTCCTTGAAACCTTGTGAGCCTAGCACCCCAAGTGTGATGCCTCAAATGCTTCACACAACACCAAATGCTCTTGGAAGAACTTATGAGAGAATACACACTCTTCAAAATCGGCCAAGCCCTCTTGTTTCTTAGTGTAGCAGATTTTGGGTGGAGAACATGTTACTTATATAGTGTTGACACATCTAGGGTTAAACCCTAATGTGTCATGACTCTTCATTTCCATGACCCATGAGTTTGTAACTCCCATGGAGCATCCATGGAGCATCCTATGGGTGGAACCCAACTTGATAGTCCATGGAGCCTTTTAGCCCACTATACAAGATATGGATGATTTACATAATCAACCCATATATTTAATTAGTTATCTTTTGATCACTTAATTAATTCTAAATTAATTCTTGATCAAACTAATCAAATAATATTATTAATATATTAGAACTTATAATATATTAATAATCTCCAAGTGTTATTTCTCTCATTTAGTCTATCCAATTGCATGGTGCCATGCAACCCAAATGGACCATGCCGGGTCGGGTCAAGTACATACCAGAAATAGTTATGGACTTAGACACCTTATCCAACAGTCTCCCACTTGGATAAGTCTAATAACTATTACTGCAAGTATGACTTCAGGAACCGATCGGCAATCGTAGCTCTTTTCAAGGTTTCTCGAAACCGAGAAGATGATGGTACGCCATTTAAGATAAGTGATCATATAATCCTCTGTTCTAGATATCAGTCGGACAAATACATGGAACAATGTCTTACTTATTGTCCAACAATTTGTTTCCCGATTTCCGATTTGTTTGACAAAGAACTTCATTGAACACATCAATTTAGTTCTGACCGGGCCTGGTACATAGGTCAAAACAAAATCATCGAGGGGCCCAGATATCAGCTTCTAATCCAAGAAGGAACAGATAAACTTCGACTCATATGCTATTTCTGCTACTCATTGAATTACACATAAGAGCGCGATTTTATAACATCGAGTTACCAATGCGTTTTTCGTACAATCAATGCATAACCAACTTGTAAGTAACAAATCATATCTCTAGGTTTAAAGATTTATATGATATTACCGTCTCACGATCACTCGAGATAGAATTCCATGAAGTGATTCCAGTGAGCATGGGTTGAGTCTAATGCTCAGAACTTATGAGCACTCATGATTGTTGTAGCCTTGTCCCAGACCTCTACAACCAAACATGACAGTCTTGATTCATACCTACTTCCGACATATGACCGACTGTGGAGGTTTGAATAATATGTTATACCAAACAAAATTATTCTGGAAGTCAAAACATGCAAAAGAAATATAGTAAACGATTGACAAGAGATAGCAACACTTTACTCATAAATAAAACACTTTTATTCATCATCAAATGTCAATTACATTTTACAAATTTCGAGATTATCTAACTACTAAATCTAATATCATCCTTCAGCCCTATGCTCCGAGCATGCTGGAGATGCTTAACCCGAGTCAGTCCCTTCGTGAGGGGATCTGCCGGATTCTCATCTGATGATACCCTCTTTGCCACGAGGAGTCCTTCTTCGATCCGATGTCTGATGAAATGGTATTTTCTGTCGATGTGTCTGGATCTCCCGTGATCCCTTGGTTCCTTGGCTAAGGCAACAGCACTTTCACTATCACAGAAAATTTCCATTGGCTCTTTAATAGCTGGTACAACTCCAAGGTCTCCAATGAAGTTCCTCAGCCATAACGCCTCCTTTGCCGCTTCGCTAGCTGCAATATACTCTGATTCACAAGTAGAGTCTGCCACTGTCTCTTGCTTGGAACTCTTCCAAGAAATTGCTCCTCCATTTAGGGTAAAGACCCAGCCCGACTGAGAGCAGAAGTTATCCCTATCAGTCTGGAAGCTAGCATCACTATACCCTACAACTCTCAAGTCATCACTCCCACCGAGGGTAAGGACCCAGTCCTTAGTCCTTCGTAGGTACTTGAGAATATTCTTTACCGCAGTCCAGTGTGCCTTGCCAGGGTTCCCCTGAAACCTGCTAACCATGCTCAGGGCAAAGGCTACATCAGGTCGAGTACACGTCATAGCATACATGATCGAACCTACAGACGAAGCATAAGGTACTCGACTCATTTCTGCTATCTCAGCCTCAGTGCTAGGGCTTTGTGTCTTACTCAACTTGGCGTTACTCTGGATGGGCAACTCTCCTTTCTTGGAGTCTTGCATTCTGAATCTCTTCAGAACCTTCTCCAAGTAGGTACTTTGACTAAGTCCAATTAGTCTTTTACTCCGATCTCTCAAGATCCTTATCCCCAAAATATAGGCAGCTTCACCAAGTTCCTTCATAGCGAAACACTTTCCAAGCCAGGACTTTACTTCCTGCAGGGTTGGAATGTCGTTTCCTATGAGTAGTATGTCATCCACATACAATACCAAAAAGCTAACTATACTCCCACTAGCCTTGACATATACACAAGATTCATCTTCACTCCTAGAAAAACCAAATTCCTTGACCTTTTCATCAAAGCAAAGATTCCATCTGCGAGGTGCTTGCTTTAATCCATAAATGGATTTCTCAAGCTTACACACTCTATTAGGGTACTCGTTACTGACAAAACCCTCTGGCTGACTCATGTAAACATCTTCAGCCAACTTCCCATTAAGGAAAGCGGTTTTGACATCCATTTGCCAAATTTCATAGTCATGAAATGCGGCTATGGCTAACAGAACCCAAATAGACTTAATCTTGGCTACCGGAGAAAAGGTCTCATCATAATCCACTCCAGGAATTTGAGAGAAGCCCTTTGCAACCAGTCTAGCCTTATAAGTGTGTACTTTACCATCCATGTCGGTCTTCTTCTTGAAGACCCATTTGCACCCTACAGTCTTTCGACCTGGTACATTCTCAACCAAGTTCCAAACCTGATTGTCATACATGGATTGTATCTCGCTATCCATAGCCTCTTTCCATTTAGCAGACTCGGGGCCTGCCATGGCTTCCTCGTAGCTGTTAGGGTCATCTTGACTTACTAGTGTCTCATCACTAATAAGTGTCTCACCTTCTGCAGTAATATGGAATCTATAGTAATGCTCAGGTGCACTCCTAACTCTCGTGGAACGCCTCAGAGGTACAGATTCGTCAATTGGCTCAACAGGAGTTTCCTCCTCAAGTTGAGGGCTAGAGTTTGAAGTTCCTTCACCACTTGACTCTTGAATTTCTTCAAGATCAACTTGCCTCCCACTGTCTCCTTGGCTTATAAACTCTCTTTCTCGAAAGACTCCTCTTCTTGCTACAAAAACCACATTATCACTAGGTCTGTAGAAGAGGTAACCAAAGGATTGTTGTGGGTAGCCGATGAAAATACACCTCTCGCTTCGGGGTTCGAGCTTATCATGAGTCTCGCGTCTCACGAAAGCCTCGCATCCCCAAATCTTGATGTGGTCTAGTTTAGGTACTTTACCAGTCCACATCTCGTGAGGAGTTTTGGCAACTTTCTTTGTAGGGACTAGATTAAGGATATGGGCGGCAGTCTCTAAGGCATACCCCCAGAATGAGAGTGGTAGCGAAGCTCGACTCATCATGGAATGAACCATGTCCAACAAGGTTCGATTACGCCTCTCAGCCACACCATTCAACTGCGGTGTCCTGGGAGGTGTCAATTGTGAGACAATCCCACATTCCTTTAGATAGTCGAGGAACTCTGAACTAAGATACTCACCACCTCGATCGGATCGAAGCATCTTAATGTTCCTGCCCAATTGATTCTCGACTTCCTGTTTAAATTCCTTAAACTTCTCGAAAGTCTCTGACTTATGCTTGATTAAGTAGACATATCCATATCTACTGTAATCATCAGTAAAAGTCAAATAATAACGATTAGCATCCCTTGTGGCATGTTTGAATGGTTCACACACATCCGTGTGTATAAGGTCCAACAAACCTTCACCCCTTTCACACGAGCCTGTGAAGGGTGACTTTGTTATTTTTCCAAGTAAGCATGATTCGCAACTATCATTTGACTTTAGGTCAAACGACTCCAAGACTCCATCCTTTTGGAGTTGGCCTATGCGTTTCTTGCTTATATGTCCAAGACGACAATGCCATAATGATGCTTTATCCAAGTTATTATTATTAGTAGAATCAATACACAAAACATTATTTCCTAAGTTATCTACAATAGATACTGCTTCATACACACCATCACAAGGTAATTCTTTAAAATAAAGTACATTATTAAAGAAAGCATTAATCGAACCAACTTCATTATCAAACGAAAAGGTGAAACCTTGTTTGTACAATGCATGAAAGGAAATAATATTTCTTGCCATTTCTGGCGAATAACAACATTTATTCAAATCTAAATTTAACCCACTACTTAGCGATAAAGTATAAACTTCAATCTTGGTGACAGGTGTAACTTTCCTATTCCCCATGATTAAGTTTATTCTTCCTTGCTCCACATTCTCACTTCTTCCTAGTCCCTGCAAGTCACAACAAATATGAATACCGCAACCGGTATCAAGGACCCAAGATTTCGAATGGGGTGAGTTATTAGAAATGATAGTGTAAATACCTGCATGGTTGGGTTTGACTTTCCCATCCTTCACATCCTGCTGGTACTTTGGGCAGTTCCGCTTCCAATGAGCTTTTTCATGGCAATAGAAGCATTCAGCCTCTTTTGGGTCAGAAGGAGTAATGAAACCTTTCTTGGTTCCACTTGAAGAAGAGCCATCAAGGGTCCGAGCCTTGGTACCCTTCGAAGATCTCTTTCTCTTCCTCCCTCGACTTTTCCCGATTGCCAAGACCGAAGTTGAGTCTAGAGTAGGAGTGATAGCAACCGACTTCCCCTTAAGACCTGTTTCTGCGGAATTGATCATAGCACGATGGTAAGGAGTGCAAAATGATATCTATTGCAAGCTCCTCAGGGAAGTTCACATTGAGCTTCAGCAAACGATCCACATACCTTTGCATTTTCTGCATGTGGCTCGTGACGGACTCTCCGTCCTTCATCATGGTTGTTATCATGGAGCAGATGACTTCGTACCTCTCTTGTCATGCACTTTGATGGTATCTTTCCATCAAATCTTGGTGCATTTCATAAGGGTAGAAATCCTCATAAGACTTTTGGAGTTCAGCTGTCATGGTGGCCAACATGATGCAAGCCACCTTGGTTGCATCTCTTTCATGAGTATGAAAGTCAGCGATCTCCTGGGGAGTTGCAGTGGACTCATCAATTTCCTTAAGCTCCTTGTCAAGGACATATTCTTTGTCCTCGTAGCGGGTAATCATCCTGATGTTTCTGATCCATTTATTGAAGTTGGATCCATCAAAGGTGACTTTCCCACACAAACTCATAAGAGTAAAGGAGCCATTAGGATTCGAGCCAGAAGCATTATTTGAAGACATCTGAAAGAGAAGAACAAGTTTAGTATAGATTTAAGAGAGTCCTTAATAAAACACCCAAATGTAATATTAAGGCTAGGATCCAATCACAATATAATATAACTTAGAAGAGGTATGCCGTAATCTAAGCTATACCATATTTGAAAGGTAGGTGAATGACGATTCACCAATTTCCACCACGAAAACCGAAATATTAGATATTTAGTTTTTATTGGTTTTAGAAATTCCTAGATTCTTTGAGATCCAATGAACTTTTCAAAGACATGTTTCAATCTCGGGAGTGCCCTCCAGGTTTTGTGACTGGGATGCCGAGGATCACAAAACGAGGTGTGAAGTAACCATGCAAATCACTTGGTACCCTTAAAGTTTATCACTCAATTGATGTGTCGGTAAACCACACACGCTCCACCGATACTATAATAAACCTTAAGTCACCCTTTACCTACCTTGTTAAGTCCAAGTTAGTGTGCCGGTTAACCACACACGCTCCACCAACGACTTAGACAAAGTGTAAAGTGTAATTTCATGGATTAGCACCTTATTCACATTTTTCCTAAAGTAACTAAGATTGGGAATTTAATAAACATTTAGTTACTTTATTATATTCATCATACTTTGAATGAGAATTTATAAGTCCTTGTCTTACCCGTTCGGCTAACGACCCTCCACCAGTCAAGCAAGCGGTGGGTGAGAATATACACCCATTAAGTCACCATTTTATAGGCAACAACCTTATACCCACCTTATAGACCGGCTTCGTGAATGAGGCGTACTAGCGGTAAGACGACTTTATTCTTATACATATATATATATATAATTATTAAATCATCATAATATAAGTATAAGGGTTGAATTTTAACTTTTAAAATTCTAGGGGTTGGAACTTAAAGTTTTAACTTTACTTTACTTGTTCCAAAACTTGAGGGCAAGTTTTGTAACTTTCAAAACTTTTCATTTCTTGTAACTTATGAGTTTAATAGAGTAATAAAATGAAGACTCTTCATTTTTCTAACTCTTGTGTTTTTCTTAATGGTTTTAACTCAAGTGTGACTCTTGGTTTTCCATAACTTAAGGATAAGTTATGGACTCCATTAAAACACATTATGATCAAGAATTAATCTACCAAATAGGTTACAAATAATTCCTATGATCATCTAAAACATCATAAGAACAAGAACATGAATATGAACATAATCAAAAATTACATTTAACTTTGTCATTTTGATAACTAGTTGTTGTAAATGAATTAGCAAAGACATTACACCACCAAAAACAAGTTTTTCAATTACCAAAACAGTTTAGGGTAATGTTTCTAATTCATTTCCAGCAACTGAATCGAAATTCTGCACTCAGTCGACCCTACTCGCCGAGTGCATAAACTGACTCGCCGAGTTGGTTGAAGATACTCATGGACTCGACGAGTCCCCCCTATAGACTCGACGAGTCCATTCGCAGACAGCAGGATTTCCGATTCTGTTTTCAACTTTTAAGCACAAATAAGAACAAACAAGCCTAGGCTCTGATACCACTGATGGGTTTTGAGCATTCTAACACTTCCTAAGTGTACATGCAACCCTAATAACCTTGGATCTATGTTTGTCTAATTGTCATGCAAAGTTGTATTCCAAGGTTATATTCCTATCTAGCATACATGGGAACAATTTTAACATAAAGTATAGATAGAATAACTTACCTTGTTGTTGCTTGTGTTCCTTGAAACCTTGTGAGCCTAGCACCCCAAGTGTGATGCCTCAAATGCTTCACACAACACCAAATGCTCTTGGAAGAACTTATGAGAGAATACACACTCTTCAAAATCGGCCAAGCCCTCTTGTTTCTTAGTGTAGCAGATTTTGGGTGGAGAACATGTTACTTATATAGTGTTGACACGTCTAGGGTTAAACCCTAATGTGTCATGACTCTTCATTTCCATGACCCATGAGTTTGTAACTCCCATGGAGCATCCATGGAGCATCCTATGGGTGGAACTCAACTTGATAGTCCATGGAGCCTTTTAGCCCACTATACAAGATATGGATGATTTACATAATCAACCCATATATTTAATTAGTTATCTTTTGATCACTTAATTAATTCTAAATTAATTCTTGATCAAACTAATCAAATAATATTATTAATATATTAGAACTTATAATATATTAATAATCTCCAAGTGTTATTTCTCTCATTTAGTCTATCCAATTGCATGGTGCCATGCAATCCAAATGGACCATGCCGGGTCGGGTCAAGTACATACCAGAAATAGTTATGGACTTAGACACCTTATCCAACAATATCTTTGTCGGATCTACCAAAATACCCTTCTGGTTGACAAGGTGCCCAAGGAATTGCACCTACATAACCAAAAGTCACACTTAGAGAACTTCGCAAAAAGTCTCTCCCTTGTTAATGTCTCCAGCACCTCCCTCAAGTGCTCCTCATGCTGCTCCTGAGTCTTGGAGTAAACCAAGATGTCATCAATGAAAACTATTACAAACCGATCCAACATTTTTCTGCACACTCGGTTCATGAGATCCATGAACACGGCTAGAGCGTTGGTGAGCCCAAACGACATCACCACAAACTCATAATGACCATAGCAGGTCCTAAAAGTGGTCTTCTGCACATCATCATCTCTGACCCGCATCTGGTGATACCCTAACCGTAGATCAATCTTGGAAAACTAACACGCTCCCTGAAGCTGGTCAAATAGATCATCTATCATCGGAAGTGGGTAACGGTTCTTCACCGTTACCTTGTTCGGCTCTCGGTAGTCTATGCACATACGATGTGACTCACCCTTCTTCTTCACAAACAGGATCGGGGCTCCCCACGGTGAACTGCTTGGACTGATAAAACCCTTGTCTAGCAGCTATTACAACTGTGTAGACAACTCCTGCATCTTGGGAGGAGCCAACCGATATGGTGCCTAGGCTATTATCGCCGCACCAGGGACCAGGTCAATCCTAAACTCAACCTGTCTAATCGGAGGTATCCAAGGTAAATCCTTCAGGAATGTGTTTGGGTACTCTCGCACCACTGGTACGTCATCAACTGTCGCCTTACCTTTATCCCGGGTATCCATGACATAGGCGACGTATCCTGCGCCACCCTGCTGAAAGTGGCGCCTCTCCCTCGGTGCTGAACAGAACACCAATCCTCTCTGTGGCCTCTCCCCATGGATCACTAACTCTCCCCCACTAAGAGTGTGAACCCTCACTAATTGGTACTCGCAGTCGATCACTACTCCATTGGGGCTCAACCAATCCATACCAATTATAATCGTATTCCCTCGTAGGGGAATAGGAACCAAATCCATTGAAAACTGCTCATCAAATAATCGTAGCATACATCCTATATGAACCCTCACGGCCCTAACAGTCCTGTCATCGGCTATCTCAACATCGAGTGGACAATCCAGCTCCCTCGGAGCTCTACTAAATTGCTTGCTAAGTGCGAGCGACACAAAAGATCGGGTAGCCCCCGAATCGAATAGTACCATAGCTGATATGTCGTTCACTAAGAATGATCCTATAAACAAACATACAAACATGAGTAATAATCACGAATAATAAAGAGATAATGGAAAAGACACGTGCCAGTAACCACATCAGGAGCTGCTCGTGCCTCCTCTATTGTCAATTGGAAGGATCTGCTCTTCGCCACAGGCGTCTCATCTCGGCGCTGACCGCCGTCCGTAATCCTCAATGTCGTAGGGGTGGGTGTTGCCACCTGCCATACAGCTGCTAAACTCAAGGACTAGGACCGATTGTGTCCCCCCTGATTGCACTGGAAGCAAATCAGATCAAATGTTGTAGTAGTGGTGGTGGTAGCAATACAATCCCTGCTCATGTGTCCAGTTCGGGCACACTTGAAGCAGTCGGAACTCCCTACCTTACACACCCCATTGTGCAACTTGCCGCATTTTCTACAACGGTTGCAGATATACTAGCTCCTTGACCTGTGGTCAGACACCTTGGGCTTTATGCCCAAACTTGCCATGCCAGACGCCACCTCTGACTTCCTCTTCCTTTACATCTCTAAATCAATCCCTATCTCACGAGCCCTAGTAATCATGTCCTCTAGTGTCTTACAGCTGGAGCGACTCACAAATTGTCTAATATCACTCCTCAACATCTCATGGTACCGTGCCTTCTTCATCTCCTCATCCGCCACATACTGCAGAACAAGAAGAGCTTTATCCCTGAACTTATCGATGATCTCCGCCACTATCTCTACAATCTACTGGAGGTCCTAAAACTCCCTAGCAAGCTGCTGCACCTCAATAACAGGTGCAAACTCGGCCCTGAACCTGGTCATGAAATCACTCCAAGTTATCTCGTCCAACACTGTATCATCACCAATGGCTCACCTGATCTCCTCCTACCAATCACGTGCCCTGTCCTTCGGGAGATAGGACATTAATCTAACCTTGTCCCCCTCAGGACACCTGCCAGTGCAGAATGCATTGGCGACATTAGCCACCCATCTAATACTCGCAATGGGGTCCCAAGCCCTATGGTAGTCAGGAGCTCCACATGCTCTGAACTCCATGAAGGTGAGCGTGCATGGCCACATCATAGCCACTACCTCAGTGCGGAAAGCACTAAGTCTTTCATCCATAAGCTCTAGGATACCCTCCTTGATCGAAACGAAGATCATAGGAGTCTGCTCAATAATATTGTGCCTAATCTCTGAGGAAATGAACTCCATAGTCTGCTCATCTAGTTGCTTGGCTCCAGAGCCTGAGCCTGAGCCTGATCCCTCACCTGAACTGCCAACTGCTGGTCTAGGGCGTAAAACCACTATTCTAAAAAACACATCATAACAAACGTCAAAATACTAACATAAATCGAGGGATCACATACACTACAAGTTCCCTGGATCTATCTTAGCATTCCTTGACTCGAGTACAAATCCTATGCTTTCAGTAATACGGGCCCATACTACCTTCCACATTTATCCGTACTTTCCTCAAGAACTACCTTGACTTCACCAAGTCCCTTCTACTACTAATTCTTCACACGCTACTCTCATCGTAGGCTTGCCTTAGGGTAATCACCATCCCACTATCCACCATCAGCTACATAAGAATTCCTTGCTACCTTTCCCTAACTAGCTCGCAAAACACTATTACATATCACTAAGACTAGATAATTTTTCGAATGAGAGATCTACCCTACAACGGTTGGACTCAGACAAGAGATGCACAATAGAGGTAGACCTAACCTTTTGAAATTATTTAGTCCTTGCAATATGTAACTTGACATACATGTTTACTAGTAAGTAAAAGGTAGCTAGAACTCCTAAAATCACAAAGCAAGCAGCATTCCAATGTCGAGTACACATAATCAAGCATATACTACTCTAGCTATCATATTGAATGATCTGTACTAGCATGCATTTCTCATAAAGATGATACACATATAACAGGCACATAAGGCATCCTCCTTAGGTCCTTAGTACTAATCTAGCATGCAGTTCTCATAAATCTGATAATCATACTATAACATAAACTTGTATGGGTAATTTGGGAGTACTTGAGCTCAAATGATTTCATGCACCATACCCTTCTCTCTTTTCAAAGTTCTTTTCTAAAATTCTTTTCTTTTCACAAAAATCCTTTTATAAAAATGGTTTTTCTTTTAAAACTTTATACCACTTCCTTAGTTTGAGTTCAGACACACCCAAAAGTGTGCCTGAATCCCTCAAACCAAAGGCTTTGATACCAACTTGTAACATCCCAAAAATATGGTCCAAAAACTTTGTTTTTGAATCATTAATAAAACCATAAATCATCCATCATCATAAACAAAATCAAGAACCACGTATCTCAAAATATCATGGCAAATACTTTATAAAAATCAAATTAGAAAACATCAAAGTCTAAGAAATTCCCAGGTTAAAACTACAGTGTGTGCCATGTGATCATCCCGATCCCTTCCCTTTGCTAGTGGAAGTACTTGAAACCGAAACTGAAAACTGTAAGCAATAAGCATAGTAAGCTCCCCCAAACTACCACATACCATACAATAACACATATTGGGCCTTTCCCATTACATCGGGCCCCACCCAACATCAAACTATTCTGGAAATGAGCCCCGCCCGGTATCGAGCTCCACCCGACATTAGACCGAAGTCTGG
Organism: Lactuca saligna; assembly: GCF_052625555.1. NCBI lineage: Eukaryota > Viridiplantae > Streptophyta > Magnoliopsida > Asterales > Asteraceae > Lactuca > Lactuca saligna. The sequence continues at coordinate 21,207,236 of NC_136421.1, read as the reverse complement.
TATCGGCCCCGCCCGGCATCGGACCGAAGTCCGGAATACAGATCATATCAACAAGTACATAACATATAAACATAATAGACTTCCTCGGGCTTGCCCCGGCATCAGACCGAAGTCTGGTACACTTAACATGTAAGCTAATTTTGCATTGGGCTTGCCTCGGCATTGGTCTTGCCCGTGAATACATAACACATAACATGCAGGAATCACATAGACATCAAGCACACATGTACTCTTCTCGGGACCGCCCCGGCATCGGACTGAAGTACGGAACATATAAGCTACATCGGGCTAACCCCAACATTGGGCCTAGGCTCGACATATACTAGCATTCATAAATGGGCCAACATTGGTGCCTTCGACCCATCCCTACGGAAAGAAACTCACTTCGTAAGGCTGAGTGTTGAAACTCGAGTGAAGAATCTCTGACTACTTCTCCGGCGACTCCCCGACTAGCAACTACATAATACATTTAATCAAAATATGATAATCCTTGACTATTTTACCATTGGTCAAGGTCAATGTCCCGGCCAAAGTCAAAGTCAAGGTCAAAGTCAAAGTCAAAGTCAACCCCAACTCGTCGAGTTATCTCCTAACTCGGCGAGTTCATGCATTACCCAACCTCAACTAAGTCAACTCGTCGAGTCCCTTCCCAGACTCTTAAAGTTCTTCCTGTCATAACATCAAGACATCTTGACCCTAACTCGCTGAGTCCCTCCATAGACTAGCATAACACATAAAGTTGCTAACTTTACATGCATGCATGATGATATAAGACCAAAACACTCATTACAAGCTAGAAAGGAGGTCTAAGTCATGGCATGCGGCTATGGCTGAATACAGGTGATGACTTTGAGCTTCCAAAGCTCAGTAATGTCCAGATCTGAAGTCCTTTCATCCCCCAAGGTCCAAATCTTGGAATGACCTTAAAAATGACCTAAAAAGTGACAATAAACAAGCATACATGAAGATCTAAGTGGATAGAAGCCAAGGTATAAGCTTTATACCTTTAACAATTATGAGATGCTACAAAATCTCTAGATCTTTTACTTTGTTCTTGTATCTTTGCTCTTTTCTTTCCTTCTCCAAGCTTGAAACCACACAAAATGCAAAGAAATGGCTTAAGAATACACAAGATCGATTCGGGTTTCGAGAGTGGGGTTAGGAGGTGATAAAGGCTGGAGTGGGGGTTGAATATGATGCTTAAATAGGGTGTAAACCCTAAAGATTAGGGTTGTCTCCTGATGGACCTACTCGTCAAGTCCAGGATTGGATTCGCCAAGTAGATCAATTAAACCTTGTGTCCATGCTAGCCTCTACTTAATGAGTTAGGGATACTACTCATCGGGTAGATTTACCAAATGAAAACTTAACAACTCAATATGTATCGGGAACGGGGCGTTACAGTGAGACCTCTCATTCGAAGAATTATCTGGTATTATTAATACGTAATTGTATTGGTGAACTAGTTATAGGAAGGTAGCAGGAGTTCCTTCTGCAGCTGATGGCGGAGAGTGGTGTGGGATTTGCTCTAGGAAAACCTAGGATGACATCTAATATTGGGAGTCTTATCTGAGAGGGGTAATTGTATGGTTATAGAGTCACTTGGTGGAGTCAAGGAAATTCTTTGAGGAAAGTACGGATTGATGTGGAAGGTAGTATGGTCCCATACTATTGGAAGCAGAGGATCTATACTCGATTCAAGGAGGGTTGGAATAAAACCAGGGAGCTTGTGGAGTTGTGATACCCTGATATATGTATACTTCGACGCGTATTCTGATGGTATATATGGTTTATTTTCAGAATGTTGACATTGCGAGGCGAACCTATTGGAAGCTCCGATGTTAGAGAGGGTCGAGCTCAAGATCTGGAGCCGGGAAACTAGATGACCAGACGATGGAGTTCATCCCGTCTCGGATTTCATGAAGTATCCTTGAGCAGACTCATGTGATCTTTGGCACAGTCAAGGGGGGTATTCTGGAGATTCTGGATGAGCGGTTAAGTGCTTTTCGTGCAGAGATGGTGGCCTTGGTTGGGGCACACTCTTTGACCTTCAGGTAGTTCCGGGCATGTGGAGCTCCAGATTATCATGGGGCGAAGGACTCGATAGTGAGAAGGAGGTGGTTAGCGGATGTTGCTAACACCTTTCGCACTAGTCGTTGTCCCGATGGGGACACGGTTAGATTAGCTTCTTGCCTTTTGAATGACAAAGCACGAGACTGGTAGGAGGAGGTAGGATATGCAGTAGGTGATGATGTTGGTGATGTGATGTCATGGGACGATTTCTCGATCAGGTTTCGAGCTGAGTTTACACCAGTGATTGAGGTGCAGCAGTTGGCATGAGAGTTTCAAGATCTCCACCTGACTACGGAGAGAGTAGCTGAGATTACCACGATGTTCCAGGAGAGGGCCCTTATGGTTCTACAGTATGTGGCGGACGAGGAGATGAAAAAGGCCCAGTATCATGAGATGTTGAGGTGTGACAGTTGTGATCCAATCCAGCTGCAAGACACTGGAGGATATGATAAAGAGATATAGGGAGAGGGAGATTGATCTGGAGATAGAGAAGAAAAGGAAGCCAAATTTTGTACCGAATGCAAAGGGTTGGAGAAAGAGGCCCAAGGTATCGGATTCTAGATTGAGAGCCCATCAGGGCCGGATCCGTTATGGCAAGTGCTTCAAGGTGCACGAGGGGATGTGTAGGGTCGGTGGTTCTGGCTACTTCAAGTGTGGCCAGACTGGTCATATTAGCATAGATTGCACTACAATTACTATCAGTCTGGTATTTGACCTGATTTGCTTTCATTACAATTAGAGGGGCCACAAGAAGGCCCATTTTCCGAGTTTGGCTGTAGCAAGACACGTGTCATCACCCGCTCCTGCAGCTCTTCAGATTACAGACAGCTGCCAGGGCTGGGAAGATGTACTTGTGGTGAAGATTAGGGCTTTTCGGATGACACCAAGGAGGCACATGCAACTCCTGATATGTTTATGGGTATGTATCTTCTCCTTATATCTTTATTTATACTAAATTGCTTGCTTATGTTTATGTGTTTTATTTTAGGATCATTCCTTGTGAACGGTAACTCTGTATTGGTTTTGTTTGATTCGGGGGCTACCCGATCGTTTGTATCGCTTGTGTTTAGCAAGAGATTTGTTAGAGCTCCTGGAGCACTGAATTGTCCTTTAGAAGTCGAGATTACTGATGATAGGCCTATTCGGGTTGAGAGGGTTCAATATGGTATTACCCTCCAGTTATTCAGCGAGCAGTATCCGGTCGATTTGGTTCCCATCCCGCTGCGTGGAAAAAAGGTTATCATGGGCATGGATTGGTTGAGCCCTAATGGGGCAGTGATCGACTGTGAGCAGCAATTGGTTCGGATTTGGAGCTCTAGTGAGGTAGAAATAGTAGTTCATGGGGAAAGATCTCAATGTGGGCCGATTTTGAATTTAGCAAGGAGGGCCAGATGTTATCTTCAACAGGGTTGCTCCGATTGTCACCTATGTCATGGATACCCGGGATAAGGATAAGGTGACCGTGGATAATGTGCCTATTATGTGGGATTATCCAAATGTATTCCCATAGGATTTGCCTTGGCTCCTGAGAGGCAGGTTGAGTTCAGGATTGATCTGATTCCAAGTGTGGCTCCGATAGCCAAAGTACCATATCAGTTGGCTCCACCTGAGATGTAGGAGTTGTCTAAACAACTACAGGAGTTGTTAGACAAGGGATTTATTTGACCGAGTAGTTCGCCTTAGGGAGCACCAATCCTTTTTGTGAAAAAGAAGAAGGACAGGTCTCATCGTATGTGCATTGATTACCAGGAGTTGAATAAGGTAACGGTGAAGAACCGTTATCCCCTTCTGAGGATTGATGATCTTTTTGACCAACTTGGAAAGGTGTCACCCGATTTAGAAAACGGGGAAGCTAGGCCCCAGGTATATCAGACCTTTCAAGGTTATATCCCGGGTGGGCAAGTTGGTATATAGGTTGGATCTTCTGGAAGAGATTAGACAAATCCACAACACTTTTCATGTCTCCCAGCTGCGGAAATTCTTAGTGGATGACTCCGCAGTTGTGCATTTAGAGGATATTCAGGTGGATGATAGCCTGAACTACATCAAGAGACTAGCAGCCATTCTTGACAGGAAGATGAAGGATTTGAGGAACAAGAGAGTAGAGTTGGTGAAGGTGCAGTGGAAGCACCGCAAGGTCTCAGAATGGATATAGGAGCCGGAGGATGAGATGAGGGAGCAGTTTTCAAAGCTATTTCCAGCCGCAGCAGACTTCGAGGACGAAGTCTAAGATAAGTGGTGGAGAATTGTAACTCCTGGTTCCTAGTATTGTATTTAAATTATAATTAATCACTTTTATATAGAAACTCAACGATTTGGAGGCCTCGAACTCGTCGAGTAGAGATGAATTGGACCATGCATTTGGAAACTTACTCGATGAGTTGGGAGGCCTCAACTCGACGAGTAGGCTGGCAAAAATGAAACCCTATTTTTGGGGTTTTTCACCCTACTTAAACACCTTAACCCCAATGTGTTGGCCTTATCTCCAACCCCCACTATCCAAAACCCTAATCTCGAAACCCTAAGCCACTTTTGGTGATTGTGATCTAATCTTGTGCATTCGTGGTGAGTTTGAAAGAGTAAAAGCTCGAAGGAGAAGCAAGAACGTGTAAGAGGAGAGTAGATCCAAAAGTTGGGCTTCATTTTTGTTTCATCTGAGGTATAAAGCTTCAAACTTGTCTATGGCATGCTTAGATCTAGTTTTAGGATGTTTTGTTTGATGTTTTGGTCCAAGTATGTTGATTGTTGGAATTTTGACGTCCCATTTGGGCAAATCCTTCAGATATGGGGTCTTAAGGGGACTTCATGGCATAAAGGTGCCAACTTTATGGCCATGGAAGTCTCATGCAACCTTTAGACCATCATTTTAGTATTTTAAGCCCAATTAGCTTATTCATGCAAGTGAAGATGGGAGCTTTACGTGACTAAATTTTCCCTAGTGTCTAGATTTATGGCCCCATGGTCTATCTTGAAGTTTTGATGGCTTTTGGAAATGGATCTACGCCCTTTTGGGTTAGGGTTTGAGTTTTATGCATTAGGAGGGGTCCTTAATAAGTAACGTTGGAAACTCTACCATTCTAGACGTATTTCTAGCTTGGATCTAGAAGATAGGGCCTTGATTTGAAGAATATGGACTTAATGCATTAAGAAGGTTGACAGACTGAGGAACTCAACGAGTTCATTAGGGAACTCGAAGAGTTGTTCTAGAAGTGTACCGACTCTATTGGAAAAAGATGGACTCAAAAAGTTGTAGGAGAAACTCAATGAGTTGACTCGAGATATCACGGTCCTGTAAGTTAAGGGGGAACTCGGCAAGTTGGAGGAAAACTCGACGAGTTGGATCACGATTTCATGATTTTATGATTCTTGAGAACTCAGCGAGTTGAAGGGAAAACTCGACGAGTCGAGTCAACTCGGAGCGTTGGCTTTGACATTGACTTTGACCAAAGTTGACCCATAAGGGATTGTGAGTATGAAAGGGTACTTAAAGGAAATTACTTATGTTTAGGAGCTTGAGTTGGGTTGATATTTGGATCTGAGGATTTTCAGCTACTTTCCAGTATTTGAGGTGAGCCCTTCCCGGTATGAATAGGTCGAAGGCACCAATGCCGACCCATTAGTAGTTATTTACAGTAGAGACAATTGTCTTTGTGATAACTGTTTGGTATGCCACTATCTGTTGATATTTATGTGCTTGCATGCTATGATATTATGTGGTAATGTAGGGGTGAAATAGTCCCTGTATCCGATCGAAAGGACCGAATGGGTAGGCCAACACCCATATATTCTACGCGATTACCGGTTGAAAGAGAATGAAGGGGTAGGCTAGCACCCAAATATGCTAGGTAGTTACCGAATGAAAGAGACCGAAAGGGTAGGCCAATACCTAGATATGCTAGGCAGTTACTGGTTGAAAGAGACCGAAGAGGTAGGCCAGCACCCGAATATGCTTGGCAGTATGTTTATTTATGGTATGTGGTATGATGGGGGAACTCACTAAGCTTCGTGATTACGGTTTTCAGTTTTTGGTTTCAGGTACCTCTTCTTCAAAAGGAAAGGAGCCGGCGTGATCGCAGCACATCACACCATGATTTCCGCACATGAGATCTTTGGGAGTTGTATTGTGATGTTGTTTTATTATGACATGTTTTGTTTATTCACATATTGGTTTTGATATCGGATGACACTATGGATGTTTTTAGACTATTGGTTTTATAATTACTTAATTAAAAATGAAATTTCTGTCTTAAATTTTGGGATGTTACAGATTTTTTCTTATATTATGTGCCTACTTGATCCTTGACTTTTTATATGTCTACATATGGTGGTAATAGGTTGAGGCGGTACTGCTCTGTGTTGTAGGCCAAGATATTGTGCGGTTCGGCTGTAAGTCGTAGGCATGGAGGCTCGGGAAGAGTGGATGGGTTGAGGGGGTAGGCCAAAAAAACCTGAGTATTCCATCCTGATGGTTGATTGGACACATTGCATGTTTCCATTCTAGTCTGAGGACTGACTTGGCCTAGGCATTCCAATCTGATGATTGTGGGCCGTTATGCATGTTATTATGCTTATCGTATGGGGTATTTTGAGGGAACTCACTAAGCTTTTTGCTTATCCAGTTGTTTATGTTTTTAGGGTTTATCGGTGATCTTGGGGAGACAAAGGCAGGATTGTACTACTCACTAGTAGCATTGAGGACTCTGCATTTCCTATATTACTTTGATTTTCAATAAATGTATTTTGGAATAAACGATTTTCTTAATAATGGATTTATAATTATGATTTTACTCTAATAAAAATGAAAATTTTTAGTTGTGAAAACGGGACGTTACAAAAACAACCTGAGGGTTTCGTTATGCCAGGAAATGTGCATAAGGTGTGTAAGTTGATTAAATCGTTGTATGGGCTGAAGCAAGCACCAAAACATTAGCATCAAAATATTGATGATGTTGTCTTGTCACATGGTTTGAAGTTGAATCAATCAGATAAGTGTGTATATATCAAATTTGATGAGTCTGGCAAAGGAGTGATCATATGCTTGTATGTAGATGATATGTTGATCTTTAGTACCGATCAAAGGAAAGTTGACTTGACTAAAGAGTTTTTATCATCTCAGTTCACCATGAAGGATATTAGGGGGTGTGGATGAGGGGAGGGGGAAGAAGTGATTCTTGGAATAAGAATCAAGCATGAACATCAAGGAATCTCATTTTTACAGTCTCATTACATTAAGAAAGTTCCTAATAAGTTTAATTATTTAGATTGTTCTCTTGTGAATACTCCTTTTGATCTAAATATGAAACTTACGACAAATACTGGTGAAGCAGTTTCACAACTTGAGTATTCAAAGGTTATTGGATGTTTGATGTATGTTACGACCAACACAAGGCATGATATAGCGTTTTTTGTGGGAAAGATAAGTAGGTTTACTAGCAATCCTAGCACTCATCATTGGAAAGCAGTAAAGAGAGTGTTTAAGTATCTTAAGAAAACCATGGACTTTGAGTTGACTTATGTAGGGTTTCCTTTAGTTATTAAAGGATGTTCAGATGCTAATTGGATCACTAATGTTGATGACCACTCTTCTACAAGTGGTTAGGTGTTTCTTCTTCGTAGAGGTGTCATTTCATGGGATTCTAAGAAACAAACATAGATCACAAATTTAACTATAGAATCTGAATTTATAGCCCTTGCATTTGTTGGAAAGGAAGCAAAATGGTTGAGAAATTTGATCTATGAAATTCCTTTATGGCCAAATCCTATAAACTATTTCTATACATTGTGATAATTTTGCCACCTTGGCAAAAGCATGCAACCAAGTGTATAATGGAAATTCACAACATCTGTGTGTTAGGCACAACATGGTACATGAGCTTATTACTCATAGTATCATTTATGTAGATTTTGTTCGATATCTACGAAAATTAGCTAAGCACTTAATGAAGGGGTTAACTAGAGACTTGGTAAATAATTCAGTTATAGGGATAACTTTAAGGTCCATTTGATATCCTTATGGGTGAAAAACCAAATTACCTTCTAATACAATGTTAGAAGTTGAATTCAATATGGAAAGCTTTCTTATGGAGATTAGAGCACATTTATGTTACTGCATCCCAAGGTATGTGCTTACAACATGTAGAGTTAAAGTAGGTTGATTAAGTTCTTAATAGTTCTTTAGAAAATTTCATTAACATGTGCATGATGTAAATGGACTACATATCTGAGTGCAAAGTGATACTGCTTTACAAAAGCTTTGTCTAGGCTTTTATGTACTCATGAATGGATAGGACACACAGTTGTAAAAGTGTCAAGTATGAAACATTATATATTACGGTTAACTTATGTGTATAGTATCTTCAGCTACTCAAATGAGTTTGTAACACCCGGTCTCATGTATGCATTTAATTCAAGTCAAACTTCATATTTTACCCTTGGACTCGACGAGTTGGAGGCTCAACTTGTCGAGTAGGATCGACTCTGGGTCGGGGAACTAAGTAACCTACTCGATGAGTCAGAAGACCGACTCGGCGAGTAGGAGCTGTCTAATGGAAACCCTAAATTTTAGGGTTTGTCGCCCTATTTAAAGAAACACAACACCCTTGTGGCCTCCTTATCACTCCCTTAACGTCCAGAAAACCCTAACTCGCCACCTTGGGCCTTGTGAGTGTTTGAGTGCCATTTTTGAGTAATCTTGTGTCATTTGAAGTTTGTGTGAAGAAGAGGAAGAAGGAGGACTTCAAGAGAAGATTGTAGATCCAAAAGCAACAACATTTTCTCCTCACTTTCTGGTAATCAAACTTCATACTTGACTTGTAGTTTCTTAGATCTCCTTGTGGTTATTTTTATGGAGTTTTGGGTCCAAGAAGCTTGATCCTTGGGACTTGTACATCCCAAGTTAATATATCTTCAGATCTGGAACCTTGGAGGGTCCTCATGGCATAAAGGTTCCATCTTTATGGTCATGAGAACCCCATGTATGAAAGAAACCCCATTTTTGGTCCTTTGAGCATAAAAGTCCCATGCATGTATGTAAAGTTCATGACTTACGTGTTATATCGACTTAAGGATCCCAAATCTAGCTTTTGGATGAGAGTTTTACATCAGAAATAGAGTTATGGACTTGGACAATAGTCGACTCGACGAGTCATTCTTGGGACTTAGCGAGTATGGGGGTTTGGTTTCCCCAACCTGTTGCGATTCACAGGAAGCCAGTTAAGTTTAGAAGGGATGTAGTTAATTCCAGAAGATGGACCCAACGAAATAGACATAACTATGGACCTGGAAGCCATGGGACTCGACGAGTGTATGAACGCACATGGCGAGTCCAAGTCCATCTCTTAACCCATGAAGATGGACTCGAAGAGTTGTTCATACAACTCAGCGAGTTACAGACTAGACACGTTCATATGAAAAAGATAAACCCGACAAGTTCAAGGAGGAACTCGGTGAGTGAGTTGAAGATTGTCCCGATGATATGATTGAAGGAGAACTCATCGAGTTCTTGTTAAACTCGACGAGTTGAATCAGGTTGGGGGACAGATGAAGGGATAGGGACTCAGCGAGTTCGCGGGCCAACTCGGCGAGTCGAGTCAACTGGAAGTTGACTTTGGCCAAGGGTAAAATAGTCATTTTACCCTAAGATCAATTACCAATTTTTGACTATGTGTCTTTATGGAAATTATAGTCGGAGAGTCGCCGGAGCAGCAGACAAAGATTTCTCACCGAAAGTTGCAACAGTTAGTCACACGAGGTGAGTTTTCCTCCAGCAGGAACGGGTCTAAGGCACCAATGTCAGTCCGTTTAAGTAGTAGAGTATGTCGGGGTAACCCGATGTCGGGGATAGCCCGATGCAGTTTATATGTTACTGGACTTCGGTCCGATGTCGGGGCGGTCCCGAGAAGTGGTTATGTATGCTTGATGTCTTTGTGATTCATGCATGGTTATGTGTTATGTGTTATATGTTCCGGGCTTACGTCTAATGTCGGGCAAGCCCAATGCAGAATATGTGATATGTTATATGCCATGTATTATGTATTTCGGGGCAAGCCCGATGTATGCTAGTTTATGTGTGATATGTTATTTGTTCCGGGCTTCAGTCCGATGCCAGGGCAGGCCCGATGCAGATTATATGATTATGTTATGTATGTGTCTGGGTAAGCCCGATACCGGGGTAATCCCAATGTCGGGGTGAGCCCGATGCCCGGTGCGACCGGATGCCAGGGTGAGCCCGATACCGACAGGAGTCCGATGTTGGGTAAGTCGATGTTGGGATTCATTCCGATGCAGTTAGGTGTAGTCCTAGAGTTATGTTATTTGTTATATGTGCTTGTATGGTATGTGGTAGTTTAGGGGAGCTCACTAAGCTTCGTGCTTACAGTTTCACTTATGGTTTTAGGTACTTTAGTTAGCAAAGGGAAGGGTTCGAGTTGATGGCATGGCACACTCCACATTCTATTAGCCTGAGAGTTTACTCTAATATTTTATATGATACTGTTGTAAGATTTATGAGATTATGAGATACATGTTCTATGATTTTATACTATGGTGATGATATTTATGTTTATTAAATGATTTTGAAAACAAAATTTTTGGCTGATATTTTTGGGACGTTACAGAGTTGAAAAGTTCAATCCTTATAACACCCTTATTCTTGATTATTTGACATGTATATGATACTAATGTGAAAAGTCAATATTCAAGATATTTTCATTTATGCATAAGTTTGATTCTATGTTTGCTTTTAGTTAATTAAGGATTACACTAATATAGGGGAGGAATGTTGGTGATTTCAGTGTTATCAACATATTTTAGTGTAGTTATTATTAATAATGAGATAGGATGAGCTCCATTTACTAACCGAAATAGGAGGTGCGGGGTGCACACTAGGAGTGATAAATGTAAACTCGAGAATACGGGGGTCTAGGGTAATGCCCCTGGGTGCAAGGTTCCTAGGGCCAGCGCCCCTTACAGGGTCAAGGGGTAGCACCCCGAAACCTAAACGGATTTTTATATCATGAAGGACATGAACTCTGCATTTGCCGCCAAAATAAGGTTTGCCATTATGATGATGTCATAAGGTAGTTATGTCTTGTAACCAACCCTTTTGGCGCCAAAATACATGTAATCAACTTTCAACCGATTTCTATCATCTTTTTAAGGATGATTGAAGTTCCAAAAATTCGGATGGAACTTAGATACTCTCGAAAATCATACTTCTTGTTCGATCTATATCTTTAAGAACACAAATAATCAATGTAATTCCATGTTTTAGATTTAGAAGTGACCTAACTTCTAAATTATCATTCTTTGGATTATCCAAAATCTGATTTCATGATACCCTATGCTATAGGGTCGAAATTACAGATTTTGTAAAGCGATTTCAATCACGATCCTAGAAATATCCTCTTACTAAATGTTCCAAAATCTTATTTCACAATCTAACATAATTAAACAATTAAAAAAAGGTTAAATATCCTCCTACTAAACGTTCCTACTTAAAAACTTATATATAAGATCATCACAAATGTTAAAATCAAATGATGAGATGAGGAAAGATAATTAGTGATTTACACATGACAGTCATTGAATGGATAGGAAGATGAAGTAGGAGGATTAAATAGGAAACAATTTAATTTTCCAAAAGCAAATATAAAACTTTGGAAACTTGAAACGTCGTCTCCCTACTCTCACTTTGATCGATGTTATACTCATCTACAACATGCACACATTATTTAGTTCACCATTTCCTGGTAATCGAGCCCACCAACCACCACAAGTCGCCTTGTTTCCCTGCCCCTCCGCTCACGCACTCTCCACACTCTAGCAAGTTACAACTTTGACTTTATAATTTTAATTTCTAGTAAAGTCGTAGTCTAATTGACTAATTAAGTAATCAATAATTGTGTGATTGTGTTTTTTTCTTTAATACCTTGATACAGTCTTATAAAAACTGTGAATTGACAAACAGTCGATTGTGTATTTGACTATTTATATTACTATATTTGAAAGTGCTTGCAATCACGATCCTAGAAATATCAAAGTAAATTGATATTCTTAAGATCCGAAAATCTAACATAATTAAACAATTAAAAAAAATGTTAAATATATTCCTACTAATGTTCCTATTTATCATCTTAATTATAAGATCATCACAAATGTTAAAATCAAATGAGGAAATGAGGAAAGATAATTAGTGATTTACACATGACAATCGTTGAATGGATAGGAGGATGAAATAGAAGCAATTTAATTTTCCAAAAAACAAATATAAAACTTTGGAAACTTGAAACGTTGTCTCCCCACTCCCACTTTGATCGATGCCATCCTCCTCCATAACACACACATTATTTATTTTCACAATTTCTTCGTAATCGAGCCCACTGGCCACCGCAAATCGCATTGAATCCCTACCCCTCATCCTCATGCACTCTCCACAATAGGAAGTTGCAACTTTAAATTTGTAATTTTTATTTTTAGTAAAGTAGTAGTCTAATTTACTAATTGAGTACTCAATAAATGTGTGATTGTGTTTTTGACTTTAATACCTTGTTATAATCTTATAAAAATGGTAAATTGATAAATGGTGTGTATTTGACTATTATTGTTACTATATTGGTACTTACTTTATACAATCATAGACAATCATAGTTCACTTTGATACCTTTATAAATTATTTGATGCTTAACTTTGTCATTCTTGTCTTGAGTCGACTTCAATTATTTGATACCTTGATGGTTGATTAGTCTATTATATATCATTTTTATTTGTTAGATATATTAAAATCAAGAATGTATTTGTTTAATTTTTTCTTTTTTAAAGTATGATGAAAAAACAATAAATGAAGATAATAAGCATATAAAAAGTTGAATTACATTCACTACTTTTTGATGGTCGGAACAACCAAGTATCGTAAAAAACTGATGTATATAATACAATGGGTGATCAGTTTTAAGTGATATTTTAATGTTATACATTAAAAAAAATATTTTACAAAATATTAGTAATAATAATATTGTGAAAATATTTTACGATATAGAACCTTATCGGATATAATTGTAAGTATTTTAATATATATATATATATATATATATATATATATATATATATATATATATATATATATTTGTTTATACAACTCAACCCATTATGTATATAAAATGGAACTAACATGGTTTTATGTTTTAAAGTCGTGATTTCTTTTATTAATTACCTAATAGTTTTTTAGCTATTCTGTCAAACATAACATAAAATACTAGTTTATATACTATTTTAATAGGTTATATAAAACAAGACTAAGCTTTATTTATATGAAAAGATGTTCAAATTATTTTAACTGCGTTTCAATAAATAAGTTTTTAAACACAACAGATTGGTAAATACTTAAGTTTTTTAATACCATATATTTATAAAAAAACTCATATGATGTACCACCTCCCCATGTTTTAATTTGCAACACTACCTTGTCGTTGTTTTTGTAAGAATAGCAATATACTCACGTCTCTAGAACACTTTCCGTTTTAATAACGGATGATTACGTGATCTTTTTGTCAACTGTCAATCATATTATCTTAAAGATTGGACTCAACTTCCTACACGGGAAACAAATTTAAAGAAAATGTCAATTAATAATAATACCTTTGGATTTCTAGAATTTTGAACCCTAAATGGTTCCTGATTATAGGAGATACGTTTGAGGGGGCGAATGAGGAGGGATATCATCAATAAGGCGATAGTGGTGGCATCATGGATTCATGGTGCATGTCAAGAGAGGAGAGGGTGTGAGCTTAATTAATACATAAAAATGACACAAAAAAATTATATATTAACAAAAATGACAAAATAAGAGGCAGATTTGCACTGGGGTTTTATTATAGTGCGCGTAGTGGCGCCAGCAACGTCTGGTTTTTACAAACGCACTGTAAAAAATTTCAAAATTTTTCAAAAAAGAATTTCTATTATCGTGACATTACTAAAAAATTATGTAACACCCCTACTGTGAAATCATACATCAGATTTGTCATTTTACCTACCTTTAAATTAGTGAGGAGGATCAATAGTGAAAGAAAATTAAACCATGAGTATTGTTGGTGATAGATTTTTGAAACTTGGACTTAAATGTAATTTTCAGTATAGCATAGGGACCATTTTTATAATTTATACTTAGTATTAATACAAATCCAACTGTCTTTTACCTATTGGTTATTTAATTTAAGGACCTTTAATTTATCTTATTTTCTGAATTATATGCATCGACCTAAAAACTAGTAAGCGATGAGATAAGGACTAAAATGAACAAATTATATTGTGTAAAGTCCAAAACCATAAAGTAGATCAATCGAAAACTAGAAAAGCATATGAATTACATTATCAAACCAAGTGAAGGGATAAAAAGCATATGAATTATGTGTACAATAAAACAACAAAAAAAGTAGGGAAAATTGACTGAAAGATAAGTTTTTGGAAAGATGATGTTGAGAAGAAGACAAGGTTTGTGATGGAGCGTACCGTAAATGACCATCAAACACCAATGTTTATTTTTATTTTTTTTCGATCATATAGTATTTTTTTTTTTTCCTTCTTTATGTATTTGATCGTATAGTATTGAGTTTATACTTTGTGGTTTGGTGTCAAATTCATAGGTACAATGCGACTTTAAGAAAGCATAAAAGTTGATACAAGTGATGTTTGTGTTTTTTTTCTTCCCAAAAGTCAATCTTAATCAATTTTTGTTTTTTTTGTTGCCTTCCTATTTGTTGTTCTTTATTGATTTGATTTAGTAAACATGGAATGAATGTGAATATGATGTTAGACGAGTTTTGGGTTTTATTCTCTTTTGAATCTAATGTGTGTTGTAACGCCCGTAGATCCGGGCTAGTCAATTTAAAGATAATAGGGATCGAAAATGACTTTTCGACAAAATATTATTTAGGATAAATAATTTGAACCAAGTTGTAGTATATGTCACAAGGTTTCCGTACATATAAAGAACGCCGAAATCCGAGTTATAACGAAGAAGTTATGACTCGTCGAAGTTTCGCGACGGAACCGGTACGGCACCGGGAAGCGTAAAAAGTGAATTTACGATAGAGCGAGATTTAGCCTTAGTGATCCAAACGAAAGCCTTAGAATATGTTAAACTGAGAAAATCCATAAAAAGAACGCCCAAATCTGACTTCGTATGAAGAAGTTATGATTTTTCTAAGATTCAGCTTAGCAGAGTACAGCCCGAAACTCGAATTTTAGTTCGAGCGGTTTTTGGATTATGCGACCTAAATGAGAGTTGAAGATCTCATTAATAGGAACTCAACGGTAAAAAGACAGACGAAAATGGAGTTCGTGTGAAGGAGTTACGAATTCTTCGCGGTCATTTAACAGTCTAAACGCCTCGTACTGTTAAATTTAAGATCGGTCGAGAATTAGTCGACGGAGTCAAAATGAAAGTTGTAGATATTATTTTTACCTACGCGTGGATATAAAGAACGTCAAAAACGAAGGTCGTATGTGAAAGTTACAGATTTTAGAAGTCGGAAGTGTGCTGTGCGAAAATGGGTGATGTGGCACAATCTTGGCCCGTCGAAGTTATGACCCGTCGAAGTTTCGCGACGGAACCAGCACGATACCGGGAAGCGTAAATAGTGATTTTACGATGGAGGACTTTTTAACCTTAGTGATCTAAACGGAAGTTTTAGAATATGTTAAACCAAGAAAATCCATAAAAAGAACGCCCAAATCTGACTTCGTATGAAGAAGTTATAATTTTTCTAAGATTCGGCTTAGCAGTGCACAACCTGAAACTCGAATTTTAGTTCGAGCGGTTTTTGGCTTACGTGACTTAAATGAGAGTTGAAGATCTCATTAATAGGAACTTAACAGTAAAAAGACAGACAAAAATAGAGTCCGCATGAAGAAGTTACGAATTCTTTGCGGCCATTTAACAATCTAAACTCCTCGTACTGTTAAATTTAAGATCGTTCGAGAATTAGCTGACGGAGTCAAAATGAAAGTTGTAGATATTGTTTTTACCTACGCGTGGATATAAAGAATGTCAAAAACGGAGGTCGTATGTGAAAGTTACGGATTTTAGAAGTCGGAAGTGTGCTGTGCGAAAATGGGTGATGTGGTACAATCTTGGTCATTGCTTTCTCCCCAAGTCTTGCCACTAGATGGTGACATGTGGCACCAAGTTCAGCCATTTTCACCCTATAAATAGAACCTCTCTCACTCTCATTTTCTTCACACTTTTCTCATTCTTTCTTCTCTTTACTCTCTCTCTAGAACCTCACTCTAGCCCCGAAACCCCCCGAAAAGCCTAAAGAACCTCCCTAGCAGGAGGCGGAAGCCCCTGAGTGCTCGACGGCTCTGAGAAGAAGAGCTTTTCCACACGAGAATGCTGCTCCAAGCAAAGCCTGGTTTTCTATAAAACTCGTTGTAAGTAAGCTACGCCTACGCTATTTTTAATATGTTTTTATTTAATTATATTAACGTTATTAAGAACATATAATAAGTAATTGGGCTATTATTATGGGTTATATAAGTATTATTTAATGGTTATATAATATTAATAATAGTTAGACTATTAATTACTCTCGGTGAATAATAGACTAAACTCTAATGGTAATATACTAGGTTTCGTCGAAGGAAATTATTGTTTTTCAAGAAGTGAAGCGTTGTCTGAGTTCGGAATCACCACATTTTCAAGTGAGTGCATGGTCCCTTTCATCTTACACATAGATATGAAGTATTTATTATATAATTTACGTGTTGTGAGTGCATAGTTACTTTCATCTTACACATAGATATGAAGTATTTTATATAAATTACGTGCTATGTGTGCATATTATCTGAATACTTGTTGTCTATGTTGGATGAACGATTTTATACATGTTTTAAATGATTTAACTGTATATGTATTTTATATCTACGATAATGTTGGGGTAAGACATGGGTAGATGTAATAGATGGAGTATGAGTTGGATGATGAGTTGAGAGGTGAAATAGACCGTGAGGTGAGGATGAGAGGTGGACGATGTGAGAAGCCTTTTTCCCAAATGATGGCCCTATCATTCAGTAGAGTATGGGTGACAACCACGGACTATTCTAGATAGTCCAATGGAACACTAGCAGGCTCGCAACCTGTAGGTATTGTGAACGACGTGTTCACCCGATGTACTCTAAACCCTGGTGATCATGCAGACTTGATGCCTAAACCTTGGTGATCATGCAGACTTGATGCCTAAACCCTGGCGACTATGCAGACTTAGTGCCCGTTGTGTAAACCGTGGCAATAATGGACTTTGTGCCGATTCCTTAGGATAATACTTAGGAATGAATGAACGAGAAATAACTGATTCTTAGGGTAGATCCTTAAGAGTAAAAAAGATAATGGGGATAGGTAATTGGGTTTAATTACTTGATTGTTTAAACATAATAATTATATTATTGTGGGTTGAAAACCCTATGTACTCACCAGGTTTCCCAACCTGACCCATTCAGTTTATTTATATCACAGGTGTTGATATGAAGTCACATTACACTGAGAGATTAAAGAGATGTAGATCACTAGTGTAAATACATGTAAGTTCTGTTTATGCTTATGTTCATGTATTGACAATGACATCCCAAACGTTTTAAAATGAATAAAATTCGTTTCTTCGAAAATGTTTTAATAACGTATTTATCGTGTTTTTCTGGGAACGAATTCCGCAACATTTTTATTAAAAGAAGAACTCTGATTTTTATAAAGCATAAACAAAATCGGTCTTTTCTAGCTGTGAAAATGGGGATGTCACATGTGTATTGTAACATATATGTGAATTTTAGATTGTCTATCAAAAAGAGTCATATTATATAGATACGAGACTCCAACATATATAGAAACATAAGTAGGGATTAAAGTGAGTCCAAACCCGACCTAGATGGACCCATAAATCGAAAAATGGAATTTAATAGAGACGGTATATAGGAATCAGTTTCGATTCGATTTCGGATATGGACCATATAAAGTAGGTCTAGATGCAGAAAGCCCATAAATGTCAAATTGAGTAGGTGAAACCGGGTAAAGTGGGTTCCAAATCGGAAAATCATATTTTTTTGGTACTGTAACGCCCGCAGATCCGGGCTAGTCAATTTAGAGGCAATAGGGGTCAAAAATGACTTTTCGACAAAAGATTATTTAGAATGAATAGTCTTAACCAAGTTTTAGAATATGTCACAAGGTTTCCGTACATATAAAGAACGCCGAAATCCGAGTTATAACGAAGAAGTTATGGCCCGCCGAAGTTTTACGGCAAAACCGGCACAGCACCGGAAGATGTAAATAGTGAATTTACGATAGAAGACTTTTTAGCCTTAGCAATCTAAACAAAATTCGTAGAATATGTTAAACTAAGAGCGTCGATAAAAAGAACGCCCAAATCTGACTTCGTATGAAGAAGTTATGATTTTTCTAAGATTCGGCTTAGCAGTGTACAGCCCGAAACTCGAATTTTAGTTCGAGCGGTTTTTGGCTTACGTGAAATAAATGAGAGTTGAAGATCTCATTAATAGGAACTCAACGGTAAAAAGACAGACGAAAACGGAGTCCGTATGAAGGAGTTACGAATTCTTCGCGGTCATTTAACAGTCTAAACGCCTCGTACTGTTAAATTTAAGATCGGTCGAGAATTAGCCGATGGAGTCAAAATGAAAGATGTAGATATTATTTTTACCTATGCGTGGATATAAAGAACGTCAAAAACAGAGGTCGTATGTGAAAGTTACGGATTTTAGAAGTCGGAAGTGTGTTGTGCGAAAATGGGTGATGTGGCACAATCTTGGCCATTGCTTTCTCCCCAAGTCTTGCCACTAGATGGTGACATGTGGCACCAAGTTCAGCCATTTTCACCCTATAAATACCACCTCTCCCACCCTCATTTTCTTCACACCTTTCCCATTCTTTCTTCTCTTTACTCTCTCTCTAGAACCTCTCTCTAGCCCCGAAATCCCCCAAAAAGCCTAGGGAACCTCCCTAGCACGAGGCGGAAGCCCCGGAGTGCTCGACGGCTCCGAGAAGAAGAGATTTTCGGCTCGGAAATGCTGCTCCAAGCAAAGCCTGGTTTTCTATAAAACCCGCTGTAAGTGAGCTACGTCTACGCTATTTTTAATATAGTTTTTATTTAATTATATGAACGTTATTAAGAACATATAATAAATACTTGGGCTATTATTATGGGTTATATAAGTATTTTTTTTAACGCTTATATAATAGTAATAATAGCTAGACTATTAATTAGTCTCGGCGAATAATAGACTAAAATCTATTGGTGATAATACTAGGTTTCGTCGAAGGAAATTATTTTAAAGTAAACGAAGCGCTGTCCGAGTACCGAGTCACCACCTTCTCAGGTGAGTGCATAGTCCCTTTCATGAACATGGTTTTAATACAAGTATTGATTGAAGTATTAATTATATGTTTATGTGCGAGTTAATTGATGTTGCTTGAAATTCGTGTTAAAGAACATACATGATTATATTTGATAATTTAGGATAAAGAGTATACCTAAATTAAATATGAGGAATATTGGGTAGTATATTCTTACGAGTACAAGTGAGTTAAACTCAGAGAATAGAAGTTAGTATATGTCACTTATCCGGGAGTATGGATTAGACATAGTCATTGTCCCTAGTCCGAGAATATGGATTAGGCATAATCATTCGTCGTTAATCCGAGAGTATGGATTAGCTATTGTCCCTAGTCCGAGAGTATGGATTAGGCATAATCATTCATCTTTAATCCGAGAGTATGGATTAGTCATTCATCCCTAGTCCGAGAGTATGGATTTGGTAAATTCGTTCATTTATGATCCGAGAGTATGGAGTAGGTAAAGCGACTAATCTTAGGTCCGAGAGTATGGATAGCCTCGTTGCGAGGATCGACGGGGTGGGATAAGAGTTGTTTATATATATGTATGGTGAAATTGTATATTTTGTGAATTTTAAACTATATACATGGTATAACATTGTGGGATTGAAATCCCTATGTGCTCACCAGGTTTCCCAACCTGACCCACTCAGTTTATTTATACCACAGGTGTTGATATGAAGTGACATTACACTGAGAGATTTAAAGAGATGTAGACCACTAGTGTGAATAATTGTAAGTTCTGTTTATGCTTATGTTCCTGTATTAACGATGACATCCCAAATGTTTTAAAATGAAATAAATACGTTTCTTCGAAAATGTTTTAATAACGTATTTACCATGTTTTTCTGGGAACAAATTCCGCAACCTTTTTATAAAATGAAGTACTCTGATTTTTATAAAGCATAAACAAAATCGGTCTTTTCTGGCCGTGATTTTGGGGATGTCACAGGTACTTAGTGAGTTGATATCCTTATTGGTTTGATATCACTGTTTTATAACGAGTCAAAATATATCTAATTTGGGGAATGGAGTAATAATCGACTCTCAAATTCAACCTTCTCATTGGTTAAAATTTGAAAATTTTGAGATTTGGTATCCCAACTTCGGAGGACTATAAGTCATTGAATATGAAACCAAAAATAATGATACTATAGTCTAAAATCAAATAAAAACTCTATACTACATGTTGGAAAAAACTGTATGTCAATCCGACTTCAAACGAATGATATATGTATATTTTAAATTTTTCATAGAATACAATTATACAAAACAAATAGCTGAAAAACTGAAAATTTGCAGCTTTGATATCTCGACATCGAGGGATTGTAAGTCATTGAATATGAAACAAAAAATGACTAAAGTATATTCTAAAATCATGTACCTATGTGAGTTAGATCAAAAATACTATATGTTGTTAAGCCATGGGGATGTAAAGTCTAAGGTTGTCTCTATAATAAAGCTCTTATGTAGATAAGGAAACTCTAATATATATACATACATAAGAGACAATGTCGTACTATGTGGGATAGACTAACAAATACTATATGGTGGTGGGTAGTAGTTGCGGTAATGTTCGAGATTCATAGAAGAGATATGAGAAAATGAGAGGTGGATAGCAGGTATGTTAGTCATACCCAAGACTCCAAGGGTCAAATGAAACTTTTTATGGTTTTCATTCTTAACATTACTCAAAACATAAATATTATTTTTTGCATGGCCAAGGTAACCGGTGGACTGGTAAATGAGACATCATAGACAAATTTTAGGGATGATCCAAAAGAGTCACGACTAATATAGGAAAACATGAATATTTGTTCCGCATGGTCAAGCTATGGGTGGATTATTAAAGGAGACCTCAATTTGATGCTCTCGACTATATCCCCATGTTACTACTGTTGATAGACTATTGGTGCAAAGTCGCATCCAACTTATCCTCAAATCGAGCTTCAAGCTCATCTAGTCATGTGCCTTGTAGAAGGGGTCTTGAAAGATTGTGTTGTTTTTTCTATGTATGGTTTGGACCTTTTGAATGTATGTTCCCAACCAAAATAAATAATATGTTTTCACCAATTTGGACATTTAATGATCATTTAATATAAAGTCAACTAAAAGATAACAAGAACAACAATAAGAGTGATCTACGTACATACAAATTGTGTTGGTTGGACCCCAATAGTGTGGAATTCAGTGATTCGTCATCTTTTTTTAACGATAAAAATATTTCAATGAGATAGAGACAGAAAGTTTTACCCATGTGATTCTAGAGTCGATGACAAAGTGTTTGACGAAATGTCTAATTTCAGTACCATAGGTGGGTTTGCTTTTTTAATATGCCTTTCTTATAAATATAGTTTTATTTCATGTTACCCTTTATGCACTAACATGGTTTAATTGTGCTCATGGTATTGAATTATGGAATCATGGAATATAGATGATTTTAAACAAGGAAATTTTGATTCTATAATGAAATTACGTATGAAATATGAATAGTATAATCATAATCCATCTTCATACAAATATGTAGATCTCATGTGTCTGCAAATAAATAGTACTTTGCAACATTGTTTACAATCAATCGGACAGCAGCAACAGTAGTTGCTACAGTCAGGACAGAAAACACAACGATAATCGCCCAGTGCCAGATCTTCTCAATCTTCGCTGCTTCCCCCTTCACCTGAAATTAAAATAAAACATATAAAAATTCAACTCATGTGTAGTCGATCATCTTGTTCAATCAACTTTTGGTAAATTGAAGTGCAGAATCGCAGATTTGCAGGCTAACCTTGATGAAGATCATGCTAGGAAACAAGAAGGTTAATGGAATCAGCAAAAACGATCCTAACAAGTTCACGAAATCCCCCATGAACGGCAGTGCTGCTGCCACCACCGTGTTCACAGCGAATAGCAATGCTCGAAGGAAAAACAGACGTTTGATGTTTTCTCTAGAATGTATGCCTTTATCCAGCTTTAGAAACTTGGTATCTAGGGCTTCGTGAACTGGTGCGATGAACGCCTGAAATCCGAATCCAAAACTAGATATAACTTATAAAGTTTAAATGATTAATATGAAGATGACGAAAAGATGATCGATCTTAATTCTTACATGTTGAGAAATTATGGATTGTGTAAAAACCACCGAGTTTATGAGGATTTTCGCCCATTTTGGTCCACTTAAGTCCGCCGGAAGATACTCAGAGACTGATGAACCATAGGCCCAATACCCGGCAATGCTCACACCATAATAAAACGCCAACCCTACACTAAACTGTAGATGCAAAGCTTTCCTCATGTTCTTAACAGCCGGCATCCGTAGAGTTGACTACAATTCGATCGGTTAGTTTTTAATGCTAAAAACATTTTCAATTAGCTTAATTATTCGAGGTTTTCACCTGAATCTCTGGTATAATCCCCGCTGAATTGCAAGCGATAATGGCTGATATTGCACAAAAACCATTGAAGATCTTGGAAGCATTGTTTCCTTTAGTTTCATAGTCGTTCACTCTATTGGATTTCAATCCTATGAAACGTGTAAATCTGTCATTACTTCACATGATATCAAGATAATTGAAAGCTACAAATACATGAACTACTTAATTACCATCCTTGATTACAACTACCAGAAGAACCACGATGTAAGTGAACGTAAGAACTGTTGAAAGATACAACCACTTCCCCATTGATGATATTGTTGGGACTAAAATTGAAAACACAAAGTACGCTGCACCAGTGATCATGATATAATATTGAAGTCTTAAAGGGGTGTCACCAAATTCTCCATTGATTTCCTATTTTTATAACACATAAGATTTGAATAAAACATAAAACAAAAAATATAAATAAATAGTGATTCGAATTCTTAGTTAATTTCTTACCTTGAGTGCCTTCCCTCCAAGAAGTATGAACCCCATATTTGTAATAAGAAGGATCAAAACTTGGGATACCCAAGTAAGATAGAACATTTCTTGTCCTGAAAAATGAGTTTTTTTTTAGAACATATATATAATTTGTGCAACATGCGAATGAAGAAGTAATTAATATCTACTATATCAAACTTAAACTTGCCAAAAAGAGAGCCCATGAGATCTCTATATCTAATGAAACGTTGGCCATTTACAAAGTGAAATCCTGCTAAAAGCCAGCTAGAGTAGGCAGTGAAGACAGCCACCATTATGAGGCTGATGATGCCCCATGTCCACCCTAAAGGCACCAACATTAGGTTTGAAAAGCTCAAGATATACCCACAACTGTAACCTGTTACTAACAGCAACCCAACTTGCCTCCATGAATCTACAGTTTCAGATGAATTTTGTTACAATAAAATGAAAAAAGTAAATAAATAAGAAAAATGAAATAAAGGAAGTCATGTTGTTTTAGGTTAGGTGTAACGAACCAGAGTCAATGGTATGAGCAGAAACAAGACCACTTTCAGAGACTAGACCATTACCACCCTTTGAATCACCTTCCATGTTAATGTTACCCTTTTGGTTTTCAAGGTATCTATGGCTTTCTTTGTTCAATGGTTAGGGATAGAAATATGATTGCTAGTGTACAAGGTTAGTGGTAATGGATGTGACATTTTTTTAAGTAATGTATTGCTAGAAAAGTGGTGAGTCTTGAAGCAAATTGATAAGATTTTGAGTCATATAAGTAACCTATTTGTAGAATGCAAGAACTCCAAAAGCTAAGGACCCTGTTGTGCCATGGGGGCTTGTGTCTTTTGAACATTATAACCACTTGACAACGTTAACTTTATGCCTTTTTTTTCTTCTAGTGCTTTTGTTCAAATCATGGATCATGATGTAGTATTGAAAGGGTTGATTAAATTTTAATTTTAATATTTTATTAATTTGCAGTTTGTTTTCATTTCCGTTGGTGACTTTAGTGTCATCATGTCATTTTAGGTAAATGAAATTTATACGAGTGTCAGGATGGGGTTTAGAATATGATCTTATAACCATACATAAGGTCCAAATACATTCCAAGGAAAGTGAAAATACATGATCATGAGAGATATCCATCTAACAATTTCTTTTTATTACAATATTATATGATTCAAATTATTCATGGAGCATGATGAATTATCTTTTTAGTAAGTAATTAGCCCATATTATATGATTTTGAATTTGAATCATGTGCTAATTAAGCAAATGATTATGTATATGATGGGTCTGCATGGAGGAAATATTATTATTACTTTAAATGGAATGAAGGTATAGATAAGCTAAAGAAATGGTGGTGGAAGTGGAGGCAAAGGTGGTGGGGTTAGGGGTAGAATGAGCGAGCCTTTTAGGCTTTTTCTTTTATAGTTGAAGATCTTAACTGCAATATATATTTGATTTTGGCCCCTACAGTTTGGGAAGTTAGATTTAGTCCCTCGGATATTTCTAAAGGGAAGTTCAATTATTGTATGTTTTCTAGCCAATAATAATATAAAATAAAAATAATTCCCATCTAACTTAAAGACAAAATTACAAAAATAGTTTCTTGCCAAAAGTTACAAAGTTAGTCTCTACTAACTTTTTTTGATGCAAATGGTTCTTGTGGTTTGCAAAACTTGCAAAGATGACCCTTTTTACTAACACCATTAGTATTGAACTGTTAGAGACTGAATCTGTAAGATCATTTTTGAAATTTGTTTGAAAAAGTGAAATAATTGGCTTAAAGAATAAGGAGGCAAGGCTCAAACTTGAGACCTCCCACCCTTATATCACAAGGGCCGTTACCAATTGAGCTATAAGTTCATTTAGTTATATCTTCTTAAAACTATTTTATATAATAACGAAAATGTTAATACATAAATAATAAATAAATTACAAAAAACAATTTTTTTATATAATTTTTTGTAGATAAAGCAAAATGTATTTTAGCTGTATTAAAAAAAATAGTTTTTTACAAACAATTTGTATGTATTTTTATGTATTTATTTTACGTAAAATATATTTTTTTGTCGCTAAAAAATACGTTTTCGTATAAAAAATATGTTTTCGTAAAATATATTTTTTCATGTCTTTGAAATAATAATAACTAACATTACTCATGACATAAAAAAAATTATAATTTTTTTTGGGTTGCTAGTTTTTAAACATTTTTTACGGTTATATGTATTAAAAACAACATAATAACGATTTTGTTATGTATCTACAAAATTTATACGGTTTTTTTAAAATGTCAAGAGTAGTATTAATTATCGTTATTTCAAAAAGATATATCGTTATTTTTTTCATCTTCATTTTAATAATATGATTTAAAACTTGCGATTAAAATGTAATACGTATTTTAAATAAGATATATAACCGAATTGATCCAATCATTTTTCTGAAAACCGTTTTTCAGTTATATGTATCTAAAAAAGCATAAAAATTTTAATCGGTTATATATATTATTTAAAATACGCATTTCATCTTAATCGTAAGTTCAAAATCGTATTGATAAAATGAAGAAAGAAAAGAAATAATGATATATCTTTTTGAAATAATGATAATTAATACTACTCTTGACATAAAAAAAATGTATAAACTGTTTTGATACATAACAAAATCGTTGTTATGTTATTTTTAATACATATAACCGAAAAAACAGTTTTAGAACTAGCGATCCAAAAGAGTTTATACATTTTTTATGTCATGAGTAGTGCTAATTATTATTATTTCAAAGACAAGAATTTTTTTTTTTTTACGAAAACATATTTTTTATATGAAAACGTATTTTTTAGAGACATAAAATAATATATTTTACGTAAAATAAATACATAAAAATACATACAATTAGTTTGTAAAAAACTATTTTTTTATAATACAACTAAAATACATTTTGCTTTATTTAAAAATATATAAAAAAAAATTGTTTTTTGTAATTTATTTATTATTTATGTATTAACATTTTCGTTATTATGTAGAATAGTTTTCGAAAGATATAACTAAATGAGCTTTTAGCTCAATTGGTAACTGGTAAGGGCCTTCATACGGGGAGGTATCTTGCCCCCTTCATCTTAAACTAATTATTTTACTTTTTCAAACAAACTTCGAAAATGATCCTTATGGTTTATCAAATGTCACGAATTCAGTCTCTTTATAATTGAAAAGACAAAAATACCCTTATAGATTCAGTCCCTAACGGCTTAATAGTCACGGTGTTAGTAAAAATGATCATCTTTGCAAGTTTTGCAAACCATAAAGACCATTTGCATCAAAAAAAATTTAGCAGGGATTGACTTTGTGATTTTTGACAAATCACAAGGATCATTTTTATAATTTTGTCTAACTTAAACTTAGTGTGTTCAAATCTGGACCCCACTTCCCACATGCATAGTTTTATTTTATAATACAGTGTTGAAAATTTCCCTTTCATGTTTTGTAAATATTTGAATTAAAATGATCTTGCTTTTTACTTTCTAGCCGCTAAAAAGTTTGTGGTATTGATTTTTAGGCGTAATCTTATTTTACTTTGGACGTTGAAAGTTAATTTCAAACACCCATTTTTAGTTTTGTTAGACGATGCTATAGATTTTTATGCTGTTCTTGGGTGAAGGTGGTGACAGGAATGGAATAAGTAAACTTGATTATTGTTCTTAATTGTTTTTAGAGTAAATAAGACGAATGGTCCCTGAGATTTTGGAGAACTTATGTTTTTTTATTATCTTTAACTATTTTTTAACTCCTACGTCCTATAGTTTGTTTTTATTGCAAGTTTAGTCCCTGATCAGGTTAAAAAGACTAAAATACCCAGATTACTTTCATTTAACTTTATTTTTATTATTTGTTAATAATTTATGTATGATAAAATTATAAAAATAGTTTTGTGGTTATCAAAATTATATGATTTTCATAATTTTGGTCACTATACGTCTATACATTTGAAATTACTTTTATGTCTTTATAATTTATTTTTCCATTTTTTAATTGCTATAATACTTCAATTATTAAAAAACTAAAAATTGAAAGTTAATCGCACCCCCCCCCCCACACACACACACACACCATCCTATTTCCCCTCTACAACACATATCTTACCCACTCTTTTTCAAAATCATCGGAATCAAACCCCTCACCCCCATCTGAAAAACATTCATTGGACCATCGCTTAGAAGTATCGGTAGCACCCATTACCACCACCGATCACACCCATTATAAACCACTTACACTCACTACCGAGAGCAAAACAAATCGACCACCATTAAACCATCACAACTACCTGTCACACCAACTGAAATCATCGTCAGAGCTCATACCATAGTAAAATATGGAGAAACCATCATTGACCATCTTACCTCCTACACCACAACACGTCATCCCAATACCATCGAATTACAGCCACATCAGAAACAACCACCTTAATCACCTCTACATACTCTATCACCATATGTTATAGCCTCACACCACCATAAGCCTTCACTATCCCACTGGGAATATCCCTTGCACCGTCGAGCATCACCTCACCTGAAAACCACTACAAAGCAACACCTCATCGAGCCACCTTATTCACCATATGAGAACATCGACGATTCACCACCACCACTTAAATACCTTCGCCCATTGAAGTTTATCTAGATCGAGATATAGATTTGGATCGAAAAGGCTATGACCACCACCACCAACGAAAGAGGAAGTGCGAACGTCGGTGGCGAAAGAGGAACGGATCTATCAATAACAAAATAAGGGTTTTCTAACGGCAATGTTATGATTTTCAGTTGGATCCAGTCTTGTTTTGCAGATCTGTAAATGAACAGATGGTGGTCAGGTAGAGATCCGGCAAGTGGTAAGGTCGACCGGTGATGGTGTTGTTGAGTGAGAGAGAGAGAGAGATGGAGAGAGAGGGGGTAAGAGTATGACATAGGAAGGATGTGTTGGTGGCATTTTTTTTCTTTTTTTTTTAATAAAAATAATAAGAAATTAAAAAGAATTATATAAGGGCAATATTGTCTTTTCAAGTTAGGTGTAGACCAAAACAACACAATGTATCCAAAATTGGACCACTCATGTAGCATCAAAGCTTTTTGGAGCAAAACCACGTAACTTTGACAACCATACCATTTTTGCATTTTTGTCTTTATGTATTTATAAAATAAGATGCCCCACCCACCCCCTTTATCCCTTACCCCCTCCTCATTTTTTCGTCTACATCAAAACCCACCATAGGCTTCGCCACCACACACCACCCCCTTATATCTCCCCCTCTCGTAGGAATCAATCACTTCCTTTAATACCACTAATTGTAACATGTTGCATATTCTCAACGACTGACGAGAGTATACCTGAACATGTTCAAAAATAGGAAAACCCAAATGTGAGAGTATATTGGATCGACTAAAAAGGGAATAAGAAAAACAAAATATGAAATCATTGGCTAATTTTCTTTTGTTCTCCCTCTTGTTTACCTTATGTACATCTTTATTATTCCTAAAAAAATTAGCGCCAGTTCCTTTTCTCCTTGTGTTGAAACCCATACCCAATAACTTATCCTCCAAAAATTACTCGTAACCCATGAAGATGTAAAACAACAATTATTCATTGATTATGGAGAGTAAAAAAGGGAAAAAATAATATCAATAGTGATCGCAGCCCTCAAGAGAACCTCCCACCCACCCAACGATAATTGTGGTTGGAAGTCACAGGCAAAGCGTCAGAAACAAAAGGGTAGGATTTTACCATCGGTGGCAGTTAATGATTCATTGGGGCATACAATCACAAAACAAGGGGGGAGTAAAAACAAAACCAAATGTAATTAGGTGGCTGCATTTCTAGTGGCGATTAAGTGGTGAAGGTGGTTGTAGAAGGAGGTAGAAAGAAATGACGGGGTGGTGGGTGGATCTAAGGTGAGGAAGAATTTTGATAGTAAGGGTTAAGTGGTCGTGGCAATGTTTAGGTTTGACAGGAGGTAGCGTCGGTATGGTAGAAGGAAGGCTCCGGAGATGGTGGTTGTTGGAGAAGGTTACCCCAAGGTGGCTTAGTTAAAGATGGGACAACGATACATGATATATGAGATATAGTAATGAATGAAGATTGTCAAAAAAAAATTAGGAGTGTGGGACTATAGGGTTGAGGTATGGGATCCACAAATATATTTTTATTAAGCCTTTTTCTATTAAGATAATATTAGTAAGAATTTAAAATCAACTATAGAAAAATAGAAAAACAAATAAAAACTAGAAGAAAGGGTATATCGGCCATTTTAGGTATATGTAACACCCTATTTTTCACATTATAGTATAAATGATCAGTCACGTAAATAAATGTTTTTGATAGAATACTATTTAGAATAAATAGTTAGTAATCGTAAAAATGAGATCGTACGTATGAAGAACGTTCAAATCTGACTTCATAAGAAGAAGTTATGATTTTTAGAAGTTGCAGCATAACGGTGCGTGACACAAAAACTTAAATTAGGATCGGTCGAGAGTTAAAGATCTCATCAATACATATCCGTCAATATGAAGACAACCGATAACGTATACCGTATAAGAGAGTTATGATTTTTATACAGGCTTTATCAGTCTGAGTTTGTTAAAAATATAGCTTTAGAAAAATAAAATGAATTAAACGACAAAGTCTAAATGAAAGTTTTCGATCTCGTCGATAGCTACATCAAGATATAAAAAAACGTTGAAAACGGAGTTAGTGTGAAGATAATACAATTTTTTAAGAATGTTAAGTTTTTGTGCGCGCCGACAAGGTGCGAGGCACGCAAAGGCAGTATACCTATCAGTTAGCAGTTTAGTTCAGGCAAGCAGGGTATCGAACACAGGGAACGATAAACAGTTAAAATTAATACTAATATTATCTAAATAAAACAATATTTAAAAGGGGGTTTCTCTAGTTTTGCAAGACTAGAAACTTAAGGAATAACTAAACACTTAAATAAAGGACAATTAACAACTAAAAGAGAAGCAAAAGACAACTAGATTCAATAATATAAAAGAGACATCTGTTTAGATTCGATTCAATTATTCCTATGGTTGATTCGCGCCAAGTGCAATGGATTAATATATCAATGGTTACGAATTTCTAATATGATTAGGTTCATGTTCACTATTACTAATCTTTTAGCAAACAAGTTAATTCAAACAGTGGTCAGTTGATTAAACTAACAGGTTTCCTAGCGTTCAGTTTGAATTAAGTAAGACTTGTATTATTAGTTAATTAAATTGGTTGATTCAATTAACTCATATGTGGTTGGTCATCACACATGCTCACACATTAACTTACTTATTTTCTAGTTAACCCTAGGTTATGTTCACAACACTAGGCATACAATCTTGTTTTCACAAAACTATAAGATTCAAGCAATCAAGAAGATGTTCATGCAACTCAATATATGTAACATCCCGTTATTTTCTACTTGAAAAGTCAACTCAATTCAAACTTGGGTCAATTAAAGTCCTCTTTATTGTTTGGATTTTATTAAGGTTAGAAAAATAACATTTGCGTGTTTAAAACACTAAGGAATATTAGGTGTTTAAGAAAGGAGTATGTTGAAATTCGAGAAGATTCGCGTCCTTTTTCTTTCTTTCCCTTCGGACCAAGATCTCGCAACCGTAAACCACTAGCCGAATTCAGATAATGAACAAGGCTGTGAATGGCTTCGGGTCGTGATCAGCTTCGGACCGTGAACCCCTCGGACCGTGAACCCTTGCATATATATACAATTCAGCTGATTTTAGTTCATTTCTACACTTCCAAACAAAATTCCAACCTTTTTCTCTCAAGTATCATCAGCCAAGAACAACCTCTCTCCTCAAGAACTTGCTAAAATCATCCTTTCTCATCATATTCAAGTGATAATCACTAGTTCTTCACAAGATCTGACAGGTATCAGTTCTTGATCTTGTTATCACTTCAAGAACACCCTTCAATCTTCTTATACTAGGCTGAAACCCATTGATTTCACTAGTTTTCATGAAGAACACGCGAAGAACACGAAGAACACCCATCTGAAAACCTTTGAAACTTCTTAGAAACTTTCTTAGGATCATCAGGTGTTCTTCATTCATTCAAGAACACATGGCCGTGAACACATACAGGGTCGTGAACACTCATGGGTCGTGAACCCTCCCTCCTGGTCGTGAACTCCTATCAGCCTCCACTTTAGCTTCTAACACTCATATTTGTAAGTTATATTTACAAATTAGTCCAGTTTCCAATCATTCCTTTGATTATATTAGCTAATAGGTTGCATATATGCTATACAAATTGCTATATAGAACTTGTTTTGCTACGGGATTTCACAAGTGGAAATAAACATCCAATATCGAATCATCACTTGATTTACCCTATAAAAGGTGAGTTCATACCCCCCGTATTTTCATAGTTTTTACAGTTTTAAAAGGGGGGGGGGGGGGGAATACAAGTCTAACACAAGGTGTTTATGTTACAAACATATGGTTTTAAATTGTGTTAAAATGACATCAAGTCATCAAAAGTATTTCAAAATGTTAAACTCTTTAAAATGTTTTATAAACTTATATTTTTCCCCAAATATCATATATATATATATATATATATATATATATATATATATATATATATATATATAAGTTTTAAAGGGCTTAGGACTGATAACTCGCTTTATTTCATTTTCCTTGTTTGGATGTGGACTTAGGGTATCGGTTATTTGTCCGAATATCGTTTAAATTTTAGTTATATATAATTGTATATGTACATAAATATAAAGGTTATTTCATTCAATTTTAGTACCCTTTGTAACTTGCTGAGCAAGGGTTGTATTCATGAACAATTAGTATCAATACAGAAAGTACATATAAATTATAATAGGTATAATTTATGATTCAAGAACACTAACTCACGAGTCAAGTATACAAGAGTACATTGTTTTACAATAACAAGGGTTTGATTCAAAACTACACAAGTGTGAACAACTTACAATACATTTCAAGTATACTAAACAAGGAACATACCGTCAATCATTTATTTCAAGAATGATTGGGTTTTCATTACTATTATACACGTAACGTTAATATGCTTTTTATGAGACAATAGATTCCAGTTGTTTATTCATTTAAACAACAAAACTGAAGTCCTGAAATTATAACCAGAATCTTCAATCGGAGATCGAAACAAGTTTGTATATATCTATATGGAATTGACAATCCCGCACTCAGACTGCTAGCTACAGCCGGGCATGCACACCTATGAGTGATAATTGTTATCAACAGGTTCGATGTTTACAGAGCATCGTATGTCAGACAAAACAGTCATAGTATGGTTATAATAACTCATTAAAAAGATATTAACAATACGGTTAGTGTATAATTAACTAAACATGAGTACATTTTCAAAGTACTAGTTTTACAAAGATATAATTTACAGTATTACAATACAGTTTACAATAACAGCTGGTGGAGCCAGCCACACTCACTTTTACAGGTTTTACAAAGGAATACAAATACATAACACTGGTTAAATTATCTTGAAATTCTCTCATTGCTAAGTTGTAGGGGTCCATGGGTAACTCATCTTCAACCGAAATCATTGGCGGGTCCTCATGCACGGGCGTAGGTCGAGCTCGAACTCTACTTCCCGGTCCCTCTGGTACCAACATCTCATCATCATCGGGAATAGAAAAGTTTCCTCCACCGTTATCATCAACAATTCTAGCCTCTTGTAAAGAAAAAAGCTAAATGGCTTTGCATTCACCATGGTAAGAAAATTCTCAGCCCCGTTTTCAAAAATACCATACGACCTTGCCAACCTAGTCACTAACATCCCCCCACAAATCCTTGAGGTCTTTCTTTCCTTGACTCCCCCCCTTCTACTAGATACTTCGCCAAACAGTAAGGTACGTTGCAGAAAGTGTTTGGCATGAGGATGCTCCACAAATAAAACAAATCAAGGCTTGGGACATTGTCGTCGTCCTTTCTCATGTTAAGGGAACATGAGATGAATCTATGTATAAGCCTGTGGATCGGCGATCTGATATCTCCTTCTTGAGCCGCTGATGGGATATAGACTCCTTGGGCGATTGAACTCCACCAATTGGCTCCATTTACCCCGTTTCGAAATTACATGTGACAGTGATCTAGAAACACACCAAAACCTTCCTTCATAGCCTCTGATTGATTATAAAAATCCATCCTCCAAGATAGCTCAGCCAAGTTGCATTCTCTATATACTCCCCCAAGACAAAAAGTCAAAGTGTTCGTGTCAAAATAATCGTTACCACCCCGAAATCTAACCGTAGCGTAAAACTCCAAGCACAACTCCTTATAGACTGGTTCTTGTAATTGAAATAATTTCCTCCATGCGGAACATGTTATCCTAACCCCAACATTTACAAAGACTTTCGTTAGATACGGATTCATCGCTTCCACCAACCCAACTTCTTCCAACCATTACCAGTTCAGTTCATTTTCCAAATAGAACTCTTTCTTCTTCAATGTCTCTAACTTGTTTTCCAATCAACCAAAGTTCTTTTTGATACCACTTGAGGAAAGTTATATCATGGGAAATCCCCTTGGTCTCTTGGAATTTGTTACCCTCTGCTACCTCTCCTTATTTTTCTGCAAAACAAACAACATAGGAGACCAAACAAACAACAAAAGAGGTTAAAAATAAATTTTTAATTGAAACCGGGCTTTCTGGAAAAACATTTGGTCAAGTTGTATGAGCAACTCGGCGAGTTCTATGAATACTTCGAAAATTCAGATCAGATTCAAGCTAATTCGACCACATAATCTTAAAATCATTCTAGGGGTTTGTTTAGGATACCATATCATGTATTAAATCACAAGAAAAACCAGGTTAAACAACATAATTTGCTCAAAACTGAAACCCTAGAGTTTATGCCAAGTTCAAAATCGGGGGTTCTTTCAACTAAATCAAACATAATACTCATAAAAATCTTTACTTTAAGAGAATTGAGTGCTAAAAATCTTACCTTTCTTATGAAAATTTGAGTAAAGCCAGAAGAGATGAAAGTTTGTTCTTTTAGAGGAAAAACATGGCGAGTATGGGTGCAATGGTTAAGAAACTGCCGAATTTGCCTTTTGGGTTAAACCCTCTTTTACTGAGTTTAAAAATCATTTTTATTTTCGGTAATAAAACTCAACTCGTCGAGTTGGGGGACCCAAACTCGTCGAGTAGAGACGGGTGTTGAACAAAAGTCGCGGATTTTCGCTTTAACTCGTCGAGTGCACAGCTCATACTCGGCAAGTTGAAGGTTTTGAACAAAAAAAATTAATTTTTTCACAAAAAAAAAATCACCACACCCCACACTCAAACATTGCTTGTCCTTAAGCACCGTTTCTTTTTAAATATTAGAAGACTAAGAGTGAAAATCCTAACAAAACACAAAGAAATAAAGGAAATACAAGACGGAAAATGAAAAGAAAGAAAAAGGGAAAAGAAAGTAAACTCAAACGACGGGTTGCCTCCTGTAAGCGCTTCTTTTTTAGGAGTCTTTAGTTGGACTCCTTCCCACTCTACGTTGTAGCGGCTTTCTCCAAATACATGATCTCTTCAATCTTTTCTTTGCTCAGCATTCCTTCGTCATAGTGTTAAGTGTTGGATTAGTGTCTCAGTCCATAACTATTTTGGTATGTACTTGACCCGATGGTGCATGGTCCTTTTGGGTTGCCTTCACAAAAGCAACTTGATAGGATGAATTATGGAGAGAAAGGATTAATTATGATTTATTAATATATTATGAGAGTAATATATTAAAGGAGAAATCATATTGTTTAATTAATATTAGTCAAGAATTAAGTTTGTGACTAAAAGAGATTAATTAAACTTAAGGGACTAGAATTGTAATTATAAGATAATTGCAATTGGGCTATGGATTGCCTTATATTATAAGGTTGGACGAATTCTATGTGGAAACCCATTGGAAATCGTCCAAGGCCTTTAAGGAAAGGAGTCCATGGGTTGCTTAGGGCTTAAGCATCCAAATTAGGGTTTCCTTGTTAGATAACCCTAATAGTCTCACTATATATAGAACCCTTATGCTCCAAAAACGTGGTGAACTAGTTGTCTAGGGTTTCCACATGTTTTTGAGAGCCTCCTTCTCTTCTCTTCTTCATCCTCTTGCTCTTGGTGTTTGTGAACCATTAGAGTAGTGACATTTGTGACTCTAAGCTTTCTAAAGTCATTACAAGGAGGATTTGAGATTGTTATTGCTACATAACAATTGAGGTATGATCTAAACCCTAATTATATGTTGTATTGATTATCATATGCTAGATTTAGGGTTTATAGTCTTGGATAAATTGCATGTACAATAGAGAAACCTAGATCCAAGCATTAGGGTTTGTATGATCACATAGGATGTTCTTATGACTAAAACCCATCAGTGGTATCAGAGCCTTGATTGGTTTCTATTGTATTGATGCATTATGTGTTTATTCAAGTTGCAAATTCGATTTTTGGCCAACCTGCCTGATGAACTCGGTGAGTCCCATTGTGGACTCGGCGAGTCCATGGGGGTACTCGGCGAGTTCGAGCGTCAGAAAGAGGGGATTTCGGGATTTCTTGCTGTTTTACTCATGGATACTTGGCTTATCTGTTTTAGATCATTAAAATCCAATTTTATTCATATTTTTGAGTATATCCTTGATTAAACAAAAGATAATTACCAATTGATTAGATAATAACGTCCTTATATGATAAAGATTCGATTATTTGTATTAATTGGGTAACTTATTTTGCAAGAAATTGAAATTAGGTCAAATATAGATAATGATGAAATTAATTGTTTAACTTATATTATTTGTTATTTGATCCTTGTGTTATGAAAAGTTTCAATTTTCCCCTTTAGGTTTTATAGTTTAAATTTGAACTCAAAGGTTTAGTTTTGAAATTTAAATAGTTGAAACCCTAATGTTTTGAAAAGGTTTCAAAACTTATCCTCAAGTTTTGGAATTAAAAAGTTCAATCTAGGAATGTTAAATTCTAAAACCCTAGTATTGTTTTGAAAAGTTCATATCACACCCTTATGGTTTTATTAATTAATTAAGACGTATAATTAAAAGAGGTTTAATAAATCCATAAGAGTTTTGGTTTACATTTAATTGAATTAAAAGTATAATCGTTAAATTTGACCACCTAGTATTTTAAAAGTGTAAAATACACCCTATACTATATATAACATTAAAAGTCTAACATTATATATATATATATATATATATATATATATATATATATATATATATATATATATATATGAGTAAAAGTCATTCTTACCGTTAGTAGGCCTCATTCACGAAGCTGGTCTATAAGGGGTGTTTAAGGAAACTGCCTATAAAATGGCGATTGAATCGGTATCCACTCTTACCCACCGCACTCTTGACTAGTGGAGGGTCGTTAGCCGAACGGGTAGGATAGGACAAAACCTTCCATTATAAGTATAATGAAGTAAAAAAGTAACTAAATGTTTTACAAATTCCCAATCTTAGTTACTTAGGCAAAAGTGAATTAATGCAATTCCATGAAATTACACTTTGTGCCCTTGCAAAGACGTTAGTGGAGCGTGTGTGGTTTACCGGCACACTAAATGGTTCTAAGAAAAGGTAGCAAAGGGTGACTCAATGTTTGTCATAGTTTGGTGGAGCGTGTGTGGTTTACCGGCACATCGAATAGGTGACCGTAACATGTGAGGGCACCATGTAAGTTTGCATGGTTATTCACACCCGCTTTGTGATCCTCGACATCCCAGTCACAAACTAGAGGGGCATATCGAGATTTAAACATGTCATTGAAATGTTCAATGAATCTCAAAGGATCTAGGAGTTTTCATAGATTTAAAACGTAAATTTCTTTTTCGTGTTTCATGGTGGAAATTAGTGAATCGTCATTCACTTACCTTCAAATATTCTGCAACTAGATTATGTCATCCCTTTTCTAGGTTGTAGCGTATTGTGTTGGGTCCCAGCCTTAATATCTCATTTGGGTGATTTATTAAGGACTCAATCTATCAACTAACTTGAATTTATGTTTTCTCCCGTTTTGTAGATGTCAAAGTTCGACAACTATGGTCTTCCCAAATCCCGTGGAACAAGCTTTCCACATGAAGATGATATTCCACGATTCGATCGAGGAACAAGAAATCATACTTCACTTCCTCCTCCTCCTCCCGTTGTTCTCCGTAACCCACAAGATCGAAGAATTGAAAGGTTCAATGTCACTAAAGCCCTATTGGAAATGAAACATGAAGATGGTAAACCCGTGTGTGCCCACATTCTAGGAATGAAATCACACATTGATAGGTTGATAATGTTGGGTGCATCATTCCCTGATGAGTTGGCTGCAGGCTGGGTTCTACAGTCACTCCCTAAATCATATAATGAGTTCAAAAGAAAGTATTATATGATGGATCATGACGCAAACCTCATTGAACTAACTTACATGCTCATTGCTGCTGAATCGGAAATGGTTTGGCAAAGGAATGGAGCATATTTGTTGAGAGAGTCAACCAACCATGCTTCCGAGGACGTTCTAGGAGAACCGACCTACGTTTGCTGCCAAGAGAAAGGGCGTTGGATACTAGTCTGCCCTAAGAGCCTGAATATGGGAGAGTCAAAGAGTATGGTTTTACTTCAGGTATAATCCACTATCTAACTCTATTAAGTTCCTATTCGTTGATTCTTAATACATAATGTGATAAGATTGCATTTGAATGTTTTACAGGATCAGTGAAAAGAGAGAAAGCTTGATGAAAGAGCAAGATAAGTCTAATCACGAAGAGATGGATCTCGATCATATGAATTCGAAGATTAGATTTTGGGCTTAGAAAGTTATGATAGAGTAGTTAGAAATATTTGATTACATAGTTTTCAGTTGATTTTGCATTGTAAGGACAAATGTTTTCCGCTGCTTTTATGAATAAAATAAATTTTGATTTGACTCATTTATATATTTATTTACTTCCTTGCAATGAAATCGTTATGAAAAATTGATGTTCATATATTTACATCAAATGGATGTGATTCTTAATTATGTTGTTTGTGGAAATGTCGAGAATTTACCAAATAGGGAAAGTTTCTCATCGCCCAAGTTTCTATTGGATAGAGATTTGGAATCGTACAACAAGAATTGTATGATGAATGAATAAACTTTCACATTTGGAAATTAGACTAATTCGTTGACAAAGTGTCAAGTGAAGGACTAGGAGATCGAGTACACAAGGTTATGTGTTCATCAAGTCCACCACAAGAGTAACAAATATATTCGTCAAGATTTACTAAAATTTTAGCAAATATGATTACACTTATAAAATTAAGTGTCATTCTGAATTGATTGTAAAAGTTTAAATCAATAAGCAGAACGAATAAGAAGAATCAAGTAGGCAGAAAGACAAAAGTTTCTCTATTCTAAGAAGAAGGGAGAGTACCTTTTATTATGTTTTATGATAAGACCTAATGATTAAGAACCATATCTCAATTGATCCTCTAAGTAAGTCTTAGTACAATTGTATGTCTAAGAAGAGGAATCAAGAATTGAAGAAATGGTTAAATCAAGTAGTCAATCACACTTCGTTCCAAAACAAGTCTTAAAGTTAAGATTGTGACATTGAGTGACAAGTCTTAAGAAGGTTTATAACACTCATCAAATGTAGAATATGGAAAAAGTTTTCTTATTCTTGCACATTTGAAATTGGAAAATTGTGATGTCTTGGATAAGACGAAGACCAACTAAGACCAATTTTGTGAAATGTCTTGATAAAAACTACACTAACTCTTGAATATTTGTTTGTCAAGAAATGTTTATTGACAAAAGAATCTTATATGTCAAGGAGTCAGTG
Source organism: Lactuca saligna (assembly GCF_052625555.1). Lineage (NCBI taxonomy): Eukaryota > Viridiplantae > Streptophyta > Magnoliopsida > Asterales > Asteraceae > Lactuca > Lactuca saligna. The sequence continues at coordinate 21,168,013 of NC_136421.1, read as the reverse complement.
GGAGTCTTAATGATCTTGAAAAGTTTCAAGAACTAATCAAGAATAAACCTTTTCGATCATCACTAGCACACGACTTGAGGTTCATAACCTATCATGTTGATACTATCTTGTTTCTGTGTCGTTCCAATTGAGTTAATTATGCATGTGAGCCCTGCGAGTTCTCATTTGAATGCATAAAAGGTAAGGACCTTGATTAATGAAAAGTACATTAATAGGAAAGGGTGAGCTGGTTAACTACTTGGAAGACATGGTGGGCAGCCGTGTTACAAAAAAGTCAAGAAATCAAGATTAAGAAAGTTCGGTCCATATGAGTTTGAATTTGTTGTAAACTTTGTTTTTGACAAATTCACATGGATAGGAACACATACACCATTAAATCTAAGTATCATAAGATTCCCTCCTTCATGAAAATGACTGTGAGGAAATGCTTTCACTAAGAGAGATTTTAAGAAGACAGCAATTGAAAAGCTATATTCTCGAATTCGATTATGGTTACGGTATCCCTTTCCACGATTCGAATTGTGAGATTCGGCAATTAGTCTTAATTGTTTAGACGCACATATAAGTTATCTAAGGTAAAGGTGTATAAGTTTGAGCAACCTTGATAAAGGATTATCATAGCATTAGGTATTAGAAATATAAACTTAAGAAATTCAATAAGTATTGTCTTTCTAGAAGTTAAGCTGTTTTTTGAATACATGTCAAAGCTAGTGGGAGCATAAGTGTTATGTTTATAATAATCATCATGATAGTGGGAGCATAAATGTTATGATTGTATGATTATTAAGGCAAGTATTGCAAGTTAGCAATATTAATTATAGAAAACAAGAGTCATACTTTGCAAAGTTGTAAGGGTTGAATAGTTGTTTTGCTATAATTAAGGGAGAGAATATTATGCTTCATTTCAAAACTAAAGGCTTAGGTTGTAAATGTTAATAAATTTAGTCAAGGATACATAGTGTGTTCTTAAATTTCGATTATGATTACGGGATTCCTCTTCATAATTCGAATTGTGAGAACATAGTACATAGAATATTATGGCAGAAGATTGATAAAGTATCAAATCTTTATGTAAAACATTATGAATCGTGTCCCATACGCTTCGGGTATAGGATCGATCGCAAATGCTATAATATTTGACCATTCTAAAATTTTCCAAATGTTTAGCGCATTTAGAGGGAAAAAGGACAAGAATCGGTTTTGACTAAGATAATTAAACAACTATCAAAGGACAATCCAAAGTTCGTCGAGGATTAGTCACTTGTGAGTAGTTGGAAGTATAGTATTGGATGGAGTATATCGACATTATTATGAATAGATAAGATTCTATTAAGAATAAGTTGTCATATGGTAAGTATGGAAAGGTTTCCATATTGGGAGTTAGATATTGAGAATCTATGTCTAGATTAGAAACTTTATGCAAAAGGATGTTCAAAGAAATGTACTTTGAGTGAGAGACATCACATCTATGGAATTGTCTTGTAACAATCTCCGATAGAGGACTTTGTAATTTCATTGGCAATGGTCGTTGTGACTTTAGTGCAGTGACATTACAAAAGGATCATTGCATAAAATGTTAGAATCTAACATATTCTATAAGTGGCAAGAATTTGATATTCTTACACTTGTGATAAGGATTAGGAGTTGTGGAATGAGTATTATTGGAAATGTGTTCATTTGATCTATTTCACAAAGTAAGAACCATAGGTAAACATTGTGTGCATGTTGAGAGCATGGGACAAGTGTTATAATTCAAGTAAGAAGTTGATTACCCGAAACAACAAATAATGAGTAATCGATATGGTGATAAATAAAAGGTGTTTTATTTATACTCAAAGGTTTGAGGCCATATGGGATTAGTATTATTCTTGTGTTTTACTTTGCATGTTTTGACTTCCTGAATAATTTTATTGGTTAAGAACAGTCAAATTATTCGAATGGGCCATAGTCGTTCATATGTTGGAAGTAGGTATCAATGAAGACTGTCGTGAATTGGTGTGTGGATTGTCTAAAGAGCATTAGACATAAGCAAATGTTTGTTGCAATGTTCATGAGTGCTTATGAATATGATTTGAGCATTGGAATAAACCCACGCTCACTTGGATCACTTCATGGATTTTATCACGAGTGATTGGTGAGACGATAACATCTTATATTCTTGAAACCAAGAGTGTGAGTTGTATCTTGCGAGTTGGTTGCACATTGATAATATGTAAACGCACCAGTAACTTGGTGTTATAAAACATATTGTTGTGTGTAATTCGGTAAGTGAAAGCAAGCGAACATTGAATCAAAGTTGATCCATTCCTTTTATCCAAAGTAGGATAAAAGCGATATCTTTGGGCCCCTCGATGATTTAGTGATGACAAACGTAAATGCTCGGCCGGGCTAGGGCTAATTTGATTTTTTCAATTAGTCGATCGTCATAAATCGGAAATCGAGAAATGGTACAAAGAGAATGATTAGAAATCATGTCTTATACGATATCTAGAATGGAGGAATATATGATTCCTTATCTAAAGGACACGCATATCAGATAGGATCAGAGTTGACAGTGGCTTTGGAAAGCTACGATTGCAGATCAGGATCTGAAGTCATACACAGAATAGTTATTAGACTTATCCAAGTGGGAGACTGTTGGATTAGTGTCTAAGTCCATAACTATTTTGGTATGTACTTGACCCGATGGTGCATGGTCCTTTTGGGTTGCCTTCACCAAAGCAACTTGATAGGATGAATTATGATTTATTAATATATTATGAGAGTAATATATTAAAGGAGAAATCATATTGTTTAATTAATATTAGTCAAGAATTAAGTTTGTGACTAAAAGAGATTAATTAAACTTAAGGGACTGAAATTGTAATTATAAGATAATTGCAATTGGGCTATGGATTGCCTTATATTATAAGGTTGGATGAATTCTATGGGGAAACCCATTGGAAATCGTTCAAGGCCTTTAAGGAAAGGAGTCCATGGGTTGCTTAGGGCTTAAGCATCCAAATTAGTGTTTCCTTGTTAGATAACCCTAATAGCCTCACTATATATAGAACCCTTATGCTCCAAAAACGTGGTGAACTAGTTGTCTAGGGTTTCCACACGTTTTTGAGAGCCTCCTTCTCTTCTCTTCTTCATCCTCTTGCTCTTGGTGTTTGTGAACCATTAGAGGAGTGACATTTGTGACTCTAAGCTTTCTAAAGTCATTACAAGGAGGATTTGAGATTGTTATTGCTACATAACAATTGAGGTATGATCTAAACCCTAATTATATGTTGTATTGATTATCATATGCTAGATTTAGGGTTTATAGTCTTGGATAAATTGCATGTACAATAGAGAAACCTAGATCCAAGCATTAGGGTTTGTATGAGCACATAGGATGTTCTTATGACTAAAACCCATCATTTAGACCTATGCATATTGACCTTGAAACTTGACCCATCCTTTTTCCATTGCTCAATCACCCCATATGGATATACATGCGTAATCTTGAAAGGCCCGGACCAATGAGTGCGCAATTTTCCCGGAAAAAACTTTAACTAAGAATTGTATAAGAGAACTTTCTGGCCAGCTTCAAATTCCTTATTCCTTTTCAATATTGCATCATACCACATGTTTGTCTTATCCTTATAAATCAACGATTTGATGTATGACTCATTCCTCAAATCTCTAATGTATTCATTTGCAAGAGTCGATCGGCACACAACTCACTTGGTTCAAAATTACATGTCTTCAAGGCCCAATAAGCTTTATGCTCGAGGTCCACCATTTTTCCCATAAACTAACCTATAGGGTGTGGTTCTAATGGGTGTCTTGAATGCAGTCCAAAAATCCCAAAGTGTGTTATTGACTTTATCCACCCAATCTTTCTTATTACTACCCACCAATCTTTCCAAGATTCTCTTAAGTGCTCTATTTGTGATCTCGGTTTGCCCATTTGTTTATGGATGCTATGGTGTTGAAAACCTATGGTGTACGCCATATTTTTGTAACACCTTTTCTAGTTGATCATTGGCAAAATGGGTTCCCCTATCGCTTATTAGTGCTTTTGGTACTCCAAAACTAGAAAAGAGTCTTTTTAGGAATTTCACAACTACCCGTACATCATTGGTGGGTAACGCATGCACTTCTGCCCACTTGGACATATAGTCTATCACCATAAGGATGTATTTATGCCCTCTAGATGATGGGAATTGTCCCCTGAAATCTACACCCTACACGTCAAACATTTCACACACTTGGATGTTCTTTGTGGCATTTCAGTCCTCGATGAAATATTTCCCGACCTTTGATAGGAGTCGCACTCTTGCACATAATTAGCAGCATCTTTGAAGATTGTTGGCAAATAGAACCCAACACCAAACACCTTTTTTTCCGTGTATTGAACCCATGATGTCCTCCTGTCGGCCCGTTGTGGCAATGCTCTAGAATTTCATGGATCTCTTTTCCAAATATGCATCTTCTGATTATTCAATCTTCACAACTTCTAAAAAGATAGGGCTCATCGCAAAAATAATATTTCATTTCTGAAAAGAGCTTTTTCTTTGGCTGATGAGTGATCCCTTTTGGAATAAAGTTGCATGCCAAGAAGTTTGCAATGTCGGCATACCATGGTTCTTCCCCCACTATCATCATTAAGTACTCCTCTAGAAATCTATCCCTAATGCCCTCATTGTCCATCTCATCCCCATCTAGATTCTCCGATCTAGATAAGTGGCCAGCTGCTACATTCACCATCCCTTTTTTTCCTTGATCTCGATGTCAAATTCTTGAAGTAAAAGCACCCATCAGATCAATCTTGGCTTCACATCCTGCTTGGCAAACAAATACTTGATAGCAGAATGGTTAGTAAAAACAGTTTTTTTTGGACAATATTGTCGGGTTATGAGCATTCTAACACTCCTATGGTGTACATACAACCCTATAAACCTTAGATCTATGTTTTTCTATATTATACATGCAAATAAGATCTTTCCAAGGCTTTAATCCTAACTAGCATATTATGAAGTTCTTATATTACAAAGTACTAGTTAGATGACATAACTTTTGATGTAGCTTGATGTCTTCAAGCTTTAAGAGCTTAGCCCCAATAGTGTGGAAGCCTCAAGTGGAATCACAAATCACCAAAACACCTTGGAAGAATTTAGATAATATGGATACGAGGTTCTCTCTAGTGAAATCGGCTAGCCCTTCATAGTGTACCCACACTAGTGCCCATTTCACCAACCAAGGACATCTTTATATAGTATGGAGACTAGGGTTAAACCCATGACCTTTCATTTCATATGATCCATGGGTTAAAGACTCCATGGACTATCCATGAAAGCTTAGCCCAACCTAAATGAACTTTGCTCATTCCATATATATAAGAGTCCATATTTAATTAGTTCATTTTGATCACTTAATTAATTCTAAATTAAGTCTTGATCAATACTAATTAAATAATATGATTCCTTATTAATATATTAGAACTTATAATATATTAATATAAATCATAAAAAATACTATTCTCAAAAGACTATCCATATAAATTGTGTCGGTGAAGTGCAACCCAAATGGACCATACCGGGTCAGGTCAAGTACATACCAAATATAGTTATGGACTTAGACATTAATCCAACAAATATAAGGTAGGTACGAAACTTTTCAAAGGCATAAACCACAGTTAATAATTCTTTTTCAATAGTGGTGTAGTTTTCTTGGGTCGTGTTTAATGTCTTGCTGGCATAATAGATGGGTTGAAAGTGCTTATCAACCCTTTGACCAAGCACAACTCCTAAATCATAGTCACTTGCGTCGTACATTATCTCAAAAGGCAAGTTCCAATTCGGCGCGATAATGATCGGGGCATTAGTCAAATTTTCTTTCAAAATATCAAAAGCTTCTAAGCATTCATTAGAAAAATTAAAAGCTGCATCTTTTAAAAGTAGTTGAGTCAAAGGTCTAGTAATTTTTGAAAAGTCTTTAATAAAACGACGGTTAAAACCCACGTGACCTAAAAAACTCCTAACGTCCTTCACATTAGTTGGTGGGGTTGATTTAGCAATAGTGTCGATCTTTGCTCGATCCACCTCAATCCCCGTTTTGGACACCTTATGGCCTAAAACAATGCCTTCCTTCACCATCAAATGACATTTTTCCCAATTTAAGACTAAATTGGTCTTTTCACACCTAGCAAGCATCAAATCAAGGTTAGTAAGAGAATCATTAAAAGAAGAGCCAAATACAGAAAAATCGTCCATAAATACTTCCATAAACTTCTCCACCATGTCGTGGAATATCTCTGTCATGCATCATTGAAAATTTGTCAGCGCATTGCATAACCCAAAAGGCATGCGTCGATATGAAAATTTTCCACTTGGACAAGTGAAATTCGTCTTCTCTTGATCATTTGGGTCAATAGGAATCTGTAAATAACCTGAAAATCCATCTAAGAAACAATAATAGCTATGTCTAGATAATTGCTCAAGCATTTGATCAATAAAGGTAAGGGGGAAGTGGCCTTTGCAAGTGGCATCGTTTAACTTGCGATAATCGATGCACACTCACCAAGCGGTTACTGTTCATGTAGGTATGAGTTCGTTCTTCTCGTTCTTCACGACTGTAATCCATCCTTTCTTTGGCACTACTTAAACGAGACTAAACCATTGACTATTAGAAATTGAGTATACTATCCCCGCATCTAAGATCTTGATAACTTCTTTATTGACCACCTCTTGCATTTTTAGGTTCAATCGCCTTTGATGTTGCACTACCGGTTTCGCGCCTTCTTCAAGGTTAATCTTGTATGAGCAGCAAGAAGGGCTAATCCATTTTATGTCCGTAATCTTCCACGCGATTGCATTCTTCCTTTTCTTCAAAACCTTAACGAGGTCTTCCTTTTCAGATGGTGCGAGGTCAGAAGCTATAATTACAGATTTTTGATCACCCTCTTCCAGAAAAGCATACTCCAAGTGTTCCGGCAAAGTTTTGAGCTCGAATTTCATACTCTGAACATTTAATACGTCGAGTACATCATCAGAACTCGCCGAGTTGTGGCCATTTATCCCTTCAGATCGCGTATTTTCGTCCCAACTCGTCGAGTTTGTCTCATAAACTCGTCGAGTTGAGTTTTCAAAATTTCTTGTTAATTCTTTGTATTCGATTTCTTCTAGTAGCCTCTCTATCTCCTTTAGGTCTCTTTCAGCATCAAAGTCATTTTCTAAGAATGAGGTGGATTGAATCGCCTTGTCTTCTTTCCATTCCGCAAATTCTTTTTCCATTAGTTCTTCCAAAATGTCCACTGAAAAGGTTGTGTCGTCACTAAACTTCGAATGCTTCATGGCTCGATCAACTCCAAACATAACTGAATCGTCTCCTACCCGAAGGGTAAGTTTCAACTCTCTTATGTCCACTATGGCGCAAGCGATGTTTAAGAAAGGTCTTCCAAGGATAATGGGCACTTGGTGGTCTTCTTCTATATCTAACACTATGAAATTCGCAAGAAACAAGAATTTGTCGACTTTTACCAATAGATCTTCGCATATTCCCCTTGGAAACATCACCATTTTGTTTGCTAGATGAATTGCCATTCGAATTGGTCTCAGCTCAGAAAGGTTCAACTTCTTGAAAAAGGAATACGGAATAAGATTCACACTAGCCCCCGAATCAGCCAATGCATAATTTGTAGCCAAATTCCCGAATTGACATGGCAAAGTAAAACTACACAGGTCACCCATCTTCTTTGGCAATTTATTTGATATTGTGGTTGAACATTTTTCGTTTAGGACCACCTTAGATGCCTCCTCCATCTTCTTTCTATTTGTAAGAAGGTCTTTTAAGAATTTAGCATACTTGGGCATTTGTGTCACCGCCTCGATGAAAGGAATGTTAATTTGAAGGGCCTTGATGTGCTCCAAAAACTTTTTATAGTCTTCATTCTATTTATCTTGTCTAGATCGGCTTAGGAATGGCAATGGAGGTTGATACGGCTTGAGTGGAGGAATATTTTTCCCTTCAGATGGAAAACTCGTCGAGTTCTTCTCCGAAACTCGCTGATTTGAGGCGTCAGTTTGTGTTTCTTGGCTTTCTTTGTCCACTTCCTACGCCACTTGTGGATCTTCAGTCGGGATTGAGGTTAGAGGAGTGACTATTTTATCACTCCTAGTGTCATAATATTTACATGTGTTCCTCTTGGGTTTGTCTCGGTGTTACTTGGAAGCCCGCCCAGTGAACGCTCGTTGAATTGTTGTGCAAGCTTCCCTAGTTGTTTCTCGATGTTAAGGATAGAGGCTTATTGATTCCTCATCAATGCTTGCTGCTCTTTCATCATTGCTTGTTGCTCTTGTATCGCAACATCAGTTTTATTGTGTCTCTTCTCGGATACGGATGAAAAGCGTTTGAGCATATCCTCAAAATACATCTTTTTTTCCTAAATAGTTTCTTCCTTTTGGTAAAAAAAAAAACCTCGCCTTTTGTCTGAATTTCTCCTCCTTCCCCTTCTTGTATTATTCATAGGGTAGCCACTCCTTTTTAGGTTTTCTCCAATCTTCATCATACCTATCCCCGCTTGAGTAACAAATTTGAGCTTTTCGATTCCCATTCTCATCCAAGTCACCATCTTTGGTAAGGTGAGGCCCACTACAGTTGTCACAACCCACTCGAATGGCGTGGATGGATTGGTCTATCTTTGTCATCCTACGATCCAAACTCTTTAACTTAGCCATCATTGCTGCCATGTCATCAAAAACTAATTTCATCGCCCCTCGAGTTAAGTCGTGTCTCGGGTTATGATATTCTCTTGAATGTTTAGAGAAGTCTATAATCAATTCTTTTATAATCGTTGGTGCCTTCTTTGTGAGTGGTCCTTGGGAGTCAAGGAGCTGCATGGTTGTCACATTCACTCCATCATAGAAGATGGAGACTTCTTTATGAATGTTTAGGTCATTTTGAGTGCAGTTCCTTAACAAGCCTTTGTATCTTTCCCATGCCTCATAGAGTGACTCGCCTCCTTGTTGTTCGAAGTTTGCAATTGCTTTCTTCAACTTTTCTACTTTGGATGGTGGGAAAAACTGATCTATGAATTCTTCGCGCATCTTTTTCCATGTTGTGATGGATCCTGGAGGTAGTGATTTTAGCTAATTTTTTGCGGCTCCCTTGAACGTAATCGATAGCATCCAAAGTAAAACATTCTTACAAGGCACATTCGGTATGTTAAAATAATCGGCTACGCGTCTTCGTGATCTTTTCCATAGAATGGGGTGTCCTTCGATTGGTAGAGAATGTGACCTTTCAGTTCAAAGTTTGTTGTTGCTGGAATTGCCGGTTGCACGAGTCCTGGTCCAGTATTGTCACACATCCTCCTTTTATATTCGCCCATGGGTATGTTTGCAATGTTTTCCATTTCTTCTTCTGGCTCGGTTTCACTCTTTTCTTCAAATTCGGGTGTTTCTAGCTCGAAATCTGACACCTTCTTGTCTTGAATCTTCTCTTCACCGCTTGATTCCCCTATTGCTTTATCCTTTTTTTGTGAATAATTGACTCTAGATCCTCCAACGGTGGCGCTACTGAAGAATTGGAACTCCTGCTCATAAACTTCTTGAAACAAAACAAAAATACAAAAAAGAAGAAAAAACGAAACCGGAAAAGCGACGAACTCGTCAAGTTCAACGCAAAATAGAAAAACGAAAATGAACATTTAAAACAGAAAAACTTTTAACTTTATGTGAGATAAATCTCACACAAAGGATCGATAACACTAGCAAACAATATTAACTATTTAGAACCGTTCCACGACAATGGCGACAAAAACTTGATACGTGTTGATTGTACTAGTTTTAATCCTACTAACTTAAATACAAAGACAAACACACGAAAGGCAGTGTACCTATTAGTTAGCAGTTTAGTTCAGACAAGCAAGGTATCAAACACATGGAACGGTAAACAATTAAAATTAATACTAATATTATCTAAATAAAACAGTATTTAAAAAGGATTTTCTCTAGTTTTGAAAGAGTAGAAACTTAAGGAATAACTAAACACTTAAATAAAGGACAATTAACAACTAAAAGAGAAGCAAAAGACAACTAGATTTAATAAGATAAAAGAGACTTCTATTTAGATTCGATTCACTTATTCCTATGGTTGATTCGTGGCAAGTGCAGTGGATTAATATATCAATGGTTACGGATTGCTAATATGATTAGGTTCATTTTCACTATTACTAATCCTTTAGCAAACAAGTTAATTAAAACAGTGGTCAGTTGATTAAACTAACAGATTTCCTAGTGTTCAGTTCGAATTAAGTAAGACTTGTAATATTAGTTAACTAAATTGGTTGATTCAATTAACTCATATGTGGTTGGTCATCACACATTAACTTACTTATTTTCTAGTCAACCCTAGGTTATGTTCACAACAATAGGCATAGAATCTTGTTTTCACAAAACTATAATATTCAAGCAATCAAGAAGATGTTCATGAAACTCAATATACTTAGTTATTAACAGAAAATAATTATCATTAACACATAAGGATCTTTTAACAAGCTTAACAAGATAAATAACCAAATTAATATAATCCAAAGCCACTAATCAAACCATATTCATAAGATCATCTAGTCTAAACAAAAGTATGGAGTTTTAGCCCATAGCTTCAGAAAATAACATCATAAAAATGAAATTCATCAATGTAAACATAATGTAAACAAGAGAATTAAGTAAATTACTAATGATTTTGCCTTTAGATCTCTTCAGTTCCAAGCCTCTAGTTGAATTTCGAAAACCACAGCTTCTAAGAACCTCTCTGACCTCCAAAATTTGCTAAAAGCCTCCAGCAAAAGTTAGGGTTTCGAATGAAAACGATCTATATATAGATTCTGAAAACAGACTCAACTCGTCGAGTTTTATGAGCAAACTCTCCGAGTTTTTTTACTTAAAACGCGTGTACGACAAGGCACTAATTTATTGGGAATCTTCATCTCAACTCGTCGAGTTGGGACACCAAACTTGCCGAGTTCTTCTTCATTTTTGCCTTCTTTCTTCAAAATCCAATTTCCAAGCTTCCGTTTGCTAGATCTGCTTCCTTTCACATCCGGGCATGTTTTTATTGCTGAAAATGAAATTTTAAACTAATTTAGCACCTTTTGTTCATTATTTAAGATAAAATCAACACAAAGTATGATAATGCATGAATATATGATTAAATATGTCCATATCATCCTACCTCCCAACTATTCGGCATGATTGATCCTTATGTGATAGAACTCTCGGTATTCATTGGGATTACTAAAAGATCTACTTTTCAATACCATATTTCCATAATGATTAATAAGTAATAGCATTATAAGTTTGTACTCGTTAGGCGTATTACACGCCAGTTGGATTGCCAGTAGAATCACCCAGATAGTTGTCGGTTTTCTGAGAAACTATCCAGGTGAGTTATCTCACTATACAATGTATTACAATATATGTCTATGTATGTTAGGCTAGAGAGCTAGTAGAGTAGAGCTGATACGATAATCTCTATGTGCTTAAGTGTAAAACTGGTATAATAGAGTGTGTAAATGTATATGTACTAGTAAAGTCTAAAGTGCGGGTGTAATGGTTAAAGAGGTTGGGAGCATATAGGCCCGCGTGTTGACGAAATGACATGTAGGTCGTAAGTACACATATACTCGTGTTGACAAAATGGAATGTAGGCCGTAAGTACATGTAGACCCATGTTGAAGACGAAATGGTCGAACCGTAAGTCTAAAATACACATATTATTGGCAGATAGTGAGTCATTGTTTGTATGCATGTATATGTATTGTGGTATATGGTATTTTTAGGGAACTCACTAAGCTTCGTGCTTACCTAGTTGATTATAAATGTTTTTCAGGTACTTTATTGACTCGTAAGAAGGGCAAAGTCCGACTGTACACACATGTTTCAGCATTGTAATTATTCTATGATATATTTAATAAATAAAAATGAAAATTTTTTGGTTGAAAAATCAGGGCATTACAGTATGGTAGGGACTAAGTGGGCAACAAAAATAAACAACAAGGATTGACTAAATAAAAAAAAAAAGTTTAGAAACCTAGCGTGCAAATTACCCAAACCACTGGACCATTCTTATAATTTACTCTGACTTTTATTTGGTTTATGGGTAAAAATTAACTAGTAGAAATCTAATTTATTTGGGATTGGAATTAATGAGCATGAAGTCGAAGTTATGGATGTGGGTATGGGTTGTTTGATTGCATATCTTTCTTTTTCGTATTGGGTCTTCTAATAGGCGCAAATGTGGAAAGAATAGATAATTGTACTATAGTTGTTTAGAGATTCAAAAAGCGTCTTGTGAACTAGAAAGTTAAATTTTTTCAGAACGCGGTCGTTTGACTTTGATAAGGTTGTTCTTAGTAGCCTTGGTATCTGTTATATGTCTATATTCAAGGTTCCTAAAGAAGTATGTAAAATGATAGAAGCTTTAAGGTCTTGTTTTTTTTGGTGGCGAGGAAAGTGGACGGAAAATTTCTTGGGTTAAGTGTAAGATTGTGTTAAGCTCTACTGTCAAAGGCATCTTGGGATCGATAGCATAAAGGTGTTTAATTTGGCGTTGCTTTATAAATGGAAGTGGAGGTTTCGTATAAATGTTAATTTTTTTTGGTAAAATTCATTAAATGATGGGTTTCTTGGGGATTTAAACAAGATGCATTATAATCCCGTTACTCGTCAGTCTTTTTACAAATTTTTATTAGGGATGGGACTAAATTACTAATACTCAAGTTTGATTGGAGGTTTGATCGGGGGATGTGATGTTTAGGGATCAATTTCCTAGGTTATGCTTTGGAAATTCATAAAGTTTTTCTTGTTGTTATAGGTGGAACTGGGATTTAGAGACCGATGAAAAGTTCACAGTTAGTAACGTTTTATATTGATAATGTCATTCTGTAGGCGGTACTAATAGTACTAGATGATGTCATTTAGTATTGATTAAGGTTAATTTCCTTATATGGTGTGTTTTATTGGATAGACTCTCCACTAGAAGAAGGAATTTGACAAATAGAGACATTAACCTCTCGTGTGTTTGCTAAATGACGCAAATACATATGTTTTTGTCTTGCGATGTGGCTGTCCGGATTTCGGTCAAGGTGATCAAGTGGTTAAACCTTCTTTTTCCTTATCTCCTTCTAATGTTTTGGAGCTGTTAGGTTTGGTTCATTCGATCAGGATGGGTATAGGGAAAAGGAAAGTGTTGGAAGTTGTGTTGAACATGATTTGGACTTTATGGAGGTATAAGAAGTTGTTGTGTTGACCACGAGTTAAACTTTATGGGGATGTAGTGTAGTTTTTCGGTCACCACCTATGCTAAGGGGCAATCCTTTTGAAAGTGTTGTTATCACTTTTTTTTTAATGGTTGCAAGTTGCTATAATAGTATCATTATCACTTGTGCATTGTGGTTACCAAACCCAATATCATATGTTTTCTTGTAATTTTTTTCTTTAGCTTCTTGCTCGTTAGTATTTATAGTATTTTTTGCTGTTCAATAAAAAAAAATGATACTACAGATATTTGATTAGAAATATGCATGACGAATAATGTTGCTGCAATATTATTGATTGAATTAAATGTATTGTGTTCATCCCAATAGTCTATTAGGCCCGGTTATTGTGTTCATCCCAATAGTATATTAGACAGATATGGACCCAGTATTATCTTGCACAAACTCAACTACAATATAAATAACTTTAATGTGATATTTCCATTATAAAATATAACTGAATTTTATTTTTAGCTATGTTTTAAACCTTATCACTAACTCACTGAAGATAACATACAACTCAAAGACCCATTTTTTATATAATTGATCAAAATTGTCTTCACTCATTCGGACCATTAACCTGTTTCATACTTGACTAAGAGTTAAATTTTATTGTTTTGAACCATAAATATGAAATCTAATACAAATCAACCTTTTTATGATAATAATGTTGAAATTGTCTTTGTGACTATGTCTTCTGAAAGTGAATCATAAATATGAAGTTGAGTGTTCAAATTTTGATTTGATTTTTGACAAAAATATGAAGTGTGAAATGTAGATCAAGAAGCCCAAAAGAAAACATAGCCCATTTTAGACCATGAAAACCTTCACGTTCACCCACAAAATATGATGCCAACCGATAACATCCATCATCCCCCTTATCTTTCCCCGACTCCTCTAAACCCTTCTTACCTACAATGTCTTGTGCGGCAAAACCCATGTCGAACTCCTTATCCATGGCTAATGGCTGCCTGGTTTCATCATCTCCGGCTATCTTCGCCGGCAAAACACTCCAACACATCTCTTTACCATTGAAACCCATTAAATTCCACCTATCCGCTTCCTTTACACCCTTTTCTCTGCGAAGAAAAGCCAATTCCTCGCGTATTGTTACCTTTGTTCAAGAAGAAGACAACACCTTGGTTCTTCAAACAGATGAAAAATTGAGTTGGGGAGACGAAACTGAGGAAACGGAAGCAGCCGCTGACACCGGTGTCTCCGATTGGGAAGGGGGCGCGGTTGGAGATGCTGCCACTGAAGCGACGGAAGAGTTTTCTGAACCACCAGAAGAAGCTAAGATTTTCGTCGGTAATTTGCCGTATGATGTGGATAGCGAGCAATTGGCTCAGCTTTTTCAACAAGCTGGTGTCGTTGAGATTTCTGAGGTATTATTTATTTCTCGAGTTTTTCAAAATTTTCAATTTGCTTCGACTCTAATTAGGGTTTTGTTTGTTGAATTAGGTTATATACAATAGAGAGACCGATCAGAGTAGGGGTTTCGGGTTTGTAACAATGAGCACCGTTGAAGAAGCGGAGAAAGCTGTTGAGATGCTCCATCGTTATGTAAGCTTTTACAAGTAATGTCCTTTAATTAACCGGTGAAAAAGAGCTCCAATGGAGTGATGTTTGAATTGCAACAGGAAATTGGAGGAAGATACTTGACTGTAAACAAAGCAGCACCAAGAGGATCAAGGCCAGAGCGTGCAGAGAGGTCGCCGCAGATGTCCGGACCTTCATACAGAGTTTACGTTGGCAACCTTCCATGGGATGTCGATGATGTCCGCCTTGAGCAGCTGTTCAGTGAACATGGAAAGGTTGTGAATGCGAGAGTTGTGATTGACAGGGAAAGTGGTCGATCACGAGGGTTTGGGTTTGTGACTATGTCTTCTGAAAGTGAAGTCAATGACGCCATTGAAAATCTTGATGGACAGGTAAAACCCTAAGTTCTTGCTTGTGTATAAATTTGGTATTACTTTTGAAGAAGAAAGATTGTAATAAGTTTTTTGTGTTGCAGAGCATGGGTGGAAGAGCAATTAGGGTAAATGTAGCGGAGGAGAGGCCAAGGCGTTTCTGATCTGGGTTTTTGGTTTGATTTGGTTTCAACTTCCAACTGGTGTTTTATGTTTCATGTAAGTTTTTGTTTAGGAGTTTATCAAGTGCGATGTGTTTTGTTATAAGTTATTGAGTAAAGTTATTGGAGGTGTACTTGAACCTGATGCCTATGCAAATTTGCTAGGCAGTTTATGGGGTGGTATAAAAAGGTTATCTTTTTATGGCCATGATTGTTTCTTGATTCTCCTGAGTTGGAATGTTGGAAAATAGAAACCATTGATATGTATGTTGAATAACTTTTACTAACTCAACCATTTCCATTCTTGTCCCCACCATTTTCAATTCCTGTGATACCCTCCGGAATCACCAATTGCGTTCCCGGCTTCAACTGATAGACAAGCGGTTGTATTTCCAGTGAAATAATCGGTCATCATCTATTACCATGAATCCAAGAAACCAATGCATTCCATCTCATTCAAGTAATAAAAAAATAAAAATAAAAATAAAAGTTAATAAAGTATCGTAACTTTCCAGCAATGTAATTAAGGTAAGAGATCCATTTTGAGTGGAGGTACTAAAATCTTAAGGAATTTGGAATCCGGAGGAAATAAAATCTTTAATATGCTTTTGTTGACATGTAATGGAATATACTTCTTTGCAAAATTTTATCAAAAGAATTAGAATGTAAAAATCTATTTTTTTAACAGCCACGTTATATAAAGCAAACTAGCAAAAAAGCTAGAGAAAAACAAATCAATTAAAGAGTCATAAAGAAGTGGGTTATAATGTTATCAACCCAACTCATAATATCGGAGACATTCGGAAACAAAGGAAAAGGAGTTTGTTCCATATTTCTTTGGCCACTTCACAAACAAAAAATACGACTGTAATCTTCAATTTGTGAAGAAAACATAGGGCATAACACAAAAGTCAAGTCAATGCCCATTTTAACCATATTATCTTTATCTTTAGTAGGAAGTCTATCTAGAATGGTTTTCAATAGATGAATAATAAGCTTAATAGGGACCTTAATGGGACAAGCTTCCACCAACACATCTCGATCATGTCTTCCTCAATATGTTTTCTATTGCTACTAATAGTAAAACCAACATTAGAACTAATAGCCTACACACACACACACACACACACATATATATATATATATATATATATATATATATATATATATATATATATATATATATATATTGTAGCCCAGCGGTATCAGGTGGTGCCCTCCCTCTTTGAGGTCGAGGGTTCAAGTCTCGTCGTGGACATAGGTGGAATAGGTGTTGTTAGCTTAGAAGTAGATTAGATTTGCCGGTTCAAAATATATATATATATATATATATATATATATATATATATATATATATATATATATATATATATATATATATATATATATATATATATATATATATAATCGTCTTATAAAAAAAGAATGGGGCACAATGTGAAAGGCATCAAACTAATCGTATAGCTTTCACAAGATTGGCCCACACCTCCTCCCTTCGGTTTCAGAGAGTTCACCCCCAACCCACCATAGACACCATGAATATTATGAATCACCTTAACCCAAAGCTTCCTCCTCATTATAAAAAATGTCACCCCCATTTAATAAGCAACACCATATTAAACCGCTTTTAAACTTCCAATACCTAAACCACCTTTATCCTTGGAATTCAACACCAAGATCCATTTGACCCAATAAAATTTTCTAAGTCACTACCTCCCCAAAAGAACCGAGAACGCAAAAGACTCTAAAACACTATTCACAAACCCAGACATTTTAAATATGGACATGTAGTAAATACCAAGGGTATTAAGAATAGATTTAATTAACGTCAATCTAACTCCTACAAAAATAAGATTCACTTTCCAATTACCCAATCGCTTCTCAAACTTTTGGATCACCGTTTTCCAATTAACCACACGACTCATATTTTCATCAACCGATAACCCAAGATAAGTAAAAGGCAAACTAGTTAAATCACATATGTTAATCACAACTATCTCTTCAACCTTGGAATATCGATACCATACAAATTTGATTTCTGTAAATTTAATTTAAGGCCCGACACCAAGTAAAAAAAATTAAGAATAGTAATCAGGTTAGCAATATTCTGATCAGCATAAAAATAATGAGACAATGATTGTCTGTAACCACAACACCCTAAAATAAACCATGACTCACATTATCCTCTACCGCCACATGCAATCCTTCCATAACAAGAATAAAGAGAAAATGAGGAAAAATGGTCATCTTGACGAAAACGTCTCAGAGGCGAGAACTCTTTTGTAGGGCTTCCATTCACTAGGATGGAGGTTCGGGAAGATACCAAACAAGCTTTAATCCTTTGTATCCATCTATGATAAAACCCCATATGAGACATAATTTTTATTAAGTATTCTCAGCTAATCGAATCATACGCCTTATCAAAATCATTAAGTTTTTCTTTTTTCTTTTATACCACTGAATGATCTCATTCATCATCGAAGGACCGTCTAGCATTTGTCTGCCTTTAACAAAAGCAGATTATTCACTAAACCATCAATCACCAAAGCTAATCTATTAGCTATTTTTTTGAACGGCAACTCCTAAAACTACTACTTACATTCACTTATGTCCACAACGAGACTTGAATTCTTGAACCCTCAATTTCAAGGAGTAAGGGCAACACACAGCTGGAGTAGAAACCCTTTTATCTATTAGCTAAATATTTAACAATAATTTTATATTGCAC
This sequence comes from Lactuca saligna, assembly GCF_052625555.1. Classification (NCBI taxonomy): domain Eukaryota; kingdom Viridiplantae; phylum Streptophyta; class Magnoliopsida; order Asterales; family Asteraceae; genus Lactuca; species Lactuca saligna. The sequence continues at coordinate 21,149,929 of NC_136421.1, read as the reverse complement.
ACCACTTAATTTAATCGATCTATAATCTTTAAAGATCGAGGGACTATCTACCTTTGGAATCAAAGTAATGAAAGAAGAATTGCAGCCATTAGGGATACGATCTGTATCAAGGAATTCTTCAACACAGTTGCAAATATTATCCTTCATAAGCTCTCAAAACCTTTTCAAAACGAGAATAAAAAACCATATAGGCCATGTGCCCTAACACTCCCACAAGACCAAATAGCAGCACAAACTTCCTCTTCAAAGAAACTCAAGCCCAACACATCCCTATGTGCCTAGGAGAGATGCAAAAGCCCAGGTCAAGGATGAAAAGAAGCCACCCCGAGAACCTTTTGTATTTTTTTTTTTCAAGAAACCGAATGAAATGGTCTCTAACATGAACCGGTGAAGTCCTCAAGGTTAATTTGATATGCTTATAGTAGATAAGGAAAGAAAATAAGATGCTTTGGGTCTATCCCAATGAATGATAAAACTTGTTGTTTATAGAATATAATATAAATTGATTGATTTTTTAACCAAACATATTTTTGATGGAATTTATCTTTTTCCTATTCTTTCGGAATCCATAAAACAAACAGACAGGCATGCGTAAACGGTTTATTGCACACTTGGAAAGAGTATGCATTCATAAGATCATCACTTTATGTCGAATAATCTAACACAAAAGGCGTATATATAAAATTTAATCATATTCTGTTTAAAAAAAAATCAAAGATTCAACCAACTAAACTGTGTTTGACTTGAGGAGACTGATATAGTAATTTACTCTTAACTATTCAATTGGAGATAGACATAGTTTGACTTGAGGAGACTGATTTTCGTAATTTACTCTTAACACCGGTTTTCTTGTTAAATCAATCAAACACCACAAACTAATAACAAAACCATTAACAATAACAATAACAATAACAATATTTGCCTAAAATCTTAGAAAATACTCCACTTGTACAACCCAAGAAAATCTTCTAAGCGGAATTCTCATGCAAAAGTACATACTCTCGGCTGCAAAACACAAAAATAATATAAATATAAATATAAATATAAATATAAATAAATCATGCCACATGCACATCTGTAAAGCCAACCTACCTGCTATTCCCAAACTTGATGGTGTCTTTTTCCATGAGTTCATAATATCGTTCAGCTTCAATACGATTATCCTACATACATTCACAACAAAACATATATTTATTTACTTATTAGTATTAAATTAAACAGCAATACATTATCATGTCATGTATCTGTGTGTGTGTGTGTGCTTACATTTATGAAAGTCCCATTGGTGCTCCCCAGGTCCATTATGTAAGGCCTACAAAAACAAAAATTCAGATAACATATAAATAATAAAATAAAGTACAAATTGAAAGAAAGTAAGAAACAACGTTTTTACCTAATTTTCATGGCTAGCATGCCATCAGGTTGCTCCACCTCAACTTGCCTGAGAATTAACAGAAAGAGAATATTCCGTCAAGAAACAGGAATAAAAATAAACTGAAAGTTGAGATGGTGATTATACTTTATACATACCGATACTGAAGAACAGCATGCTGTTTGCTGCATGATGGATGATCTGTAGGGATGTCTGCTACCCTTCTTTCTCTCCCAAATAGATAGCAGGTTTGCCGATGCACATACAAAGGCTCTGTTTTTCATTTTTATTTTTTTTAAATAAAAACTCACATAAAAACCAATATTTGACTTTATATAACCAAAAAGAGATATGGTCAAACCCACCCTACCATTAAGCACTTCACCACCCTTGAAAACATAAAGCCTCCATCTTATTTCTGGCTTCCTTGCATCTGGTGGCTCAGTAAACAACAGTGTCACACCTACCATTAAAAAAATATCATATTAATTTAGTTTCTTGAAAAATCTGTTTCTATTATCTAAATAAGAAAAGAGAGGGAAAAGAAGTGAACAAAAGACTCAATCACCCTTGACTCGATTTGTCTCAGCTGCAAGCTTTCCAGACAACTCAAAAGAAGGCTTTTGCTGCAACAATATTAAGTCCATTGAGTAAAAAAGGAAAGAGCAACAAAAATGATTAAACTTGAGTCACCTTTTCCTTAGTTGCAAGTGCCTCTTCAGCAGCCTTCATTTGTGCTACTGAATCATCATCATTGCCATTCCTAATGACACACATTATATAGCATTAGCATCTATAATCAGATCATGTAAAGAATATGGGCTACAAAAGTTCAAAAGTTCAGATAGGTGCTCACTGAGGATCATCACCTCTTGAGTTATTTCCCTGGAAAATAAAACAAAATGGAAGTCAATAACTTCATTTACAATTTACAAATCATCCATGGAAACAACAACAGTATAATGATCCATTCAAATCGTTATCTCAAATGTGCATGAACAGTTTTTTTTTTTTTTTCATCAAGATCGTATAGAAGAAAGTAGATGAGTTAAAAGATATGGATATCACCAGACACCTCATCACGTGCTCCTTTAGGAGGCGAATCAGATTTGTGTCTACTTCTGTGACCTTCTCCCCCATGTCTGGATTTGGAGGATCCGTTTCCATTTCCATCTAAATCCCTATCTTTATGTGTAACCTTGTCACTTCCACTAACATGTCCTCTGCCTTTCATTTCATCAGTTTTATCAGCTTGGGCTCTTCTCAACCTTCTGGTTCTTGGTGATGGTGATCGAGATTCATGTGATGCTGGTGATCTGGTTTTACCATGTCCTCTTTCACTTGGTTTATCATCCTTATTGTTAGATCGATCTCTTCTTAACCTTTTACTCCTTGGTGATGGTGATCTTGAGTTTGCTCTTACAGGAGATGCAGGTGTCTGCTTTGAGGATCTTGTGTGGCTTGAAGGTTTCTCTCTAGGTGGTGAATGAGTAGGAGGAGGCTTTGAGTGGTGTTTTGAAGCCCAATCTCTACCTGGTGATCTTCCTGATCTTTCTCTCCTTGAAGGACTCCTATGAGAAGACCTGTGATTCCTAACAGGAGATTCTGAATGATCGGAGGAATTACGCCCCATGAGAGAGGGTTGAAATTCCTGAAATTAGAAAATATATAAAGAAATCAAATAGCAGATAAACATGCTCCCCCTACATGAACTTGCACTGAACTTCTAATCTTACATACCAGAAAACCTACTATAAGATGGAATTCTCAAGGTACAACATCAATTAATGAGCGTACAAGCACAATGAAACGTCCGTAAATCAAGTGGCGTGTAATAGTTGTATAGCATGAAGAATAACAAAATTACCAAATTCAAACTTTCGAAGCATAGCCGAAAGAAATTTGAAACGAAATACATTCCAGTGTGGAAGAAAACCCTAGAAGAATGAGTGAACCATACCTGGAGAGAAGAAAAAACTTGTAAGGTGATGTTGATGGAGCACAAACGATAATGAGTGCCTAATCTGGAACGTAGATGCAAACAATCACTAGCTTGTGAAGAGGAGTGAGCGGTGTTATGGAGAATACAGGGGTGGAGATGGCGAGAGCTCTGAATTTTTTTGTGAAGATTGAGGAATCGGGGGAGGATGCGTACGCTGATTAGCGGGCTGGGCTTTTAGGGAAATCATATGGGCTGTTAGGAATCGGGAGCCTAGCATGACAAACGTTAGCATTTAACATGATCTTTTTCATCTATTCTTTCTAATTTTATTACATTTCTTTAAATATACTTAAAAAATTAAAAAAAATAATATATGTTAATGATAAAAAAATATATACTTAAAACTAATGTCTAAAAATTAACATGCTCGATATAGGTAATTGACAGTTATTTTTTTTCCAAAATGAAATATTCTTTTATATGCCTTCATATTAATTACTAAACCAAATAAAAGAAATTATTATTTTTCAAATAATATATACATAAATATAAAAATTATTTTTTGGGCTATACAGATACGTAGGGCTGTCAAATCGGGCAGTCGTGTCGGTGTTTTTGTCTGACACGACACGACACGACAAGGTTTTGTATAACACGAACACGACACGACACGATGTCGTGTTTTTTTTCATTAACACGAAAACGAACCAATTAAAACACGACAACACGACACGACACGACAAAGATAATATTACATAACTATTAGTGTATTTCGTTCATACTTACAGATATATAACACGACAAAAACGAAAAACACGAAAAACACGACAACCACATGCTTAATCGTGTCAATTCCGTGTCGATTTATGAACACGAACACGACACGACACGACACAACATCGTGTTTTTTAATCTTGACACGAAAACGACACGAACACGAATTCGAATTTTGATTTCGTCCCGATTTCGTTTCGTTTCGTGTATTTTTGTCGTGTCGTGTCATAAATTGACACCCCTACAGATACGTCTAACCGGTTTTGTGTAGATTTTGATAGTTGGGATTTTAAAAATTAGTGTTTTGATTAGCCTATATAAAATCCGATTTTTTTTTATATAAAATAAAATTCAAATTTTATCCAACCAAATAAAGAAAAACTTTATAAAAATCGGATTTTTTTATTGAAAAAAACTAGCTTTTAATCAAATAAATTTCTTAATTTTCTAAAACCTTTTTTTGTTGTATACCTGTGTATAACTTGAAGTCTAACCGTAATTAAATAACATATTCGAATACTGCATCAAAAACATAAAATAAAATTCTAAAAACATAAATATAAATAAACGATTAAAATCAATATTGTATTCGAAAAAAATAATTAATAAAACATACAAAAATAATAATATTATGTTAATTAGTTGAATTAAAAAGAACTCAATATAGAATAGTATATGGACATGCGTAACATGTGATCATATCATCGAATCCATATTTTGTTCTATTTTATTCTATGAACGAGTGTCGTATGTGATCGTGTCATGTCTAAAAATTGTCTTTAATGTTTTTGTTTTTAAAAAAGTAGTTGTTCGAAAATTATTTTCACAATTTTTACTATTTATTAGATTTCTTACGGATCCATTTTGTAACAACTTGAGTTTTTTACGATACATGGCTGAATGAAACAAAATAACCACCAGCTCTTGATAAAAAAGATGTTATACTTGTATGATGAAAACATGCATATTTAGATGATTTTTGTGCAATAAGAATAATATTTATTTATATTTTTTATTTATAAATATTAATTATAATAAATTAATATTAGTTAAATAATATATATATATATATATATATATATATATATATATATATAAAATGTTTTCTTTATCCAACAATATAGAAAACAAATTCATATTTAATACAATAAAAATAAAAGTAAAATAATTATATATAATAGATAAGAAAACATAAAACAAATAGTTTCCAAATTGCCATATCAAATATTCACTTTTAAATAATTATTCTTGTATTTAATATTAATATTATACTTACTTTAATATTGAGAAATTTCATTTTATAATTAGAATGGAAGCTTATGTGTAACATCACAAAAACCATGATAAAATTTTTCATTCTTATAAAGCATTTTCACAAAAACCATAAGATGATCAAGCGTTGTTTCCAACTCAAATCCAGAGAATCAGAGTAACAAATAGTTTCTCAAAACATAAATAAGCAAGAGGATGTGTACGATCACATATTCATCTTGCCTCTATCATCTGAAATACTTGAAAACAATGAAATCAACAATTGCAAGCAAAAACATAGTAAGTTTCCCTAAGGTACACCACACAACCAAACAGATAACAACATGTATATATGAGTGTTCAGCCTGATTGGACCACCTCATAAGGCCTACAACATATCTAGACCATTCTCCAGGCCTTTAGCATGTCTAAACCGTCTCGCAGGGCCTACAGCCTATCCGGGCCACCCCGAGTATCTTCGCCATTAGTTGTGACATCCCGAAATTTAGGTCTAAAATTGTAGACAAACAGTTCATCGCGAACCTCTTTGTAATTTGACCTATTGATCTTAAATGCATATTTTTGAAAAATATGTAGTGTTATTATAACTATTCTAAGATACCATATAGTATCTTACTTCTATTTGTGGAAAATCTCAAACGAATCACAAGCACAAACTACAACCCTAGTTAATACGTCTAAAAAACTGAAAATTCGTATTAAGCAACCGTGAGCGAAGAAAATATTCTAATCTCGTAGTACATGTTCCCCTATTTCCAACAATATAAAGAACATCCAAAATAGAGTTTGTATGCAAAAATACGACCGTTATAAGAAAACAATCCAGTAAAACACTAATTTTCTTTAAATTGCTAAAATTGTATCTATCCGTTGAGGCACTTGCACACGTCAGATGGAAATTTCGTGATCGTTTTTTGACTCAATATATGGTCTAATATTTAATTTCATACTCGAAGTAGTTTTAGCAAAAATATTTGCAAAAGTCAAAAAATCGGATGTTTCGGGTCAATTAGATGCGAAACTTTAAACACGATTTTCCGGAGTTCTACTACTCGGAAAATTAATCTGTGTAGGTTTTTGGAATCCTTAAACTCTACTCTATCATATGACACTTTCGGAAAAAAAATACTAGACTTCAGGAACTTGGCACATAATCCTAGGTGTGACATCACCATAGCTCACCAACCTTGCATAAGACTCCAAAAATTACCTAATCTTTCCTTCCTCCTTGCTTCCCACGTGATCAACCCTCTTTTTTAAGATACTCCTTTTCATAAGTACAAGTATGATTATTGTGTGTTTGACTTAATTTGAGAGTATGGTCTTGCATGGACATTAAGAGGTTGCTAGAGACTATAAATAAAGGCCTTAACTTCTCATTTTCTTCACAATCATTAGCCATCACTCCTTCATCACTCTCCCCTCTCCATTTCGTTCTTTTCTTGGCTAGAAAATCACCACAAAAAACCACCACTCCACCACCGAGAACCACCATAAACCGCTACCCTCCTCCCATTTCCGACGACTAACCACCACCACCACCACCATTGTGCCAATTTGCTTTGCTTCCCTTATTGTGGTGTTTCCATGAGCTAGGCTAGAGTTATTGTTGTTTTGTGGAGCTTATTTCAAGTTCAAAACATCCCCAATGTAGGATCATTGTTGGTTTGTGTTTCTCACGGTGCTTCCTGGAAGACAAACCGTATTCTTTTCTAAACCGAAGTTCATACTTCAAAAGGTCAGTGTTTACGGCCCCTTTTTGATGTTTTTACATATCTTGGGGGAATACATGTTCTCATATATTTCTTTTATGCGAAAACACTCTTGAAAACATACTACAAAATGTTATCAATTTATGTGAAAAATTGTGGTTTGTTCAAGACATGTTTTGCCCATCTAAAACTCTTTGGTTTGAAAAAATGTTTTGTACACAAGTATTTCAGGTCAATACCTTTTCATGGACTACTTGCACACATTCATACGCTATTTATACAATTTATTATGATTTTTGCAAAACTGCATATCATTGTAGTCCCTTTTCGGACCAGTTTGCAAAAAATATCATTTTTACCTTAGTCAGGGTTCATATCAGGTCAGGGTAAAAATAGGGACAAAGTAAACTCAATTCTAAACCTCGAGAGTTTACGAATCCTAATTCCTACTCTCGAGGATTTTTCTAAAATCTTTCTAAAAAAGGGACAGAATCGATATTCTAGATTAATTTTCCTGTTGTGTCTTTATATATACATATATATATATATATATATATGTGTGTGTGTGTGTGTGTGTGTGTGTGTTTAAATACATATGCATATAAGTTATAAAGATTATATCTTAGAACATATACATGTGCTTATGGTCATTACTTTGAAACATACCTCTTTATAAAAGCGAGTACATTACACTTTTACATATACACCAAACATACTCAGACTTTATAAACTTTATGCAATTCATTATGTGTAACATCCCAAAATTCAAGACCAAAAATTTTGTTTTAATTGAGTTATTAAATAAAACCAACAATATAGAAACATTCATAATAATATTTCATGTCAAACCCAAGTGTCGACAATCAAAAAATATTATCACAAAACCATATCAGAGTGTAATCCCCAAAGATCTCATGTGCGGAAATCATAGTGTGATGCGCTGCGATCGAGCCGGCTCCTTTCTTTGAAAACAAGGTACCTGAAACCAAAACTGAAAACCATAAGCATGAAGCTTAGTGAGTTCCCCATAAACCACATACCATACATACCAATTGGTCCATACATGCCATACATAACCAAGAGCCATACATATCCATAATCAAGTAAGGTGTTATGTGCCAAACATAGTCTTGCTAAGGTGCTATGTGCCAAACATAGTCTTGCAGTTATGCCACGGGCCGCATGTGGTCTTCCTGGTCAAGATTGGGGCCACTCCCTCGGTCTTACAGATAAGTGCCAAGGGCCACCCCCTGGTCTTCCATGCAAGCATCACCAAGACAACTATACATACTACTCTACTATGCAACTCAGCATATAATTTGCCAGGAGCCACCTCCCGGTATTTCATAAATAATAGCATACAGTGGGCTAGGAGCCAACTCCTGGTCTTTCGTACATAATAGCATACAGTGCGCCATGAGCCACCTCCAGGTCTTTCGTACATAATAGCATACAATGCGCCAGGAGCCACCTCCTGGTCTTTCATATTGTAACGCCCCGTTCTTAAAATATCTATTTATGGGTTCCCGAGATCAAGAGTAAGGTTGTTTCGGTCTTTCATGAGCAATGGGTTTTTATTCGGGAAGGTTTCATATCGGGGTGTATTGCTAGAAGCGTAGATCTTCTCGCCACCTTTCCGTGGATATAAAGTTCGTCAGAAACGGATCTAGAATGAAGGAGTTATGATACTTTAAAGATATTGACACTTATGACACTTATTAGAAAAGTTGGCAAGGAAAGGCCATGCATGCATGGGACACGCGTGGGTACGCCCAACGTAGGCTGGGTTACGCCCAACGTAGATCATATGAACGCGGAGTCCCTCAACGTACGCCCAGCGTAATGGAATTACGCCCAGTATACGTCTGTCATCCAGAAACCCTATTTTAAGGGCCAACCACTATAAAAGGAACATAATGGTTCTCACCCTAGCCTCCATAAACACTCTTTTATCCTCAGAAACACTAGATAGCCGTCCCACCTCCATTGTTGGGTGTGTTTGACCTTGGAAATCTTGTTTTGGCAAAGGAAAGTCTAGAAGAAGAAAGAGGAAGTTGTCAAAGAAGGATTTGAGTGGCTAGAGCTCGTAGATCTGGAAAGACATCATCTTCTGAGACCCTTTTGAGGTAAAAAGTCTCTGGCTTGACAAACATATTGTGTAGATCTATGTGTTGTGAAGTTTTGACATCATTCTTGTCCCAAAAACATCATCTTGATGCATGATTCGAGTTAGTTGAGATTAGCTGTCCTTTCAGACCTTAGGAGAGGTCTTGAGTAAGAAAAATGAGGTCCCAAGGGCTTTGGTTGTCTCATATGTGATATAGGTAGGTCTTAATGGATTAAGACCTTGGATTAAGAGCTTTATGGATGTCCCAAGTAATAAAGTTTGAGACTTTATGAATCCTAGGCATATTTGGTCTATGGATCTGAAGTTTGGGCTTAAGAGCTTAAGCCACTAAGATCTTCTGAGGAGTTGTAGTCCAGCGAAGTTACGCCCCGCGTAAATGAGGATACGCCCGGCGTACACGTCAGGGAGCTGGTATGCTAAGCGTGATGGGTTTTATACAAACAATCTTATGTGTGCATGCAACCCTAGATTTGGATCTATGTTTTCACTATTAGATATACAACTTTATGAACATATGAATAAAACCCTAAAGTATGTTGCTATTTTCGAAATTTATATATAAGGTTAGATCACATACCTCTTGTTGTTATATTGTAATAACAACTTAAATCTTCAAACCATAAGTCTTGAAAGCAAGCACCACAAGTGTAGTGCCTCTAATGGCTCACAAACACCACAAGCAATTGGATAGGCTATAGAGAGAGAAGGGGAGAGGTAGAAATCGGCCTAGGGATCTCTTAGAAGCAAGTGGGGAGATTTCTTAAGGTCTAGGGGTCTTTATATAGGGTTAGGATTAGGGTTTCAGTCATTATCCTTATCCAGTTACTTGTCCACCAAGCAACCATAAGATAAGCCTTGATAACCCTTATCTCTTGGACCATATGGACAATTTCAAGGATATCCAATCCCTTGAATTTGTCCACCCTTCTCCAAGGATAACCATTGCCTCATTTTGCAACTATCACATAATTACAATTCAGCCCCTCTAGTTTAATTAATTACACTTGATCACAAAATTAATTCCTAATTAGTTATTGACCAATATTAATTAAACAAATGTGATTTTTCCTTTAATATATTATTCTTATAACATATTAATAAATCATAATAACCTCTTTCTCTATTTATTTCTTCATTCAAGTTGCTTTGGTGAAGGCAACCCAAAAGGACCATGCATAACCGGGTCAAGTATTTACCAAATATGGTTACGGGCTTAGACACTAATCCAACAAAGTGTACATTGAGTTAGGGTAAGGCCCAATAAGGAGAATGGGCCTAATGTAGAAAAATGGTCCATTAATGGACCATTAGTGGGCTTGAGAGCTTACCTAGTGTTGTGCCTTTCATATTTTGATTATGGGTCTTAGTTTGGACCAGATTGAGTTAAGGGTAAATTGGTCAATTTACCCTTGGAGGGATATTGTGCTTGGGATAATGTTTGTTTTGCTGCTTTGGATAGTTCAAGATTTTTTGGTGAGATGGTGGTTCGGGAATCTGCTTCTTCAGTTCAGGGTTTCGGCAGTTGCGAGGTAAGTTATCCCCACTATATCAACAGGGTCTATGGCACCAAGGCCGACCCTTATCGGATGGAAATATGGGTAGTTGTTATGTTATTGCCTTGTTATATTTGTATCCTGGTTTATAGGATGATGATATGCTAGTGACCGGTTAGGTTGGTATCCTAGTAGGGATGTGCTATGTATGTGATCTGCTAGATTGGTTGATTGGTTGTAAATTGTTATATGATTACATGTTTATGTGCACATGGTTGATTGACTGGGGTTGGGTTGAGGCGGGTCCTGCTTTGTGCTGTAGACCAACATACCTAGGGCGGACCGGATATCCCGAAGGCCCAACGAGCGGTCTGGATAGGCTGTAGGCCCCACGAGGGCGGACCAGACGTGCCGAGGCTCGGAGAGTGGACCAGGCCGACTGAAGGCCCGATGCGGGCGGACCAGTCATACTGTAGACTCAGAGAGTGGACCAAGTGGGTTGAAGGCCCGGTGCCGGCAGACCAACCATACTGCAGACTCGATGTATATGGCTAGACTCAGAGGGTGGACCAGGTGGACTGAAGTCCCGGTGCGGTGGACCAGTCACACAGTAGACCCGAAGTGCATGGTTGTTATGTTTATGATATGATATGTTAGTTGTATGGTATATGCGGTTGGTATTTTGGGGGTATCTCACTAAGCTTTCGGGCTTACAGTTGTGGTTTAATGTTTGAGGTACTTCAGGAGACCGTGGCAAGGCGAAGGCGTGATCGTACCGCTCCTTATGTTCATGTTTTATGATATGGTTCTGGGAATACTTTGATAATAAATGTATTGAAAACCTTTTTGTAATGAATTAATGAAATTGGGTTGTTCTTGAAAAGTTTAAATTGGTTGAAATTTTTTGGAGTGTTTCAAGTTGGTATCAGAGCCTTGGTTTGAGTGAATTGGAGGAACATTCATGTGAATCCAATCTCAAATCAAGGAGAGTTTTTAAAGCGAAATAAAAATGGTTTTCAAAAATAAGTAAACGAGGACGCAGAGGATACGATCAGCCGGAGCCAGGAAGTTACCCCAAAATTACCATATGAGTTATTTGTTTATATGATATGTTAGAACAGCATGCTAGTGTTAGGCTAGGGATCTTCAGGAAGTGCATGACAGAGTTTCCTGATTGTGATGCCTGCTAGCCTAGGGTCTCCTTTTATGAGAGTTTTAGTGTTCCTCTGGGAGTGAGGATAGAGTGCTCGCTATGTGCGTTAGTGCTTGGGGCATTGTGATGATACTTGAGACAAATATGGGTAGGTGTGGAAGGTAGTATGGGCCTGTACTACTGAAAGCACAGGACCCATACACGTATCGAGGAAGTCACAATCCTTGGGTGGTGGATTAGAGAGTCATTCTGGGTGGTTATGCGATGTTACTGAGGATCTCTTGGTGTATTGCAGAATGGTGATTACGAGACGTTTCGAGGTAGGATCCGATTCGGGATTAGGAGTGGGAGAGGGTGGTTAGGAGGGGTCAACATCAGCTGAGGTTGTTGGCCAGATGAGTACGGACGAGTTGGATGCCAGGATTCATGAGATCCTGCATGATGAGGTTGTTGCTATGTTCCGGGTTGAGTTGCCGGAACTATTTGGGTCGATCAAGACCACCATGGTTGAGTACTTTGATGAGCGTTATATAGCTCTTACAGAGACGGCTGCTGCGGAGGCTACAGGGGTTGTAGTAGCGGTAGGAGGAGGAGCCGGTAGGGGTTTTCAGTATCGGGACTTCGATAATACGAAACCCCTTACTTTTGATGGGGTTCAGGATCCGATTGTTGCTATGCGATGGTTGTCAGATGTGGAGGGATGTTTCTTCACATGTTCATGCCCTGCTGATCAGAGGGTGAGGTGTGCTCTAAACCTGTTGAGGCTCGGGGCAAAGGATTGGTGGAGATTGACCACGGGATCATATTTGGATGCAAAGTGGGCTGCAGTTTCTTGGGATCAGTTTCGGGAGATGTTCAGCACTCGTTATGTTCCACGGGTTGAGAGAGAGAGGTTGGCTCAGGAGTTCCTGGAGCTAAAGCAGGATACAGAGTCGGTAACGGAGATCACCAGGATGTTTACTGAGAGAGCGATGTTTTTCCCTGAGTTTGCTTCGGAGCAGGCTCAGATGTCACGATACCTGAGTATGCTTAAGAGGGACATCATGCAGTTTGTATCCACATAGAGATGTGATACCTTTTTAGAGTTGCAGGAGGCCGCTCGGAGGCATTGGTTGGAGATTGAGTTGCAGTTGAGAGAGTAGAGGAAGCCTCGGCGCAGTTGCATCCTGCGCCAAAACGGTCCAAGACCATTGATTCTAGGTTGGGAGATTAGGGCAGCCACACTTGTGGGAAGTGCGGGAAGGGTCACACCGGAGTTTGTAGGCCCGGTGGTGCGTGCCGCAAGTGCGGGAGAGAGGGGCATTATGCGAGGGATTGTCGTTAGTCAGCCCCAGTTTAGGATACAAGGATTTGTTATCAGTGTCATCAGGTTGGTCACATGAGGACCAACTATCCATAGCTTACTGCAGGACCGGTGCAGGCTCCAGCACCATCCACTTTGAGGATTACGGGTGGAGGTCAGGGTGGAGCAGATCCCCCTAGGGCTTAGGGACGTGCTTTACAGCTAATAGCAGAGGAGGTCAGGGCAGAGCCAGATACGACTTCGGGTATGTTTCCTTCTTGATATCTTGTTATCTTGTGGTTGTTATGGAATATTATATATCTGCTAGTCTCGTTCGCATGATTCATGACATTGTATTAGTTCGTCCTTTCATTGGTTTATCGTATGATCGATGGTTTTGGTATTAGGAGTCTTAGTTGGTTATCATACTTTGAGTGTATATCATGGAATTAGAGTTTGGAACCCCAACTGGGCTAGAACAGTATGTATGGGAGAGAGTCCCGGGAAGGATGGTTCAGGGTGACAAACGACAGTTTTTGGAGCGGTCCAGATAGACTGAAGGCCGGAAGGCGTACCAGTCAGGCTGAAGGCTCAGGGAACGGTCCAAACAGGCTGAAGGCCCGGAGAGGCAGTCCAGAACCGCTAAAGGTTTTGAGAGCGGTCCAGACAGGTTGAAGGCACGGAGAGGCGGTCCAAACCTGCTGAAGTTTCTGAGAAGTGGTCCAGATAGACTGAAGGTCGGGTAAGGTGGTCCAGTCATGTTGAAGACTCTGTATGTGTTAGTGGATCGGTACGAGGAGAATGAGGAAAGAGCGTCACCAGGGGATGATAATTGATATGGTCTGGCCGTAAGTATTGATCATGATGATGGAGATGGCTGGAGGCCGTGCGTGGGCCTTGTTAGTTATGTGATCGGATTCAGAGTATATGGGAGATAGAGAATAAAGGTTGCTCTACATGGATAGTGCAGAGTGGAGTTTAGCTCTGTGGCACGTATAGGTGCGGTAAGGGCTGTTAGGTAGACTTCCTGGAAAGGAAGGGTATGTAGCTCCGGAAGGAGTGTGAGTCCTCTAAGAGGAAGTGTAACAACGCGGATCTCCAGGTATCTTTACTTTCATATTTTTGGTATTTTGTGAGGGGACTCGGCGAGTTGGAGGTCGAACTCGGCGAGTCGGGTCGCGGTTTTGGACGGAGGTTCGCGTCTGGACTCGGCGAGTCCAAGGGATGGACTCGGAGAGTCCGCGCTGTTTAATGAAACCCTAATTTCCCGGTCCTAAGCCCTATTTAAAGGACCTTATGGCCCTTTATTGCGGCCACCTTGAGCCTTGAGTGCACCAAAGCAGCTGAGAGTCCTTGTGAGTGAGATAAGAGGCTATTTGTTCATCAATTTGTGTGTTATTGCACGAAAGTAAGGAGAAGATCAAGCTTGAAGAGTTGGGGAGCTTGGATCTGCTTCTATTTCATCAAGGGAACCTTCTTGAGGTAACTTTCAGAGCTAAACTTCGTGTTTTGGTTGATATGTCAAATCTAAGGTTTCTTCTTGCCTTATTTCACTTGGATTTGAAGTATGAAAGGTCCCATGGAGATATGGAACCTAGATCTGGACCTTAGCAGGTCCAGAAGGCCCCAAATGATATGCTTTATGTCCATTCTTTTGAGTTGGAAACTAGGGTTGCCATATTAGAGGTTATTTCCCCAAAAAGAGCCTTGTATGTGTTGCATGGCGGCCAAGACTGAGACTTTACGTGATAAATGAGCTTGGGAAGGCCAGATCTATGTGTGTATGGAACGGATCTGACCGCAAAAGCAAGTTTTAGCTGATGCATGGCATGGACTCGCCGAGTCTGAAGAACAGACTCGATGAGTAGCTTGAAGATTGCCCTTAGAACCACCCAGTGTGTAGTCCTGCTGAGTTGTGGGTGACTCGGTGAGTCACAGAGAGTTAGAAAGGTATTTGACAGGTGGACCGAGTCAAGTTGGGACTCGCCGAGTTGTCCTTGCGACTCGGCGAGTTGAGTCGTAGTGGCCCCGTGATTCATGACCAGGTGGAACTCGTCGAGTCAGAATAGTACTCGACGTGTCAAAGGGAAAATCCTTGCGAGTTGGTGAAAATGCGTAGACTCGCCGAGTCACTCTAGTGCACTCGCCGAGTCCGGCCAATTTGACCAATGACTTTTGACCATGTTGACCAGTGTTGACTTGATATGGATGGTCAACCTTAGTGGTACAAGTAATAATTATAGATATATGATGTCATAGGAGGATTTCAGCTCGGGGGGGGGGGGGGGGGGTTCGAGCATGAGTGATTTCCAGGGTTCACGAGTTATCGAGACATACGAGGTGAGTCTTCTCACTATACTGTACCCGGAAGGATTTAATTGGGTGACCAGAAGGTCGAATATGATATGAGTTATATACATTATGTGTGATAAGTTAATCGTTATATGTGCCATGTATGATATGCTTGATATGGGCCGGAAGGCATTATATTATGGGCCAGAAGGCGAATATATTATGGGACGGAAGGCGTTGTAAAATGGACCGTAAGGTTGACGTGGGTCGGACCGGAAGGTTTACTCAGTCGGGACGGAAGTCCCCTGAGACACATGGACCGGAAGGTCAGGGCCTGGAAAGGCGTATGTGCGTAGGTTGTATTTTGGGAAACTCACTAAGCATTTATGCTTACAGTTGTTGTGTTATGTGTTTCAGGTACTAGCGAGGACCGTGGGAAGGCGCCGGCGTGATCGTACACACACTCGGGGAAAACTATTTTGTGATCTTTGTTATGTAATCGGTCGTGACAATATTATTTACATTGGAACTTAAATTATTACTCGATGTTTGATGTTTGTAAAAATGAAAAAAAAAATTGGTTTAAAAATTATGTCGTTACAAGTTGGTATCAGAGCCTTGGTTTGAGGGATTAGGGTACACCTTCGGGCGTAACTGAACTCAAACCGGGGATTTGAGAAAATTTTAATAAACCAATAAAATTTGATAAGTGATTTTGAAACAACCAAAGAAGAAGGAGTGTGTACGGTCAGCCAGCGCCCGAACGGTAAAATCCCCAAAATACTCTTACAATATGTGTTATGAGATATGGTATGATATGATACGCATGCTAGTAGACTAGGTATACATATTAGGACTAGAGTGGCCTGATTTTGTGATGCCTTAGTCTAGGGAAACCTGCTTCTATGAGGTGCTTTGAGAGCGAGTGGGTAACTAGTGTATGACAAGAATAGAGTACTCAGGATTCGGGGTTTGGGGAGGAGAACTTGGGGTGAATACTGACGCAGTGTAATTGGTAGTATTGGGCCCGTACTACTAAAGACACCGGGTCAGTGGGCATCCCAAGTAAGAATCCCTGGGTATCGGAGACTGAGTAGGACTGCGTTATCGAGTGCGATTATGCCCGATAGAGTCTCTGATATTTTTATGTTGTATTTCAAAGACATCATGGTTGGACCACGCCACAGACCTGGTATGAGTAGTGTGACTGACGAGGAGCTTCGTCAGATGATTCATGAGGAGGTAGCTGCAGCGATCCGAGATGAGATTCCAGAAATGTTTGGGTCTATTAAGACCATGCTGATGGAGACATTTGATGAGCGGTACGCCGCGTTGACTGAGGCCGCAGCCGCTGCAGCTACCGCAACTGTGGCCGCTGCTAGACCACAGGGAGGTGACTCGTTGCTGTTCTGGGAGTTCAGCAACACGAAGCCACTTGAGTTTGACGGGACGCAGGATTCGATCACTGCGATGAGATGGATTGCTGATATCGAGGGATGCTTCTACACTTGTTCATGTCCGGAGCATCTGAGGGTACTGTTCGCCTTGAACCAGCTCCGTCTGGGAGCAAAGGATTGGTGGAAGTTCATGATGACGAACTTCACTCTAGCAGAGGTTTCAGCTGTAACTTGGTAGAGGTTTACCAGCTATGTTCAGAGACGAGTACGTTCCCCAGGTAGAGAGGGAACGGTTGGTTCAAGAGTTCTTGACCCTCAAGCAGGGTAATGATTCTGTCACGGTGATCACGCGGAAGTTTCATGAGAGGGCGATGTTCTACCCCGAGCAGGTGTCCATGGAGCAGGCACGGATGAGTCGGTATTTGGGAGTGCTGAGGAGGGATATCTGGGAGTTCGTATCGAACTCGTCATATCAGACTTTTGCTGAGCTTCAGGCAAATTCCAGGAAGCGTGAGATCGAGTTGGAGACCCAGTCCAGGGAGGAGGCTGAGTCTCAACGGATGGATCGGCAGCCGGCTCAGTCTCAGCCGGCAGCCAAGCGGACCAAGTCCGCCGATTCGAGATCCGGAGGTCAGAAGGGCCGCACTTGCGGAAAGTGCGGCAAGGGTCACGAGGGGGCATGCCGATCGGGTGCTTGCTACAAGTGTGGCAAGGAGGGGCACATTGCTAGGGAATGCCCCAAGGGATTCATGGTTTGCTTTTTATTGCAACCAGACCGGCCATCGGAAGGCCGAGTGCCCCCAGCTTCGCCAGGGATCTACACCTGCTGCTAGGGTTACCGAGGTTCGGCCAGTGAAGGCCGAGGCTCCGAAGGCTCGTGGGAGAGCTTTCCAGTTGACTGCGGAGGAGGTCCGCGCGGCGCCTGATGTTGTAGCCGATATGTATTCTTTCATGTATTTACCTTTATACTGAGATATTGTGCTTATATTATGATATGCGTAGGTACTTTTCTTGTGAATTATGTGCTTGCTTTGGTATTATTTGACTCGGGTGCGAGTCAGTCTTTTGTTTCGTTGGCTTTTAGCCAGCACATCGGTATTGATCGGGAGGTGATGAGTCGACCCCTATGAGTTGCTATAGCAAATGAGAAAGCGGTATACGCCACTGAGGTGATTCGAGGATGCGTGCTCGAGATTTTTGGGGTCGAGTTCCCTATAGACTTGGTTCCTATAGCTATGGGAGATGTTTGCGTTATCATGGGCATGGACTGGTTGAGTAAGTTTGGAGCAGTCATTGACTGCGAGAGATAGCTGGTGATGATTCGAGACGCTAGTGGGGGAGTGCTTACGGTTTACGGCGAGGGGACCCGGTGTGGGTCGACGTTTTGTTCGGCTGCGAGGGCAAGGCAGAGTTTGCAGCAGGGCTGTAATGGATTCATAGCCTACGTGATGGATACTCGAGTGGCCGCGGGGAGGCCCAATTCAATTGATGATGTTCCGGTTGTATGCGAATTTTCGGATGTGTTCCCTGAAGAGTTACCGGGTGTGCCTCCGGAGAGGCAAGTGGAGTTTCGTATCGATTTGGTTCCGGGAGCGGCACCCATCGCCAAGGCGCCTTATCGTCTCGCTCCACCGGAAATGCAGGAGTTATCCTCGCAGCTTCAGGAGCTGTTGGGAAAGGGATTCATTCGACCGAGTAGCTCACCTTGGGGAGCGCCGATTTTGTTCGTCAAGAAAAAGGATGGTTCACACCGAATGTGTATCGATTACCGGGAGTTGAACAGGTTGACGGTTAAGAACCGGTATCCGTTACCTAGGATCGATGATCTGTTCAATCAGTTGCAGGGGCATCTTGGTTCTCCAAGATTGACTTGAGGTCGGGGTATCATCAGATGAGTGTTCGAGAGGAAGATATCCAGAAGACTGCTTTTAGAACTCGTTATGGACATTATGAGTTTGTGGTGATGCCTTTTGGGCTCACCAATGCCCCGACCGCATTCATGGATCTTATGAACTGGGTGTGCCGGCCGATGCTGGATCGGTCGGTTATCGTATTTATCGATGATATTTTGGTGTATTCGAGGTCTAGGGATCAGCATGAGGAACATTTGAGGGAGATTCTTGGGGTTTTGAGATCGGAGAGACTGTATGCCAAGTTCTCCAAGTGTGATTTCTGGTTACGAGAGGTCCAGTTCCTCGGTCATCTTGTTAACCAGAAAGGGATATTGGTCGACCCGGCCAAGATTGTGGCGGTGTTGAGGTGGGAGGTGCCGAGATCGCCCACCGAGATCAGGAGTTTTCTGGGTTTGGCTGGATATTATCGCAGGTTTATCAAGGACTTCTCCAAGATCGTTGTGCCACTTACTAGGATGACCCGGAAGGGTGTTACGTTTTCATGGGGACCGGAGCAGCAGTCCTCATTCGAGACGCTTCGTCAGAAATTGTGCGAGGCTCCGGTGCTTGCACTCTCGGAAGGGATGGAGGATTTTGTGGTGTACTGTGATGCCTCTATATCGGGTTTGGTGGCGGTGCTTATGCAGAGGGGTCATGTGATAGTGTATGCTTCGAGGCAGTTGAAGCCTCATGAGTCGAGATATCCCACCCACGACTTGGAATTGGGGGTTGTGGTGTTTGCCCTCAAGATCTGGCGACACTATTTATATGGGGTTCGGTGTACGATATACACGGACCATAAGAGCTTGAAGTACTTGATGGATCAGCTAATTCTGAATATGCGACAGAGGAGGTGGTTGGATGTGGTGAAGGATTACGATTGTGAGATCCTGTACCACTCGGGCAAGGCTAATGTGGTAGCCGACACGTTGAGCCATAGGGCGGAAAGCGCCCCGATCCGAGATATTTGTATGAGATTGATGGTATTGAACTCGATTTTGGATATTATTCGAGGAGCTCAGGCAGAGGCTGCAAAGCCAGAACATCAAAAGAAGGAGCGGGTTGTAGGTCAGGTATCAGGATTCGTCACGGATGGTCGAGGGCTTATGACTTTTCAGGGTCGAATTTTGGTACCGTTTGTGGGCGGTGCGTGTACTATTTTGATGGAGGAAGCACATCGATCGAAATTCTCGATTCATCCGGTGCTACGGAAATGTATTTGGATCTAAGGAAGGAGTATTGGTGGCCCTGTATGAAAAGGGATGTCGCTTGGTTTGTCGAGAGGTGCTTGACTTGTCGACAGGTCAAGGCCGAGCACCAGCGACCACACGGTAAGCTGCAACCGCTAGATATTCCCGAATGGAAGTGGGAACAAATCACTATGGATTTCATCACCAAGTTACCGCGGACTGCGAGGGGAGTCGATGCGATTTGGGTGATCATGCATAGACTTACGAAGAGCGCTCATTTTCTAGCCATCAGCGAGAGCTCTTCTGCGGAGAAGTTGGCAGAGTTATATGTGAGGGAGGTAGTATCACGGCATGGAGTGCCGATCTCGATTATTTCGGACCGTGATGTGCGTTTCACTTCCAGGTTCTGGAAGAAGTTTCATGAGGAGTTGGGTACTAGGTTACATTTTAGTACCGCATATCATCCCCAGACAGACGGTCAGAGTGAGCGGACGATTCAGACGCTCGAGGACATGCTCCGGGCATGTGTGTTGGATTTCGGGAGTAGTTGGGATGCATATTTACCCTTGGCAGAGTTTTCCTACAACAACAGCCATCATTCGAGCATTGGTATGCCACCCTTTGAGCTGTTGTATGGGCGGAGGTGTCGTACCCCCATCTGTTGGGGTGAGGTAGGGCAGCGGGTTATGGGTAGCACGGAGATCGAACTCCAGACGACTGAGCAGATTCAGCTGGTTAGGCAGAGGTTGTTGACCGCTCAGAGCCGACAGAAGAGTTATACAAACAGACGCCGGTCCGAGCTTGAGTTTCAGGTCGGTAATCTTGTACTCCTGAAGGTCTCTCCTTGGAAAGGAGTGATTCGATTCAGGAAGAGGGGCAAGTTGGGGCCCCGATATATTGGTCCTTTCCGTGTGATCGCGAGGGTGGGCCGGGTAGCCTACCGTTTAGACTTGCCAGCAGAGTTGGGGCAGATTCACGACACTTTCCATGTATCACAGTTGAGGAAGTGTATAGCCGACGAATCGGCAGTGGTTCCATTAGGGGATATTCAGGTCGATGCGAGCCTGAATTATGCTGAGAGACCAGTAGCTATCAGAGACCGGAAGATCAAGGTGTTGAGGAGTAAGGAGGTACCCCTGGTGTTGGTTCAGTGGCAGCATCGGAAGGGTTTAGAGATGACCTGGGAGCCGAAGCGTGAGATGCGTGAGCAGCATCCGGAGCTATTTGCATAGCGAGACTTCGAGGGCGAATTCTTGTTCTAGTGGGGGAGAATTGTAACAACCCGGATCTCCAGGTATCTTTACTTTCATATTTTTGGTATTTTGTGAGGGGACTCGGCGATTTGGAGGTCGAACTCGCCGAGTCGGGTCGCGGTTTTGGACGGAGGTTCGCGTCTGGACTCGGCGACTCCAAGGGATGGACTCGGCGAGTCCGCGCTATTTAATGAAACCCTAATTTCCCGGTCCTAAGCCCTATTTAAAGGACCTTATGGCCCTTTATTGTGGCCACCTTGAGCCTTGAGTGCACCAAAGCAGCTGAGAGTCCTTGTGAGTGAGATAAGAGGCTATTTGTTCATCAATTTGTGTGTTATTGCAAGAAAGGAAGGAGAAGATCAAGCTTGAAGAAGTTGGGGAGCTTGGATCTACTTCTATTTCATCAAGGGAACCTTCTTGAGGTAACTTTCTGAGCTAAACTTCGTGTTTTGGTTGATATGTCAAATCTAGGGTTTCTTCTTGCCTTATTTGACTTGGATTTGAAGTATGAAAGGTCCCATGGAGATATGGAACCTAGATCTGGACCTTAGCAGGTCCAGAAGGCCCCAAATGATATGCTTTATGGCCATTCTTTTGAGTTGGAAACTAGGGTTGCCATATTATAGGTTATTTCCCCAAAAAGAGCCTTGTATGTGTTGCATGGCGGCCAAGACTGAGACTTTACGTGATAAATGAGCTTGGGAAGGCCAGATCTATGTGTGTATGGAGCGGATCTGACCGCAAAAGCAAGTTTTAGCTGATGCATGGCATGGACTCGCCGAGTCTGAAGAACAGACTCGACGAGTAGCTTGAAGATTGCCCTTAGAACCACCCAGTGTGTAGTCCTGTCGAGTTATGGGTGACTCGGTGAGTCACAGAGAGTTAGAAAGGTATTTGACAGGTGGACCGAGTCGGGTTGGGACTCGCCGAGTTGTCCTTGCGAATCAGCGAGTTGAGTCGCGGTGGCCCCGTGATTCATGACCAGGTGGAACTCGTCAAGTCAGAAGAGTACTCAACGTGTCAAAGGGAAAATCCTTGCGAGTTGGTGAAAACGCGTAGACTCGCCGAGTCACTCTAGTGCACTCGCCGAGTCCAACCAATTTGACCAACGACTGTTGACCAAGTTGACCAGTGTTGACTTGATATGGATGGTCAACCTTAGTGGTACAAGTAATAATTATAGATATATGATGTCATAGGAGGATTTCAGCTCGGGAGGGTTCGAGCACGAGTGATTTCCAGGGTTCACAAGTTATCGAGACATACGAGGTGAGTCTTCTCACTATACTGTACCCGGAAGGATTTAACTGGGTGACCGGAAGGTCGAATATGATATGAGTTATATACATTATGTGTGATAAGTTAATCGTTATATGTGCCATGTATGATATGGGCCGGAAGGCATTATATTATGGGCCGGAAGGCGAATATGTTATGGGCTGGAAGGCGTTGTAAAATGGACCGTAAGGTTGATGTGGGTCGGGCCGGAAGGTTTACCCAGTCGGGACGGAAGTCTCCTGAGACACATGGACCGGAAGGTCAGGGCCTGGAAAGGCGTATATGTGTAGGTTGTATTTTGGGGAACTCACTAAGCATTTATGCTTACAGTTGTTGTGTTATGTGTTTCAGGTACTAGCGAGGACCGTGGGAAGGTACCGGCGTGATCGTATACACACTTGGGGAAAACTATTTTGTGATCTTTGTTATGTAATCGGTCGTGACAATATTATTTACATTGGAACTTAAATTATTACTCGATGTTTGATGTTTGTAAAAATGAAAAAAAAAATGGTTTAAAAATTACATCGTTACAGGAAGGCAGCAGAGTAAAAAGATGATCGAAGATGGTTTGGTTATTGGTAGTAAGCTCTGGGATTGTACCAGATATACGGAAGCACCTGCAGGTTGGCTGTTTTTTGAAGTAGTGGCCATTTTGAGTGATGCTCAGGCATATTTTCAGTCTCCTTGGAAAAAGGAGGAGGTTAGTGACTCCAGATTGGAGATTTGGAACAGTGGAAGGTGAGACAGCAGGTTAACAAACTCGGGAGTAGTTGGACTGGTACGGAGGACGGTATAAAAGATTTCGGTCGGAGGCCAAGGACCTTGAGACCATGATAGGGAAGATGCAGTAGTAAGGTTGCAAGAACCTGAGTTGATTGATAAATCGGAGTCTGCAGTGCAGGGGTTTAACTGAATTTATACTGCAGTACTCTTCGAGGGCGAAGCCTAATTTAAGTGGGGGAGAATTGTAACACCCCGTTCTTAAAATATCTATTTATGGGTTCCCAATATCAAGAGTAAGGGCGTTTTCGGTCTTTCATGAGCAATAGGTTTTTATTCGGGAAGGTTTCGGATCGGGGTGTGTTGCTAGAAGCGTAGATCTTCTTGCCACCTTTCCGTGGATATAGAGGTCGTCAGAAATGGATCTAGAATGAAGGAGTTATGATACTTTAAAGATATTGACACTTATGGAACTTATTAGAAAAGTTGGAAAGTAAAGGCCGTGCATGCATGGGACACGCGTGGGTATGCCCAGCATAGGATGGGTTACGCCCAGCGTAGGGTGATCAGATGAATGCAGAGTCCCTCGACGTACGCCCGACGTAATGGAATTACGCCTAGCGTACGTCTGTCATCCAGAAACCCTATTTTAAGGGCCAACCACTATAAAAGGAACATAATGGTTCTCACCCTAGCCTCCATAAACACTCTTTTATCCTCAGAAACCCTATATAGCCGTCCCACCTCCATTGTTGGGTGTGTTTGACCTTGGAAAGCTTGTTTTGGTAAAGGAGAGCCAAGAAGAAGAAAGAGGAAGTTGTCAAAGAAGGAGTGGGGTGGCTGGAGCTCGTAGATCTGGAAAAGGATCATCTTCTAGAGCCCTTTTGAGGTAAAAAGCCTCTGGCTTGACAATCATATTGTGTAGATCTATGTGTTGTGAAGTTTTGACATCATTCTTGTCCTAAAAACCTCATCTTGATGCATGATTCGAGTTGGTTGAGATTAGCTATCCTTTCAGACCTTAGGAGAGGTCTTGAGTAAGAAAAATGAGGTCCCAAGGGCTTTGGTTAAGAAAAATGAGGTCCCAAGGGCTTTGGTTGTCTCATATGTGATATAGGTAGGTCTTAATGGATTAAGACCTTGGATTAAGAGCTTTATAGACGTCCCAAGTAATAAAGTTTGAGACTTTATGAATCCTAGGCATATTTCGTCTATGGATCTGAAGTTTAGGCTTAAGAGCTTAAGCCATTAAGATCTTATGAAGAGTTGTAGTCCAGCAAAGTTACGCCCGACGTACACGTCAGGGAGCTGGTACGCTAAGCGTACATTGAATTACGCCCCGCGTAACGTTGCCAGTTTGGGCCTTGAGTATTTGGGCCTCGATGTGGGCTGTGCTTTGGGCCTTAGTGGGCCATCAGGAGTCAGGGAAGACGAGCCAAGTATGGGTGTTGGGCTTAGGGTAAGGCCCAATAAGGAGAATGGGCCTAATGTAGCAAATTAGGCCATTAATGGACCATTAGTGGGCTTGAGAGCTTACATAGTGTTGGGCCTTTCATATTTTGATTATGGGCCTTAGTTTTGGACCAGATTAAGTTAAGGGTAAATTGGTCAATTTCCCTTAGAGGGATATTGTGCTTGCGCTAATGTTTGTTTTTGCTGCTTCGGATAGTTCGGGATTTTTTGGTGAGACGGTGGTTCGAGAATCTGCTTCTTCAGTTCAGAGTTTCAGCAGTTGCGAGGTGAGTTATCCCCACTATATCAACAGGGTCTAAGGCACCAAGGTCGGCCCTTATCGGATGGAAATCCGGGTAGTTGTTATGTTATTGCCTTGTTATATTTGTATCCTGGTTTATAGGATGATGCTATGCTAGTGACCGGTTAGGTCAATATCATGGTAGGTATGTGCTATATATGTGATCTGCTAGATTGGTTGATTGGTTGTAAATTGTTATATGATTATATGTTTATGTGCACATGGTTGATTGACTAGGGTTGGGTTGAGGCGGGTCCTGCTTTGTGCTATAGGAAAACATACCCAGGGCGCACCGGATATCCCGAAGGCCCAACGAGCGGTTCGGATAGGCTGTAGGCCCCACGAGGGCGGACCAGACGTGACGAGGCTCGAAGAGTGGACCAGGTCGACTGAAGGCCCGATGCTGGCAGACCAGTCATACTGTAGAATCAGAGAGTGGACCAGGTGGGTTGCAGGCCCGATGCGGGCGGACCAACCACACTGCAGACTCGATGTATATGGCTAGACTCGGAGGGTGGACCAGGTGGACTGAAGGCCCGGTGCGTCGGACTAGTCACGCAGTTGAACCGAAGTGCATGGCTGTTCTGTTTATGATATGATATGTTAGTTGTATGGTATATGCAGTTGGTCTTTTGGGGGTATCTCACTAAGCTTTCGAGCTTACAGTTGTGGTTGAATGTTTCAGGTACTTCAGTAGACCGTGTCAAGGCGAAGGAGTGATCGTACCGCTCCTCATGTTCATGTTTTATGATATGGTTCTGGGAATACTCTGATAATAAATGTATTGAAAACCATTTTGTAATGAATTAATGAAATTGGGTTGCTCTTGAAAAGTTTAAATTGGTTGAAATTTTTTGGAGTGTTACACATACATATTACCTAGGGCTAACCCCCGGGTCTTCCTGCCAGATGTAATAACAAATTGTGTGCTAGGAGCCGTCCCCTGGTCTTTCGTGCGTAATGCCTAGGAATAACCCCCATGTCTTCCTATCATACATAAACCAAATGGGCCGATATTGTGGTCGTAGACCCATACAAACAGTGAGGAGACTCACCTCAAACTACTGAAGCTGCTGATAACCCTCTAGCTGCTATCCGACAACTCTCTGAACCGCTGCTCCTGTAGCTCCCTGAGCTACCAATACCAATAATAACAATTAGCCTAACTGTCCTGCAGAAGTCAACTAGGTCAACTCTGGTCAAGGTCCTTCTCAAGGTCAAAGTCAACGGTTAGAGTCAACTTCCAGTTGACTCGACATGCCGAGTTGTTCTACCAACTCATCGAGTTCGTGCTCCTCAAATCCTAAAACAACCTTGACTCTACTTGTCGAGTCTAACAACAACTCGATGGGTTCTCCTTCAACTAAACATTCGGGACCATCTTCAATCGACTCGTCGAGTTGTTTTACAACTCGTCGAGTCCATCTTCATAAGCTAAGGAGATTGCCTTGGACTCACTGAATTCCTCCTTGAACTCGTTGAGTACCATGATCTTCATGTCCATTACGGACACAGACTGGATGAGTCCTTCTCTAACCCCACTCACTGATCCGACTCATAAACATAAAGGTTTGGGTTTGCGACCCGACTCGTTGAGTCCATGAGCTGACTCGCCGAGTCCATCTTATGACATCTCTATTCTGCCGATTCCAGTCCATCCCAACACCTCCAACTCATAGATTTGAACTCCTTATGCTAGCATTGCACGTAAAGTTGTTAACTTTACGTGTATGCAAGGTGTTATGAGGCTAGAACACTTAATCCAAGCTACAAGGAAGGCCTAGGTCATGAAATGGGACCTTAGCTGGATAAAGCCAACAACTTTTGAGCTTCTAAAACTCAAGAGTGTTCAGATCCATGTCCAATCCATCCTCAAAGTCTTAATACTCGGATTGACCTTGGAAATGGTCCAAATGTGACCAAATCTATGCTAGAAAGGGGATCTAGATGATTAACAGTCAATGTATAAGAGTTTTACCACAAAATGGTTCGAAATGCTACCCCAACTCTGGATCTATAGCTTCTTCTTGCACCACCAAGGTCCTTCCTCCTTCTCCAAGCTTCAATTTACTCTTAAAGCAAGAACTAGCTCAATCAATAGAGTTGGGTGGCTAGGGTTTTGGGTTCTGGACGAGAGAGGATGTAAATTAACCCTAGGGAAGAAAATAATACGCTTAAATAGGGTAGAAAGTCCCGGAATTAGGGCTTCCTAACCCAGACCAGACTCGCCAAGTCAACTCTCTGACTCGTTAAGTCGGTCTCTTAGCCTTGCACACGGATCCCGCTCCGGCTCATCGAGTTCTTCCTTGGACTCGACGAGTTGACCCCTTTGACTTAGGGTTTTCTTTCCCTTCTGGGTCTTCTGGATTCTGGGTGTTACAACTCTCCCCCACTTAAACTAGACTTCGTCTTCGAAGTCCGCCATGGTCAACTATCTTACAATCCGCTTACAACTTTACGCACTTCACCCAATTGGTCCATCCCTGGATACATCATCTTCGGGATAACTCGATCATTACTACCTTCGAGTACAACCCTTTATGCAACCGGTAGCCTTACCGGTACTCCAAGTGCACTTACACTGATACACAAGGGGTCCCCCTCCTTTTCCTTGCACTGCCACTGGCCTTCCCAAGGCAACTTCCTATGAGCACGATCTTTCCGATCTCCATCAAGAACAAATCTCCTGCTGAAACCGCAATTCTGGCCACTCTCAGCGCCGACCATCATACCAGCACTCACGAAAAATCCCCTCGTACGATGCTCCAATATTGAAAACTCCACCTAATGTGTGAATTCCGACCATCCTCCGAGATTACTTGATTTCCGCAGTGAGCAACTTAGCATTACCCGATCAGCTCACTACCTTCTGCACTAAACACCTTATCACCATTCCTGCCTGAAGTCCTGTCGACTCCCATCCACCTTCCGGATGAGCCGATACCACCAGGTCCTAACCAATCTATTGTTACCCGAAATACCGGTCCCCTGCTGGTAACCAAATGCGAGAACATTCCCTCAGTTACTCCCAGCGACTCATGAAGATACCGCGACTACCTGAACTGCTCTACCAACCCAGCCACTCTGTTTTAGAAGATCTCGGATCCCCGATCCCTTACCTTACACTGTGGTCTCTACCAGGTCCTACTTATTGCTAAAAGAACATGGGCCTCGCCCACGGGTCCCACCCATCTATACGTCGGAGCGGCCTCTCCCACAGGTCTCAACTATCTAGGGCTATGCAGACCCACTCCTCTTTTGATCTCAACTAGCTAAACTTTCCTGGTTCTTATCATGCTAAATCGGAGATACGGGCCCACTCACATCCGAGCGGCTGTGCCGCCCTTTATTAAAATATCTAAAAACCTTGCCAACGAAACAGGCATATGATACATTCATACTGTCGAATAGGGGCCGACGAATGCTACGGCCACCCCGTAGTCTTACTATACTTATTCTGCCAACTAGTGAATGCTACAAGCCACTCCCATAGTCTTACAACACTTCTGCATTACCATCCAACTAACGCTATGAGCCACCCCGCAGTCTCACCACACTTCTACACTATCTGTCGACTAGTGCTACAGGTCACCCCACAGTCGTACTATACTAATACTATGGGTCATACTGCAATCTAACTATACTAATGCTATGGGCTACACCGCAGTGTTACCATACTTCTCTTACTATCTGACCACTGGTGAATGCTACGGCTAACCCATAGTCGAGCATACAAGCACAATCTAGTACCCTAAAGCAGTACTCATGTCCCAACCGAAACTCCCATCCGATTCTTCTGCAATCTGCTATCAGACATCCCGAGAATGAGATCTCACAATTGGAAAGTTTTCCGAACTTCCAATTCATACTATCCTCAATTCATACAACCACCTGGGTCGTCATTCACCCCGATAGGAGAGTGAAACTTATCCTAGTTTCAAAACCGATTCTTCTCCCATAACATTATTGTTTCTCCCCCACTTAGATTCGGCTAACTCTTTACGCTACGCGAAAATCCGAGGATTTCCATTCCTTTCTCCCTTGCACAAAAGGCATGATAACTACCATCACCTAATATTGCTAGCGATCTGTCACTAGCCCACCCCAAATACAGTACAATTACTGAGTACAGGATGAACACTTCCTGCATCCCCGATACTGATAATCCCCTAAGCTCAAACTGATGTCCTTAAGGTCCAAATAACTAATTCTCAGAGCTACCTCTTCAGTGATAGACCACTTCCCTTGATGCTTCCAAAAGCTATCCTAAACACCAAGACTAGGACCACCTAACCTTGATGATGGTGGAGGGCTACTCCATGGACCCCGTCCACCGACCTCCACTGCAAAGCTCCTGAACTGCTTTTGGTCACAACTGAGATAATACTGGATACTTCGAACCCAAAGTGAAAGATGACCCTACACTAGCTACTAATAGTTCCTGCTATGTAATTGGCATATGACAATTCTAAAAGTACAATCCAAATACAAGTAGAGAGACAACTCCTACATACTATCACCTGAGTCCGGGGTAAGAACTGTTGGGTTTTGAGCAATCTAACACTTCCTAAGTGTGCATGCAACCCTAATAAACCTTGGATCTATGTTTGTCTAAATACATGCAAAATAATAATTTTCCAAGGTTCATAACCTATCTAACATGGCATGGGGAACTTTTAAACATAAAAGAGTTAGAAGAGATTACATACCTTTTGATGAGTTTGATTCTTAAGGAGTTTGAGGGCCAAGCACCAATAGTGTGAATGCCTCAAATGGAATCACAAATCACCACAAACTCTTGGAAAACTTTGAGAGAGTGTACACACACTACAATTTTCGGCCACACACAAGCACACACACTAGTGGCTATTTCATGCAACATAAGCATGCTTATATAGTGTACATGATTAGGGTGAAACCCTAATAACCCATGACCTTTCCTTTTCCAAGGATCCATGGGTTAAAAGCTCCATGGATCATCCATGGACTTCCATACAAGCCTAGCCCATTAACAAATGGGTGTTAGCCCACACCATATAAAATCAATAGCCCACAATCTAATTAGTCTTCCTTTTAATCTCTAAATTAATTCATAATTAATTTAAGACTAAGACTAATTAAATAACATGACTTCATATTAATATATTATAACTTATAATATATTAATAATAATATGTGTATAACTCTCATAAAATTATCCATAAATAGTTTGGATGAAATGCAACCCAAATGGACCATGTCGGTCGGGTCAAGTATATACCAAATAAGTTATGGACTTAGACCCCTTATCCAACAGACTCCCACTTGGATAAGTCTAATAACTGTATTTGCCTATTACTTCAAGAACCAACCAGCAATCGTAGCTCTCGAAAACTCTGTTGAACTATGAAGCGCCATTTTAAGATAAGTGATCATACAATCCTCTGTTCTCATGATATCACCCGGACAAACACATGGAACTATGTCTTGCTTATTGTCTGGCAGTTGTTTCTTGATTTCCGATTTGTTTGGCAAAGAACTCAACTGAACACATCAGTTTAGTTCTGACCAGGCCCGGTACATGGGTCAACACAAAATCATCGAGGGGCCCAGATATCGCTTCTATTTCTAGAAGGAACAGATAAACTTCGACTCATATACTTGTTGAATTGTACACAAAGGCACGTTTTATAACATCAAGTTACTGATGCGTTTACGTGCAATCAATGCACAACCAACTCATAGGTAACAACTCATATCTCTAGGTTTGAAGATTTATATGATATTACCGTCTCACGATCACTCGAGATAAATTCCATGAAGTGATACAAGTGAGCGTGGGTTTATTCCAATACTCATAACTTATGAGTACTCATGAACGTTGTAGCAACCATTGCCATGTCTAAACACCTTTAGCCATCTACAAACCCAATTCATGACAATCTTGATTCATACCTACTTCTGACGTATGACCGATTGTGGAGGTTTGAATAAATTAATTATTCTGGAAGTCAAAACATGCAAAGCTGAAACAATTGTAAATAATTGAAAATGATAGCAACTCCTTACTCATAAATAAATCACAATTTTATTCATCATCAAATGTC
The DNA here is from genome assembly GCF_052625555.1 of Lactuca saligna. NCBI lineage: Eukaryota > Viridiplantae > Streptophyta > Magnoliopsida > Asterales > Asteraceae > Lactuca > Lactuca saligna. Next base: position 21,118,937 of record NC_136421.1, on the reverse strand, counting down.
GATTACATTTTACAAGTTTCAGAGAATCTATCTAATTTGTAAAACTAATATCGTCCCTCAGCCCGATGCGCCTCGCATGTTGAAAATGCTTAGCCCTCATCAGTCCCTTTGTAAGGGGATCCGCAGGGTTCTCATCAGACGATATCCTCTTTGCCACGAGGAGTCATTCTTCTATCTTGTGTCTTATGAAGTGATATTTTCTGTCAATGTGTCGGGATCTCCCATGATTTCTCGGTTCTTTAGCTAAAGCAACCGCACTATTGTTGTCACAGAAAATTTCCATAGGCTCCTTAACAGCTGGCACAACTCCAAGGTCTCCGATGAAGTTCTTCAGCCATATCGCCTCCTTCGCTGCTTCACTTGCTGCTATATACTCTGATTCACAAGTCGAATCAGCCACCGTCTCCTGCTTGGAACTCTTCCAAGAGATTGCCCCTCCATTTAAGGTAAAGACCCAGCCCGACTGAGAGAGAAAATTATCCCTATCAGTCTGAAAACTAGCATCACTATACCCTAATACTCTCAAGTCATCACTCCCACCAAGGGTAAGGATCCAATCCTTAGTCCTCCGCAGGTACTTGAGAATGTTCTTTACCACAGTCCAATGAGCTTTACCAGGGTTCCCCTGATACCTGCTGACCATGCTCAAAGCAAAAGCCACATCAGGGCGGGGACAAGTCATAGCATACATGATCGAGCCAACAGCGGAAGCATACAGTAATTGGCTCATCTCATCTATCTCTGCCTCTGTACTTGGACTCTGAGTCTTACACAGCTTGGTGTTGCTTTGGATCGGTAAATCTCCTTTCTTGGAATTCTGCATGTTGAACCTTTTCAACACCTTATCCAACTAGGTACTCTGACTAAGTCCAATTAGTCTTTTACCCCTTTCTCTTAATATCCTTATCCCTAGGATATAGGCAGCTTCCCCTAGGTCCTTCATAGCAAAGCACTTCCCAAGCCAGGACTTAACCTCCTGCAAGGTTGGGATGTCATTTCCTATAAGTAGTATGTCATCCACATACAGTACCAAGAAGCTAACTATACTCCCACTAGCTCTGACATACACGCAAGACTCATCTTCACTTCTCGAGAAGCCAAACTCTTTGACCTTCTCATCGAAACAAAGATTCCAGCTACGAGATGCTTGTTTTAATCCATAAATGGATTTCTCAAGCTTGCATACTCTATTAGGGTACTCTGCACTGACAAAACCCTCTGGCTGATTCATGTACACATCCTCAGCCAACTTTCCATTAAGAAAAGCGGTTTTGACATCCATTTGCCATATTTCATAATCATGAAATGCAGCAATGGCTAGCATAGCCCTAATAGACTTAATCTTTGCTACCGGCGAGAAGGTTTCGTCATAATCAATACCCTAAGTCTGAGTAAAACCCTTCGCAACCAGTCGAGCCTTATAAGTATGCACTTTTCCTTCCATGTCGGTCTTCTTCTTGAAGATCCATTTGCACCCGACTGTTTTACGGTCTGGTACATTGTCAACCAAGTTCCAAACTTGATTGTCATACATGGACTGTATCTCGCTGTCCATAGCCTCTTTCCACTTAGCAGACTCCGGGCCTACCATGGCTTCCTTAACACTGCTAGGTTCTTCCAAATTTACCAGTGTACTATCACTGATAAACGTATCACCTTCCGTAGTAATATGAAAGCCATAATAAAACGCAGGTGTGTTCCTAACCCGTGTGGAACGCCTCGGAGGTACATACTCGTCAGCTGGCTCAACAGGAGTTTCCTCCTCAGGTTGATTGCTAGTGTCTGAGGTTCCTTCACCAATTGATTCTTGAATTTCTTCAAGATCAATTTGCCTCCCACTGTCTCCTTGGCTTATAAATTCTCTCTCTCACGAAAGACCCCTCTTCTTGCTACAAAGACCACATTCTCACTGGGTCTGTAGAAGAGGTAGCCGATGAAAATACACCTTTCACTTCGGGGTTCAAGCTTATCATGAGTTTCACGCCTCACAAAAGCTTCGCAACCCCAAATTTTGATGTGGTCCAAATTGGGAACCTTCCCAGTCCACATCTCATGAGGTGTTTTGGTAACCTTCTTTGTAGGGACTAGATTGAGGATATGGGCGGCAGTCTCTAAGGCATACCCCCAAAAAGAGATTGGTAGCGAAACTCGACTCATCATGGAGCGGACCATGTCTAACAAGGTTCGATTACGCCTCTCAGCTACACCATTTAGCTGTGGTGTCCTGGGAGGAGTCAATTGTGAGACAATCTCACACTCCTTAAGATAGTCAAGGAACTCGGTACTAAGATACTCACCACCTCGATCGGATCGAAGCATCTTAATGTTCCTGCCCAATTGATTTTCTACTTCCTGTTTGAATTCCTTAAACCTTTCAAAGGTTTCTGACTTATGTTTGATTAAGTAGACATATCCATATCTACTAAAATCATCAATAAAAGTCACATAATACCGATTAGCATCCCTTGTGGCGGTTTTGAATGGTCCACATACATCAGTATGTATTAGGTCCAAAAAACCCTCACCCCTATCACAAGTTCCAGTGAAGGGTGATTTTGTCATCTTTCCAAGTAGACAAGATTCACAACTATCATCCGATTTAAGGTCGAATGATTCCAAGACTCCACTCTTTTGGAGTTGGCCTATGCGTTTCTTGTTTACATATCCAAGACGACAATGCCACAATGATGCTTTATCTAGGCTAGTAGAAGAATCAATATACAACACATTATTTCCTAAGTTGTCTTCAGTCGACATAGTTTCATACACACCATCACAAGGTAATGCTTTAAAATAAAACACATTTTTAAAGAAAGCATTAATACCACCACATTCATTATCAAACGAAAAGGTAAAACCTTGTTTGTACAAAGCATGAAAGGAAATAATATTCCTCGCCATTTCAGACGAGTACACACATTTATTCAAATCTAATTTTAACCCATTATTCAGCAACAAGGTATAAACTCCAATCTTGGAAACAGGTGAAGCCTTCCTATTCCCCATGATCAAGTTTATCTTCCCGTGCTTCACATCCTCACTTCTTCTTAGGCCTTGCAAATCAGAACATATGTGAATACCACATCCTGTATGAAGCACCCAAGAGTTAGAATATGGTGAGTTATTAGACAATATTGTGTAAATATTTGTGTGGGTGGGTTTCACTTTCCCATCCTTCAGATCCTGCAAGTATTTTGAGCAGTTTCGCTTCCAGTGCCCCTTGTCTTGGCAATAGTAGCAATCAGCATCCTTGGGAATGGCAGAAGGAGTGGCAGAACCGCTCTTGGTCCTTGATGAGGAGCCTTCAAGAGACTTTCCCTTGGTACCCTTCGAAGGGTGCTTCCTCTTTTTCCCTTTGCCTTGCCCAATAGCCAAAACAGGGGTAGATGTTGGAGTAGGAGTAGTAGAGGTAACAACCGACTTGCCCTTAAGACCGGTTTCAGTGGTCTTCAAGAGTCCTCGAAGCTTGCTAAGGGTAACTTCCTCCTTGTTCATATGATATGTCATACGAAAATGGTCACAACAAGAAGGTAAGGAGTGCAAAATGATGTCAATTGCCAACTCCTCAGGGAAGTTCACATTCAGCTTCAGCAAACGGTCCACATACCTTTGCATCTTTTGCATGTGGCCCGTGACGGATTCACCGTCCTTCATGTGGGTTGTTATTATGGAGGAGATCATTTCATACCGCTCTTGACGAGCACTCTGATGGTACCTTTCCATCAGGTCTTGGTGCATCTCAAAAGGGTAAAAGTCCTCATAGGACTTTTGGAGCTCGGCTGTCATCGTGGCCATCATGATGCATGCCACCTTAGTAGCATCTCTCTCAGGTGTCCTGAATTCAACGATCTCCTCAGGAGTAGCAGTAGACTCATCAAGCTCTTTTAACTCCTTATCGAGGACATATTCCTTGTCCTCATAACGAGTTACCATCCTGATGTGCCTTATCCAGTCCATGAAGTTGGAACCATCAAAGATGACTCTCCCACAAAGATTCATGAGAGAGAAAGAATCAATTGGGTTGGAGCCCGAAGCATTAGTGTTGGAAGACATCTGAAAGAAGAAAGTAAGTTTAGATTAGATATATAGAGTCCTTAATAAGACACCCAAATGTAATATTAAGGCTAGGATCCAATCACAACATATAATATTTAGAAGAGGGATGCCGTAATCTAAGTAGTAATATATTTGAAAGGTAGGTGAATGACGATTCACCAATTTCCACCACGAAAATGAAATGATTTAGTAGGTTTTAATTGGATTTGAAATTCCTAGATTCTTTTGAGATTCATTGAACTTTTCAATGGCATGTTTCAATCTCGATTGTGCCCTTCAAGTTTTGTGACTGGGATGCCGAGGATCACAAAACAAGGTGTGAATAACCATGCCAATTCACTTGGTACCCTTAATATTATCACCTAATCAATGTGCCGGTTAACCACACACGCTCCATTGATCTATGACAAACATTAAGTCACCCTTCGTGATCCTTACTAGTCCAAGTTAGTGTGCCGGTTAACCACACACGCTCCACCAACGACTTGGTAAGGTACAAAGTGTGAATTCCATGGATTAGCACCATGTTCACATTTTTCCTAAAGTAACTAAGATTGGGAATTAAATAAAAGGTTTAGTTACTTTATAATATTCATCATACTTAATGAGAATTTATAAGTCTTTGTCTTACCCGTTCGGCTAACGACCCTCCACCAGTCAAGCAAACGGTGGGTGAGAGTATACACCCATTAAGTCACCATTTTATAGGCAACAACCTTATACCCACCTTATAGACCGACTTCGTGAATGAGGCCTACTAACGGTAAAACGACTTGTTGTTATACATACATATATATATATATATATATATATATATATATATATATATATATATATAATTAACCATTAATGTTATAAATAGTATAAGTGTTGAGTTTTAACTTTTAAAATTCTAAGTGTTGGAATTAAAGTTTATTAAAGTGTGTGAAACTTTTCCAAATTCCAAAACTTGAGGACAAGTTTTGTAACTCTTTAAAACTTTTCATTTCATAACTTATGAATTAAAGGTTCATAAAATGAAGACTCTTCATTTTATGTAACTTATGTGTTTTTAATGTGTGTTAAAGAAAAATGAACTTTGGATATCCATAACTTGAGGACAAATTATGGATTCCATTAAAACACATAAATGATCAAGAATTAATCCTAAACAATTTAGCAAATAATTCCTATCATCTTCTAAATTCATAAGAACATGAACATGATTATCAAAGTTTAAAAAAATTATATGAACACATACAAAGCATGAAATTTTGATATAAGCTATTGTAAATGGATTAGAACAACCATTACACCCACTAAAATAAGTTTTAAAACATCAAAACAGTTTGGGGTAAAGTTTCTAGTCCATTTCCAGCAGCAAAAGTCGAAAATCTGCATTCTGAACCTTCTACTCGCCGAGTGCACGAACCTACTCGGCGAGTAGGTTGAATCTTTCCTTGGACTCGTCGAGTCCCCACATGGACTCGGCGAGTCCATCATGCAGACAGCAACGATTTTGACTTTTTTCACTATTTTGCATCAAGTATCAAACAAGCAAGCCTAGGCTCTAATACCACTGTTGGGTTTTGAGCAATCTATCACTTCCTAAGTGTGCATGCAACCCTAATAAACCTTGGATCTATGTTTGTCTAAATACATGCAAAATAATAATTTTCCAAGGTTCATAACCTATCTAACATGGCATGGGGAACTTTTAAACATAAAAGAGTTAGAAGATATTACATACCTTTTGATGAGTTTAATTCTTAAGGAGTTTGAGGGCCAAGCACCAATAGTGTGAATGCCTCAAATGGAATCAAAAATCACCACAAACTCTTGGAAAACTTTGAGAGAGTGTACACACACTACAATTTTCGGCCACACACAAGCACACACACTAGTGGCTATTTCATGCAACATAAGCATGCTTATATAGTGTACATGATTAGGGGTAAACCCTAATAACCCATGACCTTTCCTTTTCTAAGGATCCATGGGTTAAAAGCTCCATGGATCATCCATGGACTTCCATACAAGCCTAGCCCATTAACAAATGGGTGTTAGCCCACACCATATAAAATCAATAGCCCACAATCTAATTAGTCTTCCTTTTAATCTCTAAATTAATTCATAATTAATTTAAGACTAAGACTAATTAAATAACATGACTTCATATTAATATATTATAACTTATAATATATTAATAATAATATGTGTATAACTCTCATAAAATTATCCATAAATAGTTTGGATGAAATGCAACCCAAATGGACCATGCCGGTCGGGTCAAGTATATACCAAATAAGTTATGGACTTAGACACCTTATCCAACAAGAACAACCCTAATACACATAGAATACAAAAAAGCCATTGATACATACCTGCAATATTCCCTGCTGTAATCCAGATCTCCCTCATCTGTCACTGCAAAGCCCTACCCTCTCACCCATCTGTAATCCTCGAAGTTTTTGGGGCAGGCGCACTCCCTGCTCCTCCCCTCGTCGGCGGGAAATCGACCTTCTTGTGGCCCACTTGATTGCAGTGAAAGCATAATGGGCTTTCCCCCTGTAGGCAGTCCCTGCTGACGTGACCATCACTTCCACACTTGTAGTAGCCTGAACCCCTGGAACGACAAAACTCCCTCGTGAGGTTTCACGTACGTACTGCACTGACTTCGGCCCTACAGACCTACTAATCGCTGATCTGAAGTCTTGGGTCTCTTCCCGGGACCCTCCAAAGTATACATCTGATCTGACCTCCTCTTCGCAATGTGCTCCAAATCAATCTCCCTTTCCCACACCCTGACAATCATAAAGTCTAGGGTCGGGCATGCTGAGAAGCTGACATGTTCCCGAATATCAGCTCTCAACATGTCATGATAGCGGGTCCTCTGCATATCATCATCCCCTGCATATTAAGGAACCAATAAGGCCCTCTCCCGAAACTTGGTGGTAATCTCCGCTACCGATTCCGTCATCTGTATCATGTCTAGGAACTCTCTAGCCAGTTGCTGAAGCTCCACCGCCGATGCGAACTCCACCCTAAACCTGGTCACAAAGTCAGACCAGGTCATAGCCTCAATGGCTGAGGCTCCTAAGGAATCACCAACTGAATCCCATCAGTCTCTAGCTCTGTCCCTCAAGCATCCTGCAGCAAATCGAACCTTCGACCCCTCGGGACAAAAGCTCGTCAACTGTGCAGACTCAATGTTTTCAATCCGTCTCCTGGCTACAATGGGGTTCTTCACCCCATGGAAGTCTAGCGCACCACTGCCCCTGAAGTCCGTAAAGGACAGTGTGCGTGATCCTGACTGGCCGATCGCCATGTCACTCCTGAATGCTTTGAGGCGATCCTCCATCAGCTCGATAATCCCTTCTTTGATCGACCCAAAGATGACCGGGGTCGAATCAAGGATGCCTCTAGTGATCTCGGACACGATGAACTAGCGCAGCTTCTCATCCACTGGCTCGAAACCTGAACCCAAACCCGATCCCTCTCCTCAACTTCCATCTGCTGGCCTCGAACATAGTACCACCATTCTATCGTACATAATGACAACCATCAGTGATACTGATACATCTAGAGGGATCATATCTATTTCAAGTTTCCCGGTCTCGTCTCATTCTTCCTTGACTCAAGTACAAATCCTCTATTTTCAGTAGTACGGCCCATACTATCTTCCGCATTTATCCATACTTTCCTCAAGAACTGCCTCGACTCCACTAAGTCCCTTCTACTACTACTGTTCTCTGCTACCCTCATCCCAAACTTGCCTTGGGGTACCTCTAACTCCACCCAAACCAGTCCTCAGTTGTTGAAGGGCTCTTTGCAATGCCAATTAGCCACCATATGGATACAGTCACATGCCACAAGGCTTAGATAATCCTTCGAGTAAGGGAATCCTCCCTAAAATGGTTAGGACTCAGACAAGAGCTACGCAATAGGGTCAAATCCAACACTCTAAGATTATTGAACCCTGATGACATGTGACCTAGCATGCCCACCTAGTAGCTAACTACCATCACTACAAGTCCCACATAGCACAAAGCAAGCAACATTCAGACGAAAAGGAAACAAGCTCAAGTAATTTTATCCACATAACATGAATCTACACTAGCATTTTATATAAGCTCATGTAATCAGGCATAACCTAAGCAGACTATCCTATCTCTATCTAATCAACACTATCATGCAGCTCAAAACCACATATAACAGTCACATAAGGCATCTCTCCTAGATCCGTAGTCCTAGTCTAGCATGCTGTTCTACTAAATCTGTTAATCATAACATAAACTTGTATTGGTACCTTGGGAAAAACTTACTTGAGCTCGGCCGGTCGCGCACATCACACACCTTGTTCTTTCATAAAACTTTTTAACTTCAATTTTAGAAAACCATTTTTTTGTAAATATCTTTTAATCCCTCGATTTGAGTCCAGACATCCCCGAGGGTGTGTTTGAATCCCTCAAACAAGGGCTCTGATACAAACTTGTAACGTCCCAAAATTCAAGCCCAATTTTTTCATTTTAATTGAGTTATTATATAAAACCAATAGTATAGAAACATTCATGATAATATCTCATGTCAAACCAAAGTTTTAATAACCAATACATATTATCACAAAACAATATCAGAGTGTAATCCCCAAAGGTCTCATGTGCGGAAATCATAGTGTGATGTGATGCGATCGAGCCGACTCCTTTCTTTGAAAATAAGGTACCTGAAACCAAAATTGAAAACCGTAAACACGAAGCTTAGTGAGTTCCCCAAATACAACATACCATACATACTAACTGGTCCATACATGCCATACATAACCAAGAGCCATACATATCCATAATCAAGTAAGTTGCTATATGCCAAATATAGTCTTGCTAAGGTGCTATGTGCCAAACATAGTCTTGAGGTTATGCCACGGGCCGCATGTGGTCTTCTTGGTCAAGCATGGGGCCACTCCCTCGGTGTTACAGACAAGTGCCAAGGGCTACCCCCTGGTCTTCCATGCAAGCATCATGTAGCATCTGGTTTCCGGTATGTGAATTTTATTTGAGCATTGCCCTATTTTAGCCTTGGAATCGGCGAGTCATAAGGTCCGACTCGCCGAGTAGGGATGAGACTCAGGACACGTTTAAGTGGGCGACTCGGCGAGTCCATATCCTGGACTCGGCGAGTCACCGCTGCTGGATGAAACCCTAAGTTTCAAGGGTTTGCACCCTATTTAAACCCTCATTCCGCCCCAACTCGTCCCCATTCACCCCCAGAACTCCCCAACATCGTTTTCCCTTAATTCCTTGAGAGATTGAAGTGCTCTTGGTGTGTTCTTGAAGGTTTTGAGGAGAAAGAGGCGTAGATCAAGAATAGGAGAAGGAGATCAGGCATCCTTGTGTCATTTCAACATATTCCTTGAGGTATAGCTCGTTTCCCCTCTGTTTTCAAGCTTGTAATCCCTTTTTGCTTCATTGGAGTCCTTCTTGGGCTCTTCCCCAAGCTTGTTTGTGCTTTGTGGGTGATAATAAGTTGTTAGCCTTTAGATCTAGGCATGATTTAGTCCCTGGAGCTTGGATCTATTGCCTTTATGGGGTCATATTGCATGAAAGCCCTAGATCTACCTCTTTTGGTGCACTTTGAGCCTTAAAATCCATATTGGTGAATATCTACACGTAAAGTTGGAAACTTTACGTGTGGATTGTGTCCTAGAAGCCCAGATCTGGGAATGGCATGGACTGGAATCGAGCAAATCGGTGTATTTGATGGATGCATGGCTGCGACTCGGCGAGTCATATATGTGACTCGACGAGTCTGGTCGCGAGTCACTGAACTGGTCCCTTTAAGATGTATCGAGTTGAGCCGTGAGTTACAGGGGGTGACTCGGTGAGTTGGAAGCTGAACTCACTCATGATAGGACTCGGCGAGTCAATGCCCTGACTCGGCGAGTCCAAGGCAATCTTCATAGATCAAGAACAAACTCGGCGAGTTGTTCATACAACTCGGCGAGTCTTAGCATATGTGTTCTTCGGATGAAGATGAACTCGATGAGTTGTTCATACAACTCGGAGAGTAGGATGAAGGAGAGTAATGACAGTTTAGAAGATGAACTCGTCGAGTCATAGCCCAACTCGACGAGTAGAATCAGGGACCCAGGACAATAGTTTGCTAGGGACTCGGCGAGTGGAGATCCACTCGGCGAGTTGGGTCAACTAAAAGTTGACTTCGATTTGACTTAGGGCTAGACCAGGGGTAAAATGGTCTTTACCCAAAGGATAGTTAGCAGTGGATGATTAAGTATATTGTGGGAATTACAGCCGGGGAGTTTCCGGAGCAGCAGCAGCAGTAGTAGGTGATCAATTCCCACAACAGACCAGCAACTATTTCGAGGTGAGTTTCCTTCCAGTAGTAACGGGTCTAAGGCACCAAGGCCGGCCCGTATAGATGAGACGTTAGTATTATAGTGTGGGCCGAGCCCGTATCTATTAGTTGAGTTGATTGTGTTATATACCAGCATGATAGAACTGTTTACACTTGTTGTCTGTGCGATACTTGTATGATATGAGTTGGCGGTTGAGTGTGGGCGGGGCCCGTATCTCTCCGAGAATGGAGTGTGGGCTAGGCCCGTATCTCCCACGTAGCGAAGTGTGGGCGGGGCCCGTATCTTCACGAGTGTGGGCGGGGCCCGTATCTCTCAGAAAGTGAGGTGTGGGCGGGGCTCGTATCTTTGCGAGTGTGGGCGAGGCCCGTATCTCCTAATTGCATGTTATATGTTAAATGCTTGTATGGTATGGGGTATTATGGGGGAGCTCACTAAGCTTTGTGCTTACGGTTTCAGTTTTGGTTTCAGGTACCTCCTCAGCTAGGGGAAAGGAGCCGGCGCGGTAGCAGCATGTCACACACACACTCTTCGGTTTCCGCATTTACGAGATTCACTGGGGTTGTACTCTGATATTTGATGGGATGTATGGTTTGACTTTTAAAACATGGTTTGCGATGTGTTATGGTGTGATCAAACAATGTTTTTATTTATTAATGTTTTCTAAAGTAATATTTTAAAATGAAATTTTTGGACATGAAAATGGGGTCGTTACACATCACCAAGACAACTATACATACTAGTCTACTAGGAACCTCAACATATAGTGTGCCAGGAGCCACCTCCCAGTCTTTCAAACATAATAGCATACAGTGCGCCAGGAGCCACCTCCTGGTCTTTTGTACATAATAGCATATAGTGCGCTAGGAGCCACCTCCTGGTCTTTCATACATATTGCCTAGGGCTAACCCCCGGGTCTTCCTACCAGACGTAATAACATATTATGTGCCAGGAGCCGTCCTATAGTCTTTCGTGTGTAATGCCTAGGGCTAACCCCCGGGTCTTCCTATCATACATAAACCAAATGCGCCGGCATTGTGGCCGTAGACCCATACAAACAGTGATGAGACTCACCTCAAACTGCTGAAGCTGCTGATAACCCTCTAGCTGCTATCCGACAAGTCTTTGAACCGCTGCTCCTCAAGCTTCCTGAGCTACCAATACCAATAATAATAATTAGCCTAACTGTCCTCCAGAAGTCAACTAGGTCAACTCTGGTCAAGGTCCTTCTCAAGTTCAAAGTCAACGGTTAGAGTCAACTTCCAGTTGACTCGACATGCAGAGTTATTCCACCAGCTCATCGAGTTCGTGCTTCTAAAATCCCAAAACAACCTCGACTGTACTCGTCGAGTCTATCAACAACTCGACAGGTTCTCCTTCAACTAAACATTCGAGACCATCTTCAATCGACTCGTCGAGTTGTTTTACAACTCGTCGAGTCCATCTTCATAAGATAAGGATATTGCCTTGGACTCGCTGAATTCCTCCATGAACTCGTCGAGTACCATGATCTTTATTACCATTACAGACACAGACTGGCTGAGTCCTTCTTTAACACCACTCACTGATCCGACTCATAAACAGAAAGGTTTGGGTTTGCATCCCGACTTATCAAGTCCATGAACTGACTCGCCGACTCCATCTTATGATATCTCTATTCTACCGATTCCAGTCCATCCCAACACCTCCAACTCATAGATCTGGACTCCTTATGATAGCATTGCACGTAAAGTTGTTAAGTTTACGTGCATTCAAGGTGTTATGAGGCTAGAACACATAATCCAAGCTACAAGGAAGGCCTAGGTCATGAAATGAGACCTTAGCTGGATAAAGCCAACAACTTTTGAGCATCTAAAACTCAAGACTGTCCATATCAATGTCCAATCCATCCTCAAAGGGTTAATACTCGGATTGACCTTGGAAATGGTCCAAATGTGACCAAATCTATGCTAGAAAGGGGATCTAGGTGATTAACAGTCAAGGTATGAGAGTTTTACCTCTAAATGGTTCGGAATGCTACCCCAACTCTGGATCTATAGCTTCTTCTTGCACCACCAAGGTCCTTCCTCCTTCTCCAAGCTTTAATTTACTCTCAAAGTAAGATCTAGCAAAATCAATGGAGTTAGGTGGCTAGGGTTTTGAGTTCTGGATGAGAGAGGTTGTAAATGAACTCTAGGGAAGAGAATAAGATGCTTAAATAGGGTACAAAGTCACGGAATTAGGTTTTCCTAACCCAGACCAGGCTCGCCGAGTCCACTCTCCGATTCGTCGAGTCGGTCACTTAACCTTGCACACGGATCCCGCTCCGACTTGTCGAGTTGACCCCTGTGACTTAGGGTTTTCTTTCCCTTCTGGGTCTTCTGGATTCTAGGTGTTACAACTCTCCCCCACTTAAACTAGACTTCGTTCTCGAAGTCCGCTACGATCAACTATCTTACAATCCGCTTACAACTTTACGCACTTCACCCAATTGGTCCATCCCTGGATACATCATCTTAAGGATAATTCGATCATTACTACCTTCGAGTACAACCCTTTACCCAACCGGTAGCCTTACTGGTACTCCAAGTGCACTTACACTGATACACAAGGGGTTCCCCCCTCATTTTCCATGCACTGCCACTGGCCTTCCTAAGGAAACTTCCTATGAGCACGATCTTTCTGATCTCTATCAAGAGCAAATCTCCTGCTGAAACTGCAATTCTGGCCACTCTCAGCACCGACCATCATACCAGCACTCACGAAAAATCCCCTTATACGATGCTCTAATACTGAAAACTCCACCTAATGTGTGAATTCTGACCATCCTACGAGATTACTTGATTTTCGTAGTGAGCAACTTAGCATTACCCGATCAGCTCACTGCCTTCTGCACTAAACACCTTATCATCATTTCTTCCTGAAGTCCTGTCGACTCCCATCTGCCTTCCAGATGATCCGAGGCCACCAGGTCCTATCCAATCTATTGTTACCTGAAATACCGATCCCCCACTGGTTACCAAATGCGAGAACATTCCCTCAGTCGCTCCCAGCGACTCATGAAGATACCGCGACTACATGAACTGCTCTACCAACCCAGCCACTCTGATTCTAGAAGATCTAGGATCCCCGATCCCCTACCTTACACTGAGGTCTCTACCAGGTCCTACCTGTTGCTAAAAGAACATGGGCCTTGCCCACGGGTCCCACCCTCTATACGTCGGAGCGGCCTCACCCACAGGTCTCACCTATCCAGGGCTATGCAGACCCACTCCTCTTCTGATCTCAACTAGCTAAACTTTCCTGGTTCTTATCATGCTAACTCGGAGATATGGGCCCACTCACATCCGAGCGGCTTCCCTGCCCTATATTAAAATATCTGAAAACCTTGCCAACGAAACACGCATCTGATACATTCGTACTGTCGAATAGGGGCCGATGAATGCTACGGCCACCCCGTAGTCTTACTATACTCATTTTGCAAATAGTGAATGCTACGGGCCACTCCCATACCCAATAACCCCTAATTGACTAGAATACAAATCTGAAAATCACATATGAATAGGGTTAGAAATATTATCTTGATTGTTATGTAGCAATAACAGTCACCAGCCTTCTTGATCTTGACATCTGAAAGCCTAGTGCCCCAAGTGTTGCACCTCTAATGGAGTCATAAACACGATAGGCAACAAGAATGAACAAGAGAGAGAGAGAGAGAGAGGAAAGGCACCAAAAACGTCCAAGATACTCTTAGGAATGCTTAGCCACGTTTTTAGGAGCCTTAAGGGTCCTTATATAGTTGAGGCTACTAGGGTTTTCAACTTGGAAATCCTAATCCAGTTGCTTAGTCCTTAAGTAGCCCAAAGATCCTTCCAGAAGGCCCCTTAGATGATTTCTATATGGACTCCCATATAGAATTCAGCCATTGCTTCCTTATGGATCTTAAGCCTAACTTTGTAACTATCTTATAATTACAGTATTAGTCCCCTTAAATCTAATTAATCTTTTTTTACCACAAAATCAATTTTGAATTAATTATTGATCAATATTAATTAAATAATATGATTTCTTTTTTTAATATATTATTCACATAATATTTTAATAAATCATAATTAATCCTCTTTCTCCTTAATTTATCTTATCAGTTTGTAACAACCCGAAATTTCAGGTATTTTTATAATATTATTTTTGGGGTGTTTTAGGAGGGGACTCGGCGAGTTGGAGCCAGACTCGCCGAGTAGGACCACAGACTGGGTCGCGGGTTCGCGACTGGACTCGACGAGTCCATTATGGACTCGGCGAGTCTGCGCTGTTCAGCAGAAACCCTAGCCGTTTGGTTTTGGAACGTATATAATGCACTTATAGGCCGTCATTGTCCATCTTTAGTCGACTGAAAAGAACCCTAATCGGTTGTGGGCATCTAGAGCAAGATTGAAGGCCATTGGTGACCTTGAAGAAATTGTTGTGCAAGGAGGAGAGGAGTTTTGGCTAAAGGAACAGCAAGGGAATCGAGTTCTGAGGATTGGGGACACAGAGAGTGCATTATTCAGGTAATATTTCGGATCTTTTCTGTTATGTTGATGTGTGCATGGATTTAGGATTTATGAAACCCGTTTGGTGATTAGATGGATTATTACCTTGTTACCCAAACGACTATAACCCTGTATTAGGACCTTTAGAGGTCCAGAAGGTCCCATGCTTGTGTATTTTGGGACAATACTTATCTCAGGAAGCAGTTTGATCGACTGCATGGCATGGACTCGCCGAGTCTAATGAACAGACTCGGCGAGTAGCTTGGAGATTGGCTGGGACTCGTCGAGCTGTTCTTCAGACTCGGCGAGTGGAGTCGGGGTGGCCCCGCGATTCTTCCACGAGGATCTCGTCGAGCCAAGAGGGATACTCGACGAGTAGAAAGGGAACATCAGGGAAAGTTGGGGAGGACGTCTAGACTCGCCGAGTCGCCTTTGCACTCGCAGAGTCCGGTCAAGTTGACCGTTGACCGTTAACCATTGACCAGAGTTGACCTACATGTAATTTCTTAGGGTCAGTTGTCTTGAAAGATAAAAGTATTAATAAGGGGTATACGATATTATAGGGAGTCTGCAGCTCGGCGGATCGAGTGCGAGTGATTTCAAGAGTCGCTAGTTTTCATTACCCACGAGGTGAGTCTTCTCACTATACTGTACCCGGAAGGGTTTGACTGTGTGACCGGAAGGTCGAATATGATACGTGTTATACGTGCTATAAATGGAAAGGTAATTGCTATGCGTTCTATGTGTGTTTATATGGGCCGGAAGGCAATATGTTATGTGACAGAAAGGTCAGGTATGATATATGATATATGTGCTATATGTGTTAGGATAAATGTATTATGTGCTGTGTATATTTATGGGCCGGAAGGCAATATGTTATGGGCCGGAAGGCAATATGTTATGGGCCGGAAGGCGATTATGTTACGGGCCGGAAGGCGATGTGTTGTGGACCGGAAGGTCAGGGCCTGGAAAGGCGTATATGTGTAAGTCGTATACTGGGGAACTCACTAAGCATTTATGCTTACAAGTTGTTACGTATGTGTTTCAGGTACTAGCGAGGACTGTGGGAAGGCGCCGGCGTGATGCATACACACTGCTGTTATTTGAGATCTTGGGGGTTTTATAATTGTATTTTGAAATAAAACTTGGAATATTTATAATTAGTTGAATGAAATCACTTTATTTTAAAAGAAAATTTTATTTGAAAATTTGCGTTGTTACACAGTTGCTATGGTGAAGGCAACCCAAAAGGACCATGCTCATAATCGGGTCAAGTACATACCAAAATAGTTAGGGTCTTAGACACCTAATCTAACAATATATTCATATTACCATCTCAAATTATATTTTCTTGGGTATTTGTTAGAACATAAAGATTTACCACTTCATCATTATGTATAATGATTAACTTCAATTCATTTTGTTCACAACATAACAACTTTTGAGCACTTGCATTACACAAAGAAAAAGTAATTTCAAATTCAATTTTTTTTGTTCTTTGTTTCTAGTGAATTGAACTTGGAA